>NC_047085.1:245749478-246054270 GCF_902459505.1 Geotrypetes seraphini | reverse complement strand
AGTTATCGCAGTGTGGCACAAAATCAATTTCCAAAGAGACAAGGAAAAAAAAAAAACCCAGCTGAAATGTTTGATCAGATGAGACCGTGAAAAGCAGTTTCTTGTGTGATAGAATCCGTTCTCTATGAGCTGTCTCAGATAAATACTTCTGACTCTCATTGCCTCTCGTAATCCCCGTCTCTGTCTCACTCTCCATTTCTCATTTCATTTCTCATTTCTGTCCTCTGCATTACTCGTATGCAAGCTGCCTTCATTTTGTTCCTAGAAAAGTAATGGGGTCATTTTGCAGTGTTTTTTTTTTTTTATCTGGTTAAGCTTAACTAGATAAAGGGCCTCTTTTACGATGCCGTTTAGCGTGGGCCGTTGCGGTAGCCACTAACGCGGCTTTGTAAAACAGGCCCAAAGTATTCGCTTATCTTCGAATGGATATTCTGACATATTTGGTTAATATGTCATAGCAAAATATTGAAAGTTAAAGTTAACCAGTTAATTCACACTTATTTATGAAGTTAAAAATGGTTGACTTGTGGAGGGTGTTTTATAAGTGGATTCATATTCTAAGTGGTAAAAACTTCACCCACATTGGTAACATAGAAACATAGAAGATGACGGCAGAGAAGGGCCATAGCCCATCAGGTCTGCCCACTCTACTGACCCATCCCCAAGTCTACCATCCTAGGGATCCCACTCCTGGTGACAGGTTCCCTTGGCTTAACCCTCTAAGGGATCCCACATGGGCATCCCATTTGCTCTTGATGTGGTCAAATATGTATGCAAATAACCTCTTTAAAATGCCAGCCAGTGCAAAAGTAGTCACTTTTCCCTGAATTCTACATATGGCACCCAGATTTGGGTGCCTAAATATGGGTGTGCTCCTGAGAAGTATGCACCACTTAATAGGCTAATGAGCTGATAACAAGCAATAATTGACCCCCTAACAACCGAATATTCATGTTAATCGACACCAAATGAGATTTGTTTGTTCATCTGGCTACGTGCTATTCTATAATGCTTGGTGCCCAAATCCCATAGTGTGCAACTCAAAAGGGGGTGTGGCCATGGGAGGGGCATATCAGGGGCATTCCAAAAGTTGCATGTATTGTTACTGAATAATGAGTCAGTTCTCCTAACTTAGGTGCCAGCATGTACACCAGGAATAAGCCTGGTGCCCAAAGTTAAGGTGTGGGAATTGGGGCAAAGTGTTATTCTATAAAGGGTATGTGCTCGTTACAGAATTGTGCTTAGCGCTGATCTTTTCTGATGCCCATTTTTGGGTGCTATTTATAGAGTCCCGCTCTTTGAAATGATGATGTGTACTTTGCCGGGGAGCATGTAAAGAGGGTGGAGTCTGGGCAGAGCATGCAAGTAAACCTGTAGATTATAAAATGCTACAGTCTATGTGCTTACTTGAAAAGTATTTGTGTGGACTTTTACACTAGTTTTAGGGCTGGTTTAAATGTATGTGCCTGCTTCTGATGCTTGTACTTTATAAATGGATGGATCGTGCCACTGACTCGTGGCAATGTGCACAGTGAGGAATCCACCCTGTGATGTTCCACAGCAGAGTTCATGCGCGGTTTGCCATTGCCTTCATCTGCCTTCATTTGCCATTGGCTCCACTATGTTGCTGCTAACCAACATAGGGCCACCTGGCCTGCAGTACCTGGTATTCCCAGGTGATCTTCTATCCAGGTACTAGCCAGGTCTGACCCTGCTTAGCTTCTGATAGTAAGAGTGGGCCTACTCAGGGCAGTCAAGCTGTAGGCTACTTTATAAATACAAGTAGGCAAATACTTGTCTTTATAAATTAACCTTAAAAGGTACTATAATTATGTGTTTCTCATAAAATTACCTCCAGACTGCGTATTGCTGAATATCAGAGTTGCCCAGTTAAAAGTTGTACCTCTCCTCCCCATAACCCCCCCCCCAACACACCCCACTATGATGCCTCCAACAACCCTTTTTTTAACCAAAAAGTAATCAGTCGGAGGTCTTGACTTTTGGAAAGCAAATGATTTATCTGGCTAAAGTGTTTTGAATATCAACCCCACTGTCTAGAACATGTGTTGTTTTTTTTTTGTTTTTTTTTAGCAGCTGTTTAAGGTAATTAATGCCTGCCTTCAGATGTTGAGAAAATTCAATGATAGATTATGTGTAATAATTATTGAAATTTTAACATGGTTTAAAATATATCATGGGAATACTTAATTAGACAGTTATTCCTCATTACTATGAAGATTTGCACATTTACATAATTGCACAATTATTTGTATTGAAACACTAAACCTTTAAATTATCATGCGTTTATAGAAACACTAATATTTTGCACTTTCAGCACTCTGTTGTACCATAAACCCTTTTAACATTTGATAAACTGACTTCTGCCCTGTAATGCATACAGAGGCAGAATTATAGATAGGATGTGGAAAGGGGAATTTGCATGTCCAGGTCAGTTCAAGGGCCATAGCCATAGATTGTCCTGGGCTTGCTTGGACCCATCTGCTTTGACCTCAGGGTCATCCAGCAATCAGATTCCAATTGTACGGTATAGCTGGTGGGGATTCTCAAGCCATGTCAGCTGAAGTAATCTAGAACTATGCTCAAACACTGAACCCTGTCATGCAGCGGCAGCATGCCGAGCCACTGACGCTAGCATCATGAGCATGCTTGAAAAATGGGCAAGCCCAGCATGCCGGTTTCATATGGCTCAACAAACTGCTGCTGAGTGGGGCAATTTAGTGACTGAGTGCCACTCCAGATTTCTTCAGTTGGAAGGGCTTGGCGATCCCCACCAGCTAAGGTATTTCAAATTTCATTTTGATGGAGGCAGGAAGGAAAAGGAGAGGGGAGGCAAAGGAAATGAGCTGCCTAGTGTCTACCCATGCTAACCATTAGCCACCCCCCCCCCAAAAAAAAAAAACGTTCTGGCTATGCCACTGATCAAGATATGTGGAACTCACACTATTTTTTTAGAAAAAGGCTCTGCTGAATGTAGAGCTTCTTGTAAAGTAGAAAAGGCTGCATGTCCAAACCAAGCCCCTCCATATCCAGAAGGAGGAGCAATTTTAGAAAGATGCACATGGAGGAGAAATATGTATCCCTTCCTCATGCAGTGGCGTACCAAGTGGGGGGCGGGGGCGGTCTGCCCCGGGTGCAGCCTTAAGGGGGGGTGCACAGCCGGACAGGTCCGGAAAATGGTCAATCACCAAGGCAAAATGAGTCGATCGCGGAGCCCATCCCGGGCTCCGTGATAGACTCACTTTGCCTTGGCGATCGACCATTTTCCGGACTTGGCCAGCTGTGCACCCCCCTTAAGGCTGCCGTCAGAGAGGAAGTTCGGGCCAGCTAATCGCTGCCTGGCTGGGCAGAACTTCCTCTCCAACGGCAGAATTGATGTCGGGGAGAGGAATGCTGGTCGTCCCGACGCAGGGAGCAGAGAGAGCTTGGGGCAGCCGCGGCGGCTTTGGGGCCTGTTCCCCGATGGTGGCAGCAGTGGCTTGGTGGAGGGCAGGGAGAAAGAAAGAAAGAGGGCAGGCAGGGAGACAGAAGAGAAACAGAAAAAAAAGAAAGGGGGCATGAAGAGAGAAAAAAGAAAGGGAAGCAGGGAGAAAGAAAGGGCAGGGAGAGAGGAAGAAAAAGTTGGGGGAGGTAATGAGGTCTGGAGGAGAGGAAGCATACAGGCTGAAAGAAGTGAAAGTAGTATAATGGGTACACCTCATGTCAAACTGATTGACAGGTGAGATAAGATAAGGATCGACCAATCAGCGTTCACTTCCGGGTTAAGCCCCGCCCATTGTCCCGCCTTAGTCTCCGCCCATGGCCCCGCCCCCACCCATGGCCCCGCCCTAGTCTCCGCCCATGGCCCCTCCCCTCCCATAGGAATGAATGGTGGTAGCCCCGCCCATGGCCACACACCCCCGCCCATGGCCCCACCCCACCATTCACCTAAGCCCCGCCCCTCCCATAGGAATGAATGGTGGTAGCCCCGCCCATGGCCACACCCCCTGCCCGTGGCCCCACCCCTCAAGCCCCGCCCCTGCCCCTGTCCCCACCCCTCAAGCCACGCCCCCACCCATGACCCCGCCCCCCTCATGTCCCGCCCCCGGAAATGCACTTTTGATGACATCACCGGAAATGGGGGCGTGTTTAACCCCAAAAATACGCTTTCTGATGACATCACCGGAAATGGGAGTGCCTGCCCCCTACCGGAAATGCGCTTTTCTGATGACATAGGCGGAAATTGGGTAAATGACGCGGCGGAAATGCGCTTTTCTGAACACGTAGGCGGAAGTAGGGTAAATGACGCGGCGGAAATGCGCTTTTCTGAACACGTAGGCGAAAATAGGGAAACAGACTCAGTCAAAACCCCCACCCAGAAAAGAAGCGTCTTTATTTTAACAGTTTTTAGTTAAAAGACAGGGTTTAAGAGCTCACAGATAGAGCAGAGCACAAAACAAAAGGCATTCACAAAATCTTTCCTGCTTTTTAAAACAGAGTAGGGGCAGAAACAAACGAGAAAAAAAAAAAAAAAAAAGTTGCATTTGCTTTTAACACCCTTTTCAGTAGGAATTCTGAGCTAATGGTTAATGGGTCAGCTCCCCTATTGTCATGGTAACAGCTGATAAGACCCTTGCAACACCCCTCCCCCTGATAAAACCAAGGGGAGAGATGTGGAAGTGTGTTTAAACATGTCTGAACTTGTCCCGGCCCCCCTACTGTTGTCTTAACAATCTGAAAAAAAAACAAAAACACAAAAGCAGATGTCACCTAACAGGACTCTGTTAAAAAGGCAAAAGTCTTTATTGAAGCAAATTTATTATGATCCACATGCGGCAGGAAGCTATGGAGGCATTAACCCTCTACTTCAAGCGGCTAAAAAGAGTGATATAACAGTCCGGAGAAAAGATGTGGTGGATTGGGTCACCGGTCAAAACGCATACAATTTACACAGACCGGGTAGTATCCGTTTAAAAAGAAATAAAACAACAGACAGTGGCAAAGTGACTTAGTCAACATGTCAGCCTTTGCCCCCCTTATAACAACGGTTACAAATACATCTTAACGGTAATAGATAACCTGTCAAAATATGCACGGGTCGTTTCTTTAAAAACAAAAACCGGTCGTGAAGTTACCGAAGCCTTTGAAACAATATTTAATTTAGGGCGTACATCTGAAAAACTTCAAGCAGACAAGGGTAAAATTTTTGTGACCCATAATGATGTTAAAGCAGCTGTAGTGGAAAGATTTAACAGGACTTTAAAATCCATAATACCTTTACTTACCAAGACGTCCTACAGGCTATGGTGTACATCCGTATGGGCACGCGTTTCCGGTTGCCGCGCGGCGGCACACGTACGGCACAAAGGAAACATAAGTTTAACCCCCACCCTGACAGGTAACACCCCCGGAAATACGCTTTCTGGTGACATCACAGGAAAAGGGAGTGCCTGCCCCGACAGGAAATGCGCTTTTCTGATGACATAGGCGGAAATTGGGTAAAGGAAGCGACGGATATGCGCTTTTCTGAACACGTAGGCGGAAACAGACTTAGTCAAAACCCCCCCACCAGGAAATGAAGTGGGGTTTAAGAGCTCACAGATAGAGCAGAGCACAAAACAAAAGGCATTCACAAAATCTTTCCTGCTTTTTAAAACAGAGTAGGGGCAGAAACAAACGAGAAAAAAAAAAAGTTGCATTTGCTTTTAACACCCTTTTCAGTAGGAATTCTGAACTATATATATGATGCTCAGGTTTCTGTGATGTACGTACTTAGTAAAGGCATTTTCTATTTCGCCGCTTTTACAGGCAGAATCCATTAGATCATCTATAATAACCAAGTTTACTTTATGGGTTGGAAACATTCGGTCATCGTTAAAAGTATCAGGCAAAATGTCCGTAAAAGTAATAAAAGGATATTTATTTAACATTTCTTTATACAAAGGCTGTCAACAACTATAACAACAAACAATATTTTCAGGCATGACAGACAATACACGGCCAGCGTGTTCTAACAGTTTTTAACAAAGAAGCTCTTGCCTGAATTGGACGGTCCTGCTAATATACAAGAGAAAGGGTGCGACCAACGGGCATCCGCCGTTCTAGTATCCGTAGGGTAGTGTGCTGAACCCATCCTCCTCCTTCACTCTTTTGTCATACACAACTTGCTGTGTTTTTTTAATCACACCGGTCTCTATAGCCCACCTCTTTTTGTTTCTTATAATACCGGTTTGTTGCACCCCTATCTTTTTCTGGGGTAAACCCTCTGCACCCGGTTTGTAGTCAAAAACTAGATCTTTTAAACTAGTAAAATTGATTTTCTGGCTGTTTTCTACATTTAACGTTATCCCTTTCACTTTCATACAGGTCTTTCCACTTGTCAGTTTGTAACCGTATGTTTTAGGACCAGCTGATACATACTCTGTTATATGTTCATCTGCAGGTATCTCACTGGTGAGCTCCCCTAAATAATCGCCCAGAGGGGGGTTCCAGTCACCTTTGCGGCTCACAAATATCACAGAATCTGTATCGTGGTACAGACAACGTTCTTGTAGATTGTCTAGAAGTTTGTACAACTCTAAACGCGCATAGGCTGTTGTAAAACAGGCTATGAAAACATTAGTGTTACCGGGCAAAGTAGTGCGGTCTTTTGAGTGCTTCCAAGACACGCAGGCTGTTTCATCATCGATAAAGTCACACGATGAAACCTCAAATTCAGGGGAAAACAGATATTTAAAGAGATCATCAGGCTCTCTGACAATGCTAACGGTAGGCAGGTTTGTCCTTTGCCCAAATTTCCCCCACAGAGAATTTAAGAAAAGTTTTGCTATTTGGCGTTTAGCAGGGTTTAACTGAATATGGTCTCCCCGCAAAAGTACACCTTCTTTTCTATAGAAATCAGAGATGTACATGTTTTGTTTTTCTGTATCATTGCACCACCGGGGGTAGTCAGAAGCCTCTTGTTTTTGACGGAGGTGTATTTTGATGTATTCAGAAAAGAGACTGTCAGATTTTTGCTCGAAATGCCAGATTTCATAGATTTCAACAACCACATAACCTTTTGCAATGGCAACATCCATCTCAACCGTGCACCAAGTCCCCACGAAAGCTCTCTCCTCATCCGTATGGGCACACGTTTCCTGTTGCCGCGCGTCGGCGCACGTACGGCACAAAGGAAACATAAGTTTACCCCCCACCCTGACAGGTAACACCGGGAAAAAGAGATTTCTTGGAGGATATACTTTTGCTTTTATAAAACCAAAGTAATTTGTGGGTGGACCAAAGTTGTCATAAATGATTTGCGGATGGCCTGTTGGATATTCCTTTGTTTTGTTGACAAATGGGTATAGGCTGGTAAAATCGTAATAGTGTATTTTTTCCTCAGGTTTTGTTTTATAGTACAGAGAAACAGCATTTGTTCTACCCCCAAAAAGGGCATCTCGTGGGGCCAAGGGTTGTGGTAATGCAGCGCTAGCCAGGAAGTCTGCACAGCCCCTATCATTTTCTTTGACCATCCGCTTCCACTCATGCTCCCACAGACTTACGACCTTGAAGCCCAGGCTTTCCAGGTAGGCTGTCTTTAGCTGCTTTTTGTAATAAAGAGAGCCATAGGTCGTGGCTGTTACAGGATTCTGGTCTTTATCATTATAACAGACCGGACAGCCGTGATAAAAACAACCATCAAATTCAAAAGCTGTTTCTACCCCATCAATGACGGCGTAACCGTCAAGAAAATAAGACCCCACCTTTCTTTCACCCCCATTCAGAGCATGCATGATCTGTATATTTTGTGCAGCCTCTTGATACAACAACCATTGAATAGAGGGGGTTGAATATCTCTTTATGTGTCTGTGATAGTTATCCGGGGGGATGAGCGCCACGGTCTTGGGTTCTAAAAACATAAATCTGAACATGGCCATACATACAGAGGCTAGGGTTATATATTGGAAAGGGTCTAAACAATTCATTAGAATTTCTGAAGTACCCTCACGTTCTACAACCACATCTTTCTGTGTCATTTTCATGATTTCTGCTCTGTAGAGAACACATGCCTGTCGCAAAATAGCCACATCTTGTTGACAGTAATAAGCCAACTCTTTTTGCAAATCAAACGTCTTGTGCTGGTTGTCCTTGTACCATTTTAAAAATTCCTCTTTTTCTTCAGGCATCATGTTTCTTACACCATAATGCTCCTTATCCGGCATACACCCCACATAGTTTTGATTTTCCTGAGTATTAAAAAAATGTGGGAAATAACCCTTACAGCCTGGAAAACCTAAGGCCTTTGGAAGTTTGCTAAGTTTCATAGGTAGGAAATTTAGAGAGTCTATGAAACGAATAGCTAAAGGTTTTACTGTGATTTGTAAAAGCTTACCACCTTGAACCAACAGATCTGTGTCCATCTTTTCCTTTAACAGTTGGCTAAGAACAAAATACCCGTCATAGCCTTTGGCATTATGAGCTATGAAGGTATAGTCTTTAAATTTTTTGTCACAAAAAACCTGTATAAAAGCAAAAATACACTCTAGACCCTTGAATTCCCATTTTCTTGTTTCGTACAAGTCCTCGGCATATATGTAATTAGGAATGTGCCAGCCTGTTTCCTGCATACACTCGCAATCGTAAATAATATACTTTTCAGATGTTTTGAGTTTATCGATGGGTGTCATAAAACATAAGTGTATGTCATCACCGCTTAAGGGTTCACGGCATAGCTTACACATCCTACCCTTACATTTATGTTTTTCGTTCACATAGGACTCACATTTCAGACACAGTGTTTTAGATAAACACTCCACTTCTTTTTTCTGCGCCAGCTGCGTATGTCTATCTAAACAGTTTTTAGAGCGACAACACATCTTGCAGTTAGGACACCTCTGCTGTATACCGTCATTGTTCAAACATGTCTGTGTCGAACAAAGACGGCACCATAATGTACAGGAGTGGTCGTGACTATAGGGCTTCTGGCAAAAAGTACAGAAATTACGCTCCCCATAGAATTTTTTGACATCGGTTATGCCGTAGAAATGATCGTCATGTAGCAACAAGAAAACCGTTTTTGGATAAATGGGCTGGTCTGATGTTTTAAAGCAACACCACGAGTTTGTATAAAACACAACTCTTATATTTATCTTTAAATGTTGTTCCATGGTTGCTACATCATCGAGCATGACTTTTTTATGTACCGACCACCCCAAATCATTATGTAGCTTTTCAGCACCTATTAACAGTTCAGCATCTGTGAGTTTTACGGGGGATATAAGGGCTGTAAGGCTACCGGCAAAACACAGGTTATTGCCTGTGTTATTCAAATCTATTAAATACATCCTTTTTTTCTGCAAAATCTGGCTAAACAGTATAGATTTTAACACCCTACGACCCCCACCACCCTTGTTTCTTATTACAAGCACAACAACACGGAATAAATCACAGACCTGTATTTCTCTGTGACTTTGAAGGAGTTTAGCAACCTGGTCTAAGAAATCATCAGCATCTAGCGATTCGGGGTTTAATTTACCAGAAAACAAGGAGTTGTGAAAAAGTGACGAATGTAGGTGCACTTGTACGTAGTCACCGGGCGATACTCTGCTGCTAACATCGTCCAGGATATGTTGGATGCCTTGGCGTATAGCATTTTGAGCATCACTTAATGATGTTATCCTGTCTAAATTAATGAAACGAAATTCTTCTGAATAAAGCACACCATGAAACTTGTCCAGTTTACGATCCCATCTTTTCACAAATTGGACATAGTTGATTGGTTCTGAATCTTCAGAAGGACCTAATGCACCCTTATTTGAACCATCCTCTGACACTTTGCTGCTATCAGGATAATTATCAACTTCATAATATTCTCCTTCTTCTGTGCTGTCCGGCTGTGCTTCTGTGCTGTTAAACTTTTCTGTCGGCTTCACGTTGTCTGTTTGTGACTTTCTAACATTTTCCCGATCTACAATTTATAACATAGCATAACCGTTAATACTTTTTCCCCATCAACCATTATAAAAGTAATGACATTTTCTTTTACATGAGTCTCCTTACAAAATCAGAAAACTTACTATTTCGTTTATCTTTTGGTTTCCTGTAAGCAGCTTTGGACTCTGGTTCCCCGTGTAAGAAACTTTTACTATGCGATCTTTTCCTGTTATTCTTTTCCGTCAGGTTCATGGTATCTGCTTGCGACTTTCTAACATTTTCCCGATCTACAATTTATAACATAGCATAGCCGTTAATACTTTTTCCCCACCAACCATTATAAAAGTAATGACATTTTCTTTTACATGAGTCTCCTTACAAAACCAGGATACCTACTATTTCGTTTATCTTTTGGCTTCCGGTAAGGAGCCGGTTGTTGGTTAGAACTTGTCGATGTAGAAGGTGTCGGCTCTCCAGTCGTTTCTTGGCCTAATCATAACAAAAAAAAGAATGTTTTGTACATGCTGTTTTTAAAAACCAACATATGTGCCATATAATACATTTGTCACTTACTGTTTAATATCTGTTGTCTTTTTCTGGTAAGAGATAGTTTATTTCTACCATCAGATCCCCGTTCCTGTTTTTAAATGCAATGATAGATTCAGAGAAAGAAAAAACGATATCCCTAAAACCAAAAATAAAAACCCCCTTTTCTACTCACCATGTTAGCAGTTGATGTATCCGGGGCCCCGGCGTAGCACCCACAAAAACCAGAATGTTTGCTGGTCTTCTCATAGTTTATTTTATACACTTACAATCCCCTCTATAGAGGTTATCCATTCACGAAGGCTTTATTGTATGTCTAAGACCTCTGATAGAACTTGTTTGTCTTGGTTAGTCAATTTAGACACCAAAATGACCCCTACGTGTCTAGAACCTAGTTCCTTATAACCTGTCACACCTTCTATTGTTTTAGTTTGGGTTGATAATACATTTTCTAAAACACACCACACATTTTATATTTTTTATTTTTTTTTAAGAAAATCTTTATTTTACAACAATAAAATGTTTAAACTTTTATACAAACAAACATACCATTACACATTGTATTTCCCACAATCCCGAGAATAAAAAACAAAACATGTTTTAAAAAGCATTTCTTTTGAAGAATGATTTATAATCGGTGTCACGGATTAAATCATTTACAATCTCTACATATGTACCATCTCTCATGACATTGACCAATCTGTTGAGTAGCCGTGGCCCGTTTATAGAGGTTTTAATATCTCTGATTAAATCAATGATTATATTAATGCTTTCATTACAAAGCATCAATATTTTCATTTTATAGCCTACAAATGTGACTACATTTACCACACGTCCTAGGCATAGCATGTCACAAGTTTTTTTGAGTTTCTGCTGTATTTCCTTATGTCCCCATATCAAGCAATCGTGGTGTTTTTGCCCCCCAGCACGTATTAAGCAGGCTCCACAATCTTCATCCTTCACGCCTTGCAGACATTTATTTAGAACGCAGTATACAACGACCTTTATAAATGATTTAAGTTCTGTTGGTGTTTTGGAAAGGCCTATGCCGGTCCACAGTCCATAATCACAAGAATCTTCAGGTTTACGCACATTCACCGCCGGTTCTCTTTGAAACGAGCAGAAAAAACACAAACATGATAGATTTATCATCGGCATGTACACCTTGTCCACAGGTTTCTGTGATCGTGAAGATCCGCCACTTCCCTACAAAAAAACAAACATACAGAAATAAATTTTCCTTTTTAAAACACATGAACACATACAGCTTCATAAACCCCTTCAACGACCACTGGTAATAAAAAGTGCGTGTGTGTCTCTCTCTCTCTTACCGTGAAAGATCCTGGCTTTTCCAACATGTCTGTTGCTTCGGCTTCAGCAGCGGCTTCATAAAATTCAATATCTGAAGCATTATCCTCTGGTAGTTCATAGCCTACATCTTCATTTTCTATGTCTGAATCATATAGCTTTTGAGCATCTGGAAACTCTTGTATTTCAGAATCTGTTAATTCGTGCGTATGCTCCCCGGTATCTGCCGTCAAGTCAATCGGTTTTTCAGACGGTGAGTAACCCTCTTTCTCCGCATTACAGTCTTTAAGAAAGTTACGAGGCCTCTTGGTAGGCCTTTTTTCAGTTACCTGCGTGTTAAAGGGATCCATATTTTCTTTGTCTGATTCGTACAGTTTTTCGGTCTTTGGGTAACCCTCTTTTTCTACATCACGATCTTTAAGAAAGTAACTCAATCTACGAGCCTTCGTGACAGACATTGAATTCCTACTGAAAAGGATGTTAAAAGCTAATGCAACTTTTCTCGTTTGTTTCTGCCCCTACTCTGTTTTAAAAAGCAGGAAAGATTTTGTGAATGCCTTTTGTTTTGTGCTCTGCTCTATCTGTGAGCTCTTAAACCCCCACTTCATTTCCGGGTGGGGGGGTTTTGACTAAGTCTGTTTCCGCCTACGTGTTCAGAAAAGCGCATAGCCGTCGCTTCATTTACCCAATTTCCGCCTATGTCATCAGAAAAGCGCATTTCCTGTCGGGGCAGGCACTCCCTTTTCCTGTGATGTCACCAGAAAGCGTATTTCCGGGGGTGTTACCTGTCAGGGTGGGGGTTAAACTTATGTTTCCTTTGTGCCGTACGTGTGCCGCCGCGCGGCAACCGGAAACGCGTGCCCATACGGATGTACACCATAGCCTGTAGGACGTCTTGGTAAGTAAAGGTATTATGGATTTTAAAGTCCTGTTAAATCTTTCCACTACAGCTGCTTTAACATCATTATGGGTCACAAAAATTTTACCCTTGTCTGCTTGAAGTTTTTCAGATGTACGCCCTAAATTAAATATTGTTTCAAAGGCTTCGGTAACTTCACGACCGGTTTTTGTTTTTAAAGAAACGACCCGTGCATATTTTGACAGGTTATCTATTACCGTTAAGATGTATTTGTAACCGTTATTATAAGGGGGGCAAAGGCTGACATGTTGACTAAGTCACTTTGCCACTGTCTGTTGTTTTATTTCTTTTTAAATGGATACTACCCGGTCTGTGTAAATTGTATGCGTTTTGACCGGTGACCCAATCCACCACATCTTTTCTCCGGGCTGTTATATCACTCTTTTTAGCCGCTTGAAGTAGAGGGTTAATGCCTCCATAGCTTCCTGCCGCGTGTGGATCATAATAAATTTGCTTCAATAAAGACTTTTGCCTTTTTTAACAGAGCCCTGTTAGGTGACATCTGCTTTTGTGTTTTTTTTTTTTTTTTCAGATTGTTAAGACAACAGTAGGGGCCGGGACAAGTTCAGACATGTTTAAACACACTTCCACATCTCTCCCCTTGGTTTTATCAGGGGGAGGGGTGTTGCAAGGGTCTTATCAGCTGTTACCATGACAATAGGGGAGCTGACCCATTAACCATTAGCTCAGAATTCCTATTGAAAAGGGTGTTAAAAGCAAATGCAACTTTTTTTTTTTTTTTTTCTCGTTTGTTTCTGCCCCTACTCTGTTTTAAAAAGCAGGAAAGATTTTGTGAATGCCTTTTGTTTTGTGCTCTGCTCTATCTGTGAGCTCTTAAACCCTGTCTTTTAACTAAAAACTGTTAAAATAAAGACGCTTCTTTTCTGGGTGGGGGTTTTGACTGAGTCTGTTTCCCTATTTCCGCCTACGTGTTCAGAAAAGCGCATTTCCGCCGCGTCATTTACCCAATTTCCGCCTATGTCATCAGAAAAGCGCATTTCCGGTAGGGGGCAGGCACTCCCATTTCCGGTGATGTCATCAGAAAGCGTATTTTCGGGGTTAAACACGCCCCCATTTCCGGTGATGTCATCAAAAGTGCATTTCCGGGGGCGGGGCATGAGGGGGCGGGGTCATGGGTGGGGGCGTGGCTTGAGGGGTGGGGACAGGGGCGGGGGCGGGGCTTGAGGGGTGGGGCCATGGGCGGGGTGTGTGGCCATGGGCGGGGCTACCACCATTCATTCCTATGGGAGGGGCGGGGCTTATGTGAAGGGTGGGGTGGGGCCATGGGCGGGGGGTGGGGCCATGGGCGGGGCTACCACCATTCATTCCTATGGGAGGGGCGGGGCCATGGGCGGAGACTAGGGCGGGGCCATGGGTGGGGGTGGGGCCATGGGCGGAGACTAAGGTGGGACAATGGGCGGGGCTTAACCCGGAAGTGAACGCTGATTGGTCGATCCTTATCTTATCTCACCTGTCAATCAGTTTGACATGAGGTGTACCCATTATACTACTAGTGAAGAAAGATTGGATGCACAGTCAGAAGAAGAAAGTGCAACCAGAGACTCATGAAATCACCAGACAAGGTAGGAAAAATGATTTTATTTTCAATTTAGTGATCAAAATGTGTCTGAATTTATATCTGCTGTCTATATTTTGCACTATGGCCCCCTTTTACTAAACCGCAATAGCAGTTTTTAGCGCAGGGAGCCTATGAGCGTCGAGAGCAGCCCTGGACATTCAGCACAGCTCCCTGCGTGAAAAACTGCTGTTGTGGTTTAGTAAAAAGGGAGGTGGTATATTTGTCTATGGTTGTTACTGAGGTGACAGTGCATAGAGTCATCTGCCTTGACCTCTTTGAAAAAAAACCCAGAATAGGAATGATAATTAACATTTTCTCAGCGTACAGTGTGCTTTGTGTTTTTTTAAAATTTTATTGTTGGTAGATCATTTTGACTTGGTCATTTTAAAAGTAGCTTGCAAGCCCAAAAAGTGTTGGCACCCCTGAGCTAGAGCGTTGAAGCTGCGTGTGGTTGCCGTAAAGGTCATCTCTGACACAACCAGAAGTTGCATCAGAGACGACCTTTACTGCAGCCATATTCAACTACAACGCTCCGGCTGCTGTAAGAAGCCAGTTTAGACATCGCCGGCAACAGGGCACGGAGGTTTGTCGGACCGGGCCTATTGTCTGGTGGGGTGGGGGGGGCGTTGCAGATATTGTTGCCAAAATCGGAAAGGTGAGGAAGGGAGAAAGAAGGGCCTGTGGTGGATGGAGAAATTGAGAGAAGGGGGCAGATAATGGAAGTGGGTAGAAAGGGGAGAGAGAAGAGGTCAGATGATGGAAGTGGGGAGAAGGGAGAGCAAATTCTGAATGGAAGTGGAGAAAAAGAACACATACTGGATGGAAGGAGGGATAAAGAAAAAGGACATATGCTGGATGGGGGAAGAAGATAGAGTCAGTGAGATAGTGGAGGGGTGAAGGAAAGGGTGGCATACTGTGGATAGACATAGTGAACAGAGGGAAACTGAGGACTGCATAGTAAGAAATAATTTAATTTAAATGGAGTCAGAAAATAAAGAAGGAAGACCAGAGAAGGAAAGGGAAGAGAGAGATGCCAGAGAACAGGGAAGGAGACAGAGATATCAGATCTGAGCAGAGGAAATGAGAAGAGAAATATGCTAAAAACCACAGGGGGGAGGGAAAGAGAGATGAAAGGAGAAAGATGCCATACCATGAGGGAACAGAGGGGAGATGATGGATGCCAGACCAAAGGGGGGGGGTCTAGAGGAGAGATGGAAGGGGGAGGCATACAGTTTCTGGAAGGGGCATAGAAAGAGAGAAGATGCCATATAGGGAGGGGCAGAGAGATGGCAGACCGTGGTTGTCTATGTAGTTCTATTTTCAAGTTTCAAGTTTATTAGGTTTTTTTATATACCGCCTATCAAGATTATCTAAGCGGTTTTAACAATCAGGTACTCAAGCATTTTATCCTCCCTTTTACAAAACTGTGGAGCGTTTTTTAGCACCTGCCGTGGTGGTAGCAGCTCTGATGCTCAGAATTCTATGAGCGTCAGAGCTGTTACCACCGTGGCTAAAATCCACACTACAGTTGTGTAAAAGGGGGAGGGGTTAGTTTGTGATGACATATTCCATATTAGACGAAGGTGTTTTCTGTGTTCTGTGTGTTCGAAAGACATGGTTTTCTGTTAGGATTGACGATGTAGGATTGATCTGTACTGGTCTGACTTGTTTAGTTTTACAATGGGTGTATTGATGTTGTACTGCTCACTGCATATATAAGATGCTGCCTTTTCCTAGGTATTCATGTGTGACATGTGGCTTGTTACTAAAAATCATGTTTTTTGTACAGATGGGGGGTGCCAAAAAATGATGGGCCCCGGCTGTCACATATGCTAGGTATGCCACTGCCCTCATTCACACACATAGACATGGGAGCAGCTCTCTAAAATCACATTTTACTGTCATCTAGCTGTAATATTAGAGGTTTGAGTGGCCAGTTTCAGACCACAGCAACATTATGGGATGAGTGAGTGGGCATTGCTTCTGCTCCACTAGATTCCAGAGACCCCCAGTATGGACAGGGTTGGTATCAAGTGGCTAAGGGGTAGGAAGCCTGTAAGGGATGGGGCTTCCTGAGTTTGGCCTGCAGGAGAGGAGATGCAAGGGGGGGAGGGAAACACATAGTGAGCACATGTCCATACCTGAGGCGACTGGGACGGTATTCCTTAAGGGGATGATCACTTCATTGTTTTGGTTTCCAAATATAGACATGAATTTCCTATGACCTGACCAGACTACTTTCTCTCCCTGCCCTCCCCACAGCCCCTTACTATCTACACGTATTTAGTGGCCCCATGTGTTCATACCCCTGTTCTGAAATGGCATAGTTACTAACATTTAGTATAGTTAACCAGGGCTGTGGAGTCGGAGTCGAGGAGTCGGAGTCGGAGGAAATTTTGGGTACCTGGAGTCGGAGTCGGAGTCAGAAGTACAAAAAACTGAGGAGTCTGAGTCGGAACATTTATCTACCGACTCCATTTTTGAACTTGGCATACCAATCACGAGCGATTCTTTCAGCTATAGCACCCACTATATACACAGCACAAATGTTGCGAGCAGCTTCTGCGGCCTTAGAACCTTGATTAAAAGCAAAAAGAAGGTGGTGTCGAAAATGCTCATTTCTCTCAACTTGACATTCCATTTTAACGATCTGAAAATTAACCAGTGCTGTGGAGTCGGAGTCGGAGGAAATTTCGGGTACCTGGAGTCGGAGTCTGAAGTACAAAAAACTGAGGGGTCGGAGTCGGAACATTTATCTACCGACTCCACAGCCCTGTAGTTAACACTTGCTATTATACTTCTAAAATGCTATGTATTGTACTGCAAGTCCCATTTTCTCCAGCGAGACTCAGTTACTAATAACTGGGGTTAACTATAAAATAACACATCTTAAATGTAGCCTAGAATTCACTGCAAAGGGCATTAGGGTTTGTGTGTGTGGGGGGGGGGGGAGAGGAGGGGAAATCTTAGGACAGGTGGCACCGTATTCGTAGCTGCTCTTCCTCTTTCCTATTAGTTTATGGCATTCCTTTTCACACTAATGTAATTTTTGGATTGTAGAACCACTCTGGTGTGCCCTTTTAAAAAAAAAAATCTGCAGTGCTATAATGTTCATTTTTTAACTTACTGAGATCTCTTTCCTGAGATTTTCCTTTTTCCCCCCTTCCCTACCATCTATTTTTTGCCCTAATTGTTTCTTTTCTTTCCAATTTTGTAGTTCTCTCTTCCTATCCTTTTGATCAAGTATGTCAATATGTCAATTTTTCGTTCTTAAATGTGTTGGTTATTGTGAAGCAACCCGCTAATTTTAACTGTAAACTGCCTAGAAACTATGTTTAGGTGATTTATCACATTTTAAATAAACTTGTAAACTTGTTAAGTACGATATATCAAGTTAAGTTTCAAGTTTAATAAGGATTTGATTGATCGCTTAATCAGAATTCTAAGCGATGTACATATCAATAAAATTACAAAATTTAGGGAACAATACAACAAATGGTAAAAACTAAGTCTTGCAAGACTAATTATAATCTAACATTACAAACCCATTAAAACACAAGGAGAGGTGGGAAAGGAAATACAAGTTTGATAGTAAGTAAGACATTCAAGGGAAAAACAAAAGGAAAGATCAATTTACTTCAGAGAAGCTATAAAGTGCAGTTAAAATAAGACCACTAGACTGGCTTACTAATTATCGAATGCGTCCTTAAAAAGAAAGCTTTTTAATGTGCTCTTAAATCTGTCCAAGTTGCGTTCTTCCCTTAAATAAATAGGGAGTGAGTTTCATGTTTGAGGGGCTGTGACAGAAAAAATGATTTGCTGCCGTGTATTAATTATACCATAAACATAGTAACTGTGCCCTTTAAACATCTACATGTACATGTACAGCTTCAGCATCTATGAGACAAACATGGATTTTTTTTGTTACATAGCAGTTTCTGAACCCCTGTTCGTTTACAAAAATTATAGAGTTCTAAATCTAATAGATGCTGGCACTGTCATCTTGATGTAGGGACACTGGATCATCTGCTGTTCTATTGTCCTTTGATACTTAACTTTTGGAAGTCGATATGGGGACAGATTAATACCATACTGGAGGCATCAATTCCATTGACGTATGAGGTAGTTATATGCGGAACATTATTGCATATTAAGCCCCCATGGACTGCTATAAATGCCGGCGTTTCCTTATTACAACCGGGATAGCCATGCAAATGATTACTCGCAATTGGAAGAATTGGGAGCACCTTAGTTTTCCTTTCTGGTGGGTGAGCTTATGCTTAACTTATAAGTATGAGAAAATGAATGCTGACTTGCATAATAAGATATTCAAATTGATTTGGGGTCCATTGACGTCTTTTGTAGATTTGTTATAGTTGCTCTTTATCTTTATTGTATTGTACCCACACATCCGGGGGGGGGGGGGGGTGGAGCAGGAGGGGGGATATAACTTTTGGTTTGGTATTATTCCTGATGGTAATGATGGATGGGAGAGGGAATTTTTATTTTTTGTATAGATTCCGATTGTTTATAAGTGCTTATTTGATTACTATTATTTGTATATAAATTGTATTACACTTTCTGTTGGCATTAAAAACTAAATAAAAATTTTTTAAAAAGAAAGCATCCCACAATGTTTCTAAAATCTGTATTAAGTTGAAAATATTCATTCATTTTTAACTGAAATTGCTCAAGAAAGTTTGAATCTGCAAGCAATGTATTATTGAATCTCCAAACAGGTCTATTACAATCTTATTCAGCAAATTTAAATTCAATCCAAACTCCAGCATGATCTGATAAAATAATTGGGTCTATGCTGGCTTTTGTAACCTGTTGAATTAAGTATTTGTTAATTGGCAGTAATTAGAACTTTTGTATGCCTAGATTTCATAGCATGCAAATCAAAAGGGGTGTGGCCATGGGCAGGTCGGGACATTTCCAGCAATTAGGTGTGATTTTAAGGTAATATTCTAGAACAATCACTTTGCACAGAGTGCCGTTTACAGAATACGATCTTAATGCACATCATTTTGGTACTTATCTTTCAGTGTCATTTATTGAATCTAGTCCAGTGTGTGTAAATTTAACATATAGGTCATACAACATACTAAAAAAATGCTCATAATTTGGGAAAAATTCATTTTAAATTAATAAAATCTCTGGATTTTTTTTTTTTTTTTTTGCAATGCACACTCCTAGAAGACAAGGCCCAAAGAATTCCTCAACCTTATATTTACATATCTGCCTCGTATAATATACCCTCCACACACACACTTCACAAAACTGCACAAGAAGTTTTTAGCAGCGGCCGGCGCACTGAATGGTCTACGCTGCTCTGACGCTCATGGGAACTCTATCACCGTCGGAGCAGTGCAAAGCATTCATCGCACCGGCCGGCGCAAAAACCCTCATGTGCAGTTTTATAAAAGGAGGAATAGGTAGGTTGAAAATTTTCCAGCTATGCGTGTCTATATAGGGGTCCTTTTACAAAGGTGTGGTAGCGGTTTAATGAGCGTTAAACCGCCTGCCGCGCTAGTATCTAACGCCTCCATTGACGAGGCGTTAGGATTTTAGACTGCCGCGGGGGTTAGCGTGTGATGAAATGGCTTGACGCGCTAACCCCCGTAGCGCGCCTTGATAAAAGGAGCACTTAATTTCAAGAAGAATAAACACAGTCATTTAATTATTTTTGAATTATTTGAACTCCATATGAAGGTTCTTCTAATAGTCTTTTCTAGATGAGACAGTTAAAGATTCATTCTATATGCTTTTAGCTAATTGACCTTTCCTCACTTGTACATGATTTCAGCTACCTGACCTTGTGGGAATTAGAACATTAATTCATTATCTCTTCTCTAACATATTATTCATATTTGAAGCTCTAGAGTGCATGTCATCTTACTAATTTACTATGGTGTAAGATGGAAATGAATTTAATTGTCTGCATTCATTATTTATAGTCCTACTAATCATAGTCAGCCCTTGTAAGAAGTAGCTATAGACCTACAAGCATCGCACAGAGAGGTGGGGCATGCAGTGTAACATCTTATTGTAAACAGAAGTTCAACTTTGACATATTGAGCCTGTTAATCATTATTCAGAGATGTTGCAATGATGGAGCTGCCAGGGTCCAGGCATCCTCTATTAAAGTGGTTATTGATTGAAGGTTAATGTTGTGTATCTAAAAGATCACACTGCATCCTTCTGATAATCAAATAAGCATGGAATTGAAAGACTGGCTAAACTGCTTTGGTGGATATCCACTTTATTCAATATAGTATATTGGTATTGATTGTTTAAAGTAGTGTCTGGGTGGCTTAAAAGGTTTTACTCCTAAATTTCATGACCACTTATTGACTGCAAATGATCTTTTATATGACAGTCTGGAAATTAAAATTCACTTCCATTTGGTGAATACTTCATAGTGATAAAGAATATAGTTTGCTTTTTTCCTGGTTATATAGTTTTGTCAAGCAGTTTCCATCAGAAAAAAGAAAAAATAATAATATATATATATATATATAATCTAACCTAATCTAAACCTTAAGTTTATATACCGCATTCTCTCCATAATTATAGAGCCTGGCACGGTTTACAAGAGCTTAATATAAGGAAGAAACAACTTAGCGAGGTTGGACAGTGAGTAGGAGGGAAGATAGCATTACATTTTGGTGAATAGTCTAGTTTTCAGATGCTTTCTGAATAGTTGGAAGGAGCCCAGATTCCAAAGTGGGGCAGTAAGGTTATTCCAAAGCTCAATGATTCTGAAGTAGAGAGATTTCCCTAATTTTCCCACATAGAGGATGCCTTTTAGAGAGGGGAAGGATAGTTTAAGTTTTGGGGAGGATCTGGTGGTATCAAGGAATTCCAAGAGAGAGTGGTATTAGGGAAGGGAGGATGCCATCTAGGATCTTAAAAGCCAGGCAGGCGCATTTAAAATGAACCCTGGAAATTACTGGAAGCCAGTGAAGCTTGGACAGAAGTGGGGAAACATGATCAAA
Organism: Geotrypetes seraphini; assembly: GCF_902459505.1. Lineage (NCBI taxonomy): Eukaryota > Metazoa > Chordata > Amphibia > Gymnophiona > Dermophiidae > Geotrypetes > Geotrypetes seraphini. The sequence goes on along the minus strand of NC_047085.1, from coordinate 246,033,005 downwards.
TTTGCTTTTTGCGAAGATCAGCTTGGCTGCAGTGTTCTGAATTTGCTGAAGTCTTTGAAGACTTTTTTTTTTTGATTAGACTTAAATAGATGGAGTTACAGTAGTCTAGTCTGGAGAGGATGATAGATTGTACTAGGATGGAAAAATGTTGGTGGATGCAGAATCCTGAGCATGTGGAGGCTAAAAAAGCATGACTTTAGCAAGGAGTTAAGATGGTCATTGAAGGAAAGAGAAGAGTCTATGATGATGCCTAGAACTTTGCTTGAGAACTCAAGCTGCAGTGTGGCTCCAGAAGGCAGTGAAATGAGGGTGGGTAGCTGTTCTAATTTTGGGCCGAGCCAGAGTAGTTTCGTTATATTGCAACAATTTCCACGCTGGGAGTCATGACCTCAAATGAGATCACATAATCCACATTTGGGGTCATGAACAATGGGATGGGGGGGAAAAAAAAAAGTTGTGCCAGCCTGTGCAGAAGTGCCATAACTTCTTAGTGTCGCCTAAGTACAATTCTATAATGCAAGGGCTTGATGGAAGGCATTGGATTAAAGCAGTGGTCTGGGAGCAGTGACAAGGGAGGAAGGGTAGGTTTGGGATCAAGTGCTTTTTTTAGCCTGCTAAAATGGGGTTGCAACTATGTAAAATTTGTCAAGCACGGGAATATTACATCACTAAATATAACATCACTAAAAATAAAACTAGATTTAGCAAAATCCATATTTTGAATATACATAAAATCCTAATTTGATTAAGTGAGAAAGAAACTTGTAAAAGTGAAAAAAAAACTTATGAACATAAATATTTCTGTTAGCGGTTCAAAGCAACAAGAAATTGTATAGAACTGTTTTCAAGCTTTTAAAGCATGTTCAGTAAATTAATTTAAGAGCAGATCTAGCAATGTAGCAGGTTCACTCACTTCATTAATGGTGCAGTAATGTTTAATTTTCTTTAATTTATTAAAACCTCAATATGCCTCTTAGCTTTGCTAGATTTCAGTGGTGTACAATAACATAAAATAATCAACCAAAAAATACTCTAATAAAATTGCCACATTATATAGATAGGATCTCACCATCCAAACAAGAACATTTATGCTAAATAACAACACAAAAGCATAAAATCACTAAAACTTTAAAAACTTATCCCCCCTTCCCCCACGTTAGGCTTTTTTATTACTGGCCGCAGCGGTTTTAGCTTCAACATTCATAGGAATTCTATGAGCGTTAGAGCTAATACCACTACGGACGGTGATTTTTAAAAAACCTAACGCAGCTTTTTAAAAGGGGGCTAAATGTTTTACAGAGCTTGAGAGGGAATTTGGTTTAAGGCCAGAGCTCAATTTCAGTTGAAACATAGGCCCTCTTCTATCAATCCGCAATAGCAGTTTTTAGCATGGGGAGCTGCGCTGAATGGCCCGCACTGCTCCCGATGCTCACAGGAACTCAATGAGCATCAGGAGCAGCACAGTTTGATAGAAGAGGGACATAGTTTACTTGCTTCAGGCTTGTTAATGCTTGCTCAAAGTGGAGATAAAGATTTGAGAGACTTTTGTGTGGGGCTTATAGAAAAGCTTCCTCAGTGTATAGAAAGGTTAAATTCAAGGTTATGTATGTTCTGCACTAAAGGAAATTTGGAAGCATGACTTTGGGGGGGAAAAATCAGAGTTAGTGTGGGAGAGGTTTTGCTTAAGGGTTTTCAGGCCTTCACTTTCAGCTACCTTTTGATTTGCATGCTATGAAATCTAGGCATACATAAGTTCTAATTACTGCAAATTAAGTATTAGAGAACTGTAGACACCTTATAAGGTTTCAAAGTTATCCAACAATGTTTTCAGTCAGTGTTAGTCATGCAAATTGGCTGTGGGAACTTTTTATCGTATGCTGTCTGCTTGGTCTAATTTGCAGGGGTATTGGGATTTTGTTGGGAGGAGATTTACAAAAATTTGTGGAATTCAATTTGAGCTTAGATATAAACTTGTAATACTGAGGTCTGCTCTTTTGCCAAATCTGATGCATAAGCTTAAGGCTAAACATGTATTCATGGAGTTGGTTATTCAAGTCATTTTGTCATGGTGTAATGCTGCATGTCTTATAAGCTAGTGCAAAGAGCTGGCTGCACAGAGGAGGTGGTGTGTGAATATATTTCTGAAGGTCTGAGCACCTCAGGATGCTTTTTGCCAAGTTGTATGTAAGTGATTTGGGGAAAACAATGAGGGTGACAGCTGTGTTTTGGGGAGGGGATGGAGAAAATGGCTGTAGATGCTACTTGAAAGGGTCCAGAGAAGGGCGACTAAGATGGTTAAGGGGCTGGAGGTGACAGGTCACTTTGGTCAGCCACAAAACTTAAAGACTCGATGAAAGCACAGATGTTTTATTCAGCATATGCGGCCTCCTGAGCCTCCTGGCAGCTTCAGAAGTCCCGGAACTAGGAAGTTACATTGATATTTATACAATTTTCTGGTTATACAACTGAATGCTAGAAAAAGCTTCTCACGTGTTACTTTTCTTAACATTCATTGGTCCTAAGCTCACACTAGCAGGTCACTTATCTAAGCCCTGCAGTCTTTCTGTTACATGTCCAGGAGGGTGAAATATAATATTGTGTATGCTGAGATAACCATAAGAGGCTAAAACACTCAAGCTACAACACCCAGTGCCGGCAGGCTAGAACATGAGATAAGTTAGGTCTACAATTAAACATAATTCAGCATTTTATTAAAGAGAAAACTTAGTTCAAGACTCAAGAAAACCAATCCCAGACTCCTTCAGAGGAGTTGCTGTAGTGAAAGATTAGAGAAACTGGTCCTTTTCTCCCTCGAACAGAGGAGACTGAGAGGGGACATGATCAAAACATTCAAGACAGTGGCGTACCTAGGGTATGTGGCACCTGGGGCCCATAATTTTTTGACCACCCCCCCATGTAAAAAAATATTTTTTGTAATAACCATGAAACTGAATAAATGGTCATAATAGAAACAGGCAGTGAAAATTTTCTTTTATTGAACCTCATATATGTAACCATTATTCCAAACATACCATAACATAAATTATGTCTGAATTGTCATGACATCAGAAGTACATATGGAGTAGTTGCAGGTGATGCTTGGGACAGTTCTGATTGTGTTAGTTTGGTTTTATGTGTTTTTTGAATATGTGTTTTTATTTCTTTTTTGAAGGTTTATTAGTTTGTGGTCTAGGTCAATAGGTTGTAGAGTTGGGGGTCGAGTGTTGCAGCTCGAATGGCTAGGAGGTTGTCAAACTGTTTTTTTCTTTTGACGTTTTTGGTTGGAGGGTGTGTGAATGGTGCGTGAGTTCTCCTATGTCTATTTGAGGTGGATTGAATTATTTAGCTGAAGAAATTAGTTACCCCCCATTCCACACACATTAATTCTCTTCTGTTTTTGTTCCCATTATAAAAAACACTGATAAGTTCTCAGAAAAAAAATACATTAAAATAAGAAGTGAAACATACAGATGAGAACATAACATAAGAATAGCCTAACTGGGTCAGACCAATGGTCCATCATGCCCAGTAACCCATTCTCATGGAAGCCAATCCAGGTCACTAGTACCTGGTCAAAACCCAAAGAGTAGCAACATTCCATGTTACCGATCCAGGGCAAGCAGATGTTTCCCCCATGTCTTAATAACAGACTATGGACTTTTCCTCCAGGAATTTGTCCAAACCTTTCTTAAAACCAGCTACACTATCTGCTTTTACCATAACTTCTGGCCACTTCATTTTTAAGCTGAGATCTTTCCTTCCAAACAGAGACTTTGCTAGATGTCAAATATAGCACAAGGTAACTTCACACGGACAGCTGTGCAGGAAATGTGAATCTCCTCATACACCCACCATATAGTGCAAAAATGTGCAATGGTCTGTTTTTTTCTTTTGATCACTACATAGACTAATGCCACACAAGCAGCGCTGTTACAAACATATTCTGTAGGTCAGTGCTAAGGTTAACAAAGTTTCCTTCCTTGGACCAGAAGGAGATACTGACAAACCACTGGAAGAGATCCCAAAACAACTACCCAGGAACAACACCCAAAGACCCACTCAGTGTGTGAACCAGTTGAGTGGAGTGGACTAACTGGGGGGTGGAAATGGGCCCGGAGTTTGCTCAGCAGAATTTCCCAGATCACCTCTTCCTCTCAACACATTGACACGCTGCCACCACCAGCACTAGGAACACCTCACCGGGTAGGCCAGCAATGCTATAAACTTTATAAAACACATTATTATATTTTCTTATAAAGCACATATTTTAACTGAACTCTCTGACATCCTCAGCCTTTCCATTCACAAAAATAGAAGGAAGAAAAGTTCCCATTTCCTGCTGTCTCATGTCCCCGGCCTATACAATATTTTTCTTCTGCAGAGTGCAGACCCTTCAAAAATCTGACCAAATCCTCATTTCACTTGCATTATAAAGTACTGAGGATGCCATCTCTCCCCAATCCAGGTCCTAAAATCTAAGACAGTAGCGTAAACTAGTGCTGCCAGATTCAGGAAAAAATTTCGATTCGATTCAGCCTATTGAATTGGTTTATCGATTCGATTTTCCTGCCCAATTGGGTGTTTTTTTCAAACATCCTGGTGGATTTATTTTATAGCTTTTTCACCCCCCTTTGGCTTCTCCTAACCACACTGGTACTATGGTATAAATAAAATAAAGAAACAAAAAGGACTTTTCCTCTCTCTGTTAAATCCTAGCTCACGTTTGCGGTCTAACATCAGCTCTGGCAGGATACACATTTCAAATCTGACATATTGTAATCACAAAGCAGAAAATAAAATTAGTTTTTCTACCTTTTTGTTGTCTGGTTATTTTTCAAATCTTGTTGGTCCAAGGCTCTGGTTGTCTTCTGATAACTTGCTTGCCAGGGTCTCCTTCTTTCTTCTTTCTCCGTGCTAACCATCCATCTGCCATCTCTGTCCTCCCCTTCCGTGTCCCTTCTCTCCCCCGGATGTCTGGCATCTTTCCTTTTTTTGTCTCCCTCCACAGATCCACCTTTTCTTAACTACCCTTTTATCCAGCAGCTCTCCCTCCTTCCCCACCACCCCAGGGTCCACCATCCCTCCCTTTCTTTTCCCAACTACCCTCCTAACCAGTATCTCTATCCCCCCCTCCACACCATCCCTTGTGTCCAACTTCTCTCCTTTCTTTTCCTTCCCTCCCTAAAACCCATGTCCATCATCTCTCTCTCTCTCTCTCCTGTATATTTTCAGACCCATTATTTCTTCCCACCCAAAGTCCGGCATATGAACTTCTTTTTGAACTCCTCCCCCTTTCCTCCGTGTACTTCTACACCAGGGGCCCCCTCCCCTGAAGGCCTGTTCTCCCCTTAAAGGTCTGCATCCCACCCCTGAAGGCCTGTCCCCCCTTGAAGGCCTGCCTGCCTGCTCCCCTTGAAGGCCTGCCCCCCCTGAAGGCCTTTCCCCCCCCTTGAAGGCCTGCACCCCCCCTGAAGGCCTGCACCCCCCACAAAGGCCTGTCCCCCCCTTGAAGGCCTGCCTGCCTGTTCCCCTTGAAGGCCTACCCCCCTGAAGGCCTGCCCCCCTTGAAGGCCTGCACCCCCCGAAGGCCTGCATCCCCCGAAGGCCTACACCCCCCTCAAAGGCCTGTCCCCCCCTTGAAGGCCTGCCTGCCTGTTCCCCTTAAAGGCCTGACCCCCCCTTGAAGGCTTGTCCCCCCCCCGAAGGCCTGTTCCCCCCCCGAAGGCCTACACCCCCATCAAAGGCCTGCCCCCCCTTGAAGGCCTGTGCCCTCCCTTGATGGCCTGTCCCCCCTCCGAAGGCCTGCACCTCCCCTGACAGCCTGTCACCCCCCCCCGAAGGCCTGACTGTCCCCTTGAAGGCCTATCCCCCCTCCGAAGGCCTGCACCCCCCCCGAAGGCTTGTCCCCCTTTGAAGGCTTGCCTGCCTGTTCTCCATGGCCTGTCCCCCTGAAGGCCTATCTCTCTCCCCTCAACAAGGTCTGCCTGCCCGCCTCACCCTGAAGGCCTGCTGCCCCTCCCCCCCACTACCTCGAAGGACCGCTCAGCCCCACCACCACGAAGCACTGCTCATTCCCCCGGCCTCCACCCTTCAGTCCCTGGGGAAACAGCCTGCAGCAAGATCGCGCAATGCCAGCGATCTTTGCTTGCTTCGGCTGTTTCCTCCGCCGTGGTCCCGCCCCTCCTCTGATGTCAGAGGAGCGGGACCGTGGTGGAGGAAACAGCCGAAGCAGGCAAAGATCGCTAGCATCGCGATCTTGCTGCAGGCTGTTTCCAGACGCGACACCCGGCGCAGGGGGTGGGGGACCGGACCAGGAGCACCCCCTCAGGGCTTGGTACCCGGGGTGGATCGCCCCCCACGCCCCCCCCTTGGTACGCCACTGATTCAAGATACTGAAGTGAATAGACGTAGTGGATAGGGACAGGTTGTTCACCTTCTCCAAGGTAGGGAGAATGAGAAGGCACTCTCTAAAATTGAAAGGGGATAGATTCCGTATGAACATAAGGAAGTTCTTCTTCACCCAGAGAGTGATAGAGAACTGGAACACTCTTCCAGAGTCTGTCATAGAGGAAAACACCCTCCAGGGATTCAAGACAAAGTTAGACAAGTTCCTGCTGAACCGGAACGTACGCAGGTAGGGCTAGTCTCAGTTAGGGCGCTGGTCTTTGACCTGAGGGCCACCGCATGAGCGGACTGCTGGGCAAGATGGACCACTGGTCTGACCCAGCAGCGGCAGTTCTTATGTGTTTAGTTGAAGAAAATTAAATAAAAATATTTAACTAAAAATTAAAAAATAAAAATTACAAACATGACTGAATACAACTGAGAGCCTTATATGTGGCACAGAGCTACACAACTAGAGACTAATTAGGTTTCAGAATTGTCCAAAACAGCTCCAGAAATATGGAAATTAAATGAATAACACTAAATGAGACTTGGGAATGTAGAAAAGTGGCAGAATTAGTTTAGATTTAGGAACATCAGATTACATGTGTAAATGCTGACACTTGTAAACTGCTTTAGTTTCTTTTTGTAACATGGCTGCTCCAACTATAACCACTAGAAAATGCATGTGAACTTCTGTTTAACCAACTCATCCACAGATTTGGGGGGAGGGGGGAATTAGCGTGATAGTAATTAGGTATCCCTACATAAAATGGAACCTGTGCCAAAATAGCACAAGTTAGTGGTAATTTTAGCTTACATTGATATCTTTGCCTGTAAATAGATTACAGCTGAAAGGAAGTAGGGTTAGACCAGCTGCAGACTATCAACCCATTTTCAACCTTCCAATTCATCTCCAAAATAGCCAAAAACATAATCTTAGTTCTGATAACATGGGCAAAGTACCGTATATGCTCTTCCTGTCAGTCAGTCTGGTATTTGGCCTGCATAATAGTACCAGAGTTTCATTAACATCAACTTAGATGGAGATAAGACTACCCTCCTAATTCTCCTAGATACGATGTTGGCCTTTGCTTGGTTGATTATTTGATTTGTTGTATCACATGCAGGACTTAGGCATTTGTGGAGATGCCCTAACCTGGTTTAACTTATTCCTATCACAGTGTTCTTTCAAGGTAGAATGGAAACCTACGTTGTCAAATTCCTTCCCAGTGTTATGTAGTGCTGCTTGAAAATCACTTCTCTCTCTCGTTCTTTTCAATCTGTTATTTGCAGCCCTGGCAACCCTAATTCAGAATTTCAGCACCAACTTTGCTGACAGCATTCAACTTATGTCTTTTATTGATACTGTTCTTCCAATTTTCTTTCTTTCTTTCTTTTTTTCTATGAGGTACTTTGTTGAAAAGTCAGTATACCAAAAAGTCAGTATAATGTACAGATGACCGTTTGCAAAGGAACACAATGCTTGCAGTGTATCAAACACTATGGTTATTAGATGTTCATACCACATAAAAAATTGTCAATTCAATTGAGCAAAAATTCCAAAAGAGCCCTACTATCATAACCCTGCATGTTACAAGTTTTTTTTTCCTCCCACAGCCCATTTCTCTTTAAAAGAAAACCAACAAAAATAAAAAGAGGGAAAAAGGAGGTAGAAACCTTCAGCATATGAGAGTTGGTAATCATAACTTATCTTTTAACAAGCCCAATTTTTCTTCCTCTTAACCACAGTTTTACAATAAGTGGCAGTGAGATATTCCATCTTGTATATCTGTTGTACTCCAGGCTACCACCAGTACCAGCCACTCTGCAATCAAACAGAAGCATACAAGATGTCCTCTCACTGGAAAAGTCTAGGATATGTTCCTGTGAATACTAAGACCCACAAGCATACAAATCTGGAACTGTATAATTTTCCAATAGGCCTTTACCCTTGAGGAGAGATGACTTAAGGAAGGGAGAGATGTCAGATCTGGAGAAGGGTGATGGAATGAGGGGGAAGAGATGTCAGCCCATTGGAAGGGGAAGGAGGAGGGAAGAAGATAGAAATGCCAGACCAGGGATGGAAGGGAAGGAGAGGAGATAAATGCCAGACTGTGGGAAGGGAGGAAATTGTACGAAGCCATGTTAGACTTTTTTTATTTTTATCGCCAGCCATGGCGGTAAAAGCTCAGATGCTTATAGACTTCCTATAAGCATCAGAGCTAATACCGCCGTCGTCGGCGATAAAAATGCCTAGTGCAGCTTCATAAAAAGAAAGTCTTATCCCTTCCTTTACTAAGGTGCGCTATGCTTTTTAGCGCATGGTAAATATTAGCGTGTGCTAATCACACGCTAATCACTAACACGTGCATGTTATCCTATGGATGGATTAGAGGTTAGCGCACACGTTGATTTAGCATGCGCTAAACATGCGCGTAAAAGAGGACCTTAGATCTTATAGGCAAAAAGTTATACAGTGATTTTTGTGCAGATCATAGTAGTTAGGAACTGTCCTTGAAGATTAAGATGATATGCTGAATATATTTTGAGGTTTTTGACAGGAAGAGAGAAACATGAGGAATTTCACATTGCAGGAAAAAAATGGAATGGATATAGCAAGGACACAGTAAATGAAAAGATAAGTCTAACACTTAGTAAGCCACTAGAAAAATGTCCTTCCTAACAACTCATCTTTTGTTATTTTTTTAAGCTTTATTAATGAGTCTCCGTTATGAGTTAGCACACCTAAGGGATATCACTCTCCAAATATAGCTATAGCATAAAGGAAATGGGCATTAGTTTGATGTTTGGAAGACTCTCATAGGGCCTTTGCAGATGTAATCTTGGCTATAAATTGACATGTAACCTTGTTTGCCCTCAGGCTGTCTGGATTTCATAGAAAGACAGTGCTTGAAATGCATTTAGAGTCTGATTTTCTACTTTTTTTTATTCTCATAGACAAAGAATGGGGGGGGGGGGGAAGCTGTAATCTAGCCCCTTAATGGATTACCTACCATTTATACTCCTGTTTTTGTGCATTAGACTTTCACAACAGATCAACAGTGTTATGTCAGCTCCTTGTACTGATCAATTTACATTAAACTATAACCTGAATAGATATTTGAAGATGTCCATATATAATGTAAAACCATAAATGTATTTGACATGGGTATATAAACTTTAATTGCCCTTACTCAAGTTATATGTTGAGCTGTGAACTCACACAACTCATTTCTAGGAAGATTTAAAGTTGAGTTTTTAAACAAATCATTTTCAGTATAGTTTAATTATCTTCAAAAAAGCTGGTTACTGCACATAGCAAATACACCTCCCCTTTTACAAAACTGCAATAGCGTTTTTTTAGCGCAGGCCGGCGTGCTGAATGTTCTGCGCTGCTCCCAATGCTCATAGGAACTATATGTTGGGAGCAGCGCAGAACATTCAGCACGCCAGCCTGCGCTAAAAAAACACTATTGCAGTTTTGTAAAGGGGGTTGGGGACATTGTTTAATGGAGCAATAATATTTATTTTGACTTCTATCTGATCAACTTTAAAAAAAACTACCTTGTTTAAGTGTCCCTGGAAGAGTTGTTAAACTGTGTTATTGCCTTGTGCTAAAAAGTAAGGTTCTGTGTTAAGGGGTGGGGGGAAATTCACTGTGATTTTTTTCCAATAATGAAAAATCCTTTTGAACAAATTAGGTCTTCAAATGTTAGTATTTTTTTTTCTTTCAAATATATGCCAGCTAGAAAACTAAATATCAAAAGCAATAGAGAAGTATTGATTTTGTCCAGACAAAAAGAAACAAAAAAAAAAAGCAGACTTAACCATAGCTTGTTCAATAAAATAATGGACTGCTCTGTCATTGTATAGTTCATATGTTACTTATGACCTTCATAAAGTATATATATGAAAGAAGTAGGGCTGGCTGGTATTCTATTAAATAATGTAATTAACATATTAGCAGCTCACTTTTCACTCTTTTTATAACTCTAATGTCTGCATTTCTAGAGCTTCTATTAAGCTGCTTTTTTAAAAATCACAAACTAAAAAAAGTTGATTTATTTAGTTTCTCAGGTTTGCATTATTGCTCAATTGTACACACTATTTATGAATAGATATCTATATCTATCTATCTCTCTATATTTTTTTAAACCAAAGACCCCATTTTATCAAGTTGTATTAGGGTTTTTTATCGCCAGCCACTGCAGTAAAAGCTCCGACATTCACTATGAGTGTTGGAGCTTTTCCCACAGTGGCCGGCGATTAAAAACAAAAACAAAAAAACATACGTAGCTTGATAAAAGGGAGCCTAGGTATCTTATTGAGCATTTAATAGAGTGCAATATTAACAATACAAAGAAACCCCTGTATTTTTCTTTGTCGTTTCATGGGAAAATTCATTCTTATTTTCCTTGTCATTTCAAATGAATGCTCATCTCTATATATTACTTGAACGAAATGATAACAGTTTGGAGGCTGATAGTCAAAGTGATTTGAATGGCCAGGAAACGCTCTTAACTGTTAAAATTGCTTGTGGAGGACTATCCAAAGATATTCAGAGGAATCTAGTTGTATATTGCCGCTGAATATCCCTTCCAACCATCTATGTGGAAACTAGCTATGTTAAGGGAGGCTTTGACTTCAGAGGCACAGAATCCTGGGTTTGACTGAAGCGGTACAGAGAGCCGAGTCAGACGAAGAGATATTTGGATGCAAAGTTGTGAGATAAGTCAAGTTTGTTATATTATCTTGAAAGTGATATAAAGTGTAGCGATATGGACTGCTGATAACAATAAGCTGTATTGGCCCCTTTGGCTGTGAGATGAAAATGAAAATGTCCTGATCTGGCATAATTAACAGTAAAGATTAAAAAAATAATTTTGAAAAGCTATTTTAATGGAATATTGAAGAAAATACAAAAGAAATAAATAATTTGAGAAAAAAAGAATAAATAAATAAATAGTTTGTTGTTTTTTTTTTTGTTTTTTTTTGCGTTAGCATTTAGTGCGCCAAATTGGCTAGCGCCTTAGTAAAAGACCCCCCCCCTTTTCAGTAATTTGTATTTCACCAGCCTAGGGACCCTACAACTTAAAAGTGGGGATTATATAGAGAGATACTATTGATTTGACTACTTGGTCAGGCATACTCTGTTTATGTTAAGGGAGGGCCCGAGGTGGAGTTAAAGAAAAGCAAAAAGCAGGTTAGTGGTGATTTTCAGTCCACCATAGAGTGGTGAGTTAACCAGGCACCAGTGTGAATATTGACTAGTGCCTAGTTAATGGCCATGTTGGCATTCATGCCTGGATATTCAGTGCCAGGAGCAGCACGTGTCCCAGCATTGAGGCTGGAAGTGGCTTGCAAGCTGCTTATTTCCATAGGATGAATATCAACCCCATGAAATTTTAGCACATTATGTCAACTAATACTCATAGCAGCATATAGCATTATGAGCTGGATTCTATAAGTGATACCTAAAAATCACAATGGGGTGTACAACCGTGTAGACGCTGTTTGGCACGGTTGTCAATCAACCGCTAGGCACCATTTATAGAATCACGCCTTGCAGTGCCTAGGACCAGCTCCATTAGACTAGCTTTTCACTGGCCTAATTTATCGGCACCTATCTTGAACGCCCAAGTCAGCCAAGCCTATTCTCTGCCCCTAATCACACCTACTTTTTCAGATATGATCCGCTTCAATCTGGAAATAGGGGTGAAACATCGGTCCAGAACGACGGCGCTAAACTTCCGAAAAGGGAATTACGAAGGGATGAGGCATGGTGGGGAAGAGGATTAAGAAGAGGATGAACACTGTAAAGAAGCTAGAGCAAGCATGGTCCCTTTTTAAGGACACGGTCACCGAGGTGCAAAATCTATATATACCGCGAATCGACAAGGGATCAAAGAGTAAAAAGAATTTAAAAATGGTGTGGCTCACTGTAGAGGTAAAGGAAGCGATCAGAGACAAAAAAAAGATCAAAACCGGACGAAAACTGGAATAAGGACAAACAACATCAATGCAGGTACCATAAGGCAGTAAAAGGGACCAAAAGAGACTACGAGGAGAAAATAGCTAAGGAGGCGAAAAACTTCAAGCCGTTGTTTCGGTATATTAAAGGGAAACGATCCGCGAAGGAAGCGGTGGGACAGTTGGATAACCAAGGAATAAAGGGAGCGCTAACGGAGGACAAAGCAATCGCCGACAGATTGAACATGTTTTTTCTGTCTATATTTCCTGAAGAGGATATACTCAGCATACTGGAACCCATCAGGCTATATGCTGGATGTGAAAACGGGAAACTGACAGGGTTAACGGTCAGTCTAGAAGAGGTATATAGGCAGATTGATCGGCTTAAGAGTGATAAATCCCGGGACCGGATGGCATCCATCCGAGAATCATCAAGGAACTGAAAGGGACCATAGCTAAACTACTTCAACTAATAGCAAATCTGTCGATCAAATCGGGAAAGATTCTGAAGGACTAGAAGGTGGCGAATGTTATGCCGATCTTCAAAAAAGGTTTGAGGGGAGACCCGGGAAACTACAGACCGGTGAATCTGACCTCGGTACCGGGAAAGATGGTAGAGGTGCTGATAAAAGACCGCATCATTGATCACCTTGATGGACACAGTCTGATGAGGACCAGCCAGCACGGTTTCAGCAAAGGCAGATCCTGTTTGACAAACTTGCTGCACTTCTTCGAGGGAGTAGACAGGCAGATACACAAGGGTGACCCGGTCGACATTGTATATCTGGACTTTCAGAAGGCGTTTGACAAGGTTCAACATGAACGACTACTTCAGAAAATTGCAAGCCATTGAATTGAGGGTGAAATACTCACGTGGATTAAAAACTGGTTGGAGCATAGGAAACAGAGAGTGTGGGTAAATGGACAATACTTGGACTGGAAGAGCATCACCAGTGGGGTGCCACAGGGCTCGGTGCTTGGACACGTGCTCTTCAACATCTTTATAAACAATCTGGACATAGGTACGACGAGCGAGGTGATTAAATTTGTGGACAATACAAAGTTATTCAGAGTAGTGAAGACACAGGGGGATTGCGAAGATCTGCAACGTGACATAATCAGGCTCAAGGAATGGGCATCGACATGGTAGATGACGTTCAATGTGGATAAGTGTAAAGTGATGCATGTTGGTAACAAAAATCTCATGCACGAATACAGAATGTCCGGGGCGGTACTTGGAGAGACTCCCCCAGGAAAGAGACTTGTGAGTACTGGTCGACAAGTCGATGAAGCCGTCCGCGCAATGTACAGCGGCAGCCAAAAGGGCGAACAGAATGCTAGGAATGATAAAGAAAGGGATCACTGACATATCGGATCAGGTTATCATGCCACTGTACTGGGCTATGGTGCTCTCTCACCTGGAGTACTGAGTACAGCATTGATCGCTGTACATGAAGAAGGACACGATACTACTCAAAAGGGTCCAGAGAAAAGCGACTAAGATGATTAAAGGGCTGGAGGAGTTGCCGTGCAGTGAAAGATTAGAGAAACTGGGCCTCTTCTCCCTTGAACAGAGGAGATTGAGAGGGTACATGATCAAAACATTCAAGGTATTGAAGGGAATAGACTTGGTAAATAAGGACAGGTTGTTCACCCTCTCCAAGGTAGGGAGAACACGAGGGCACTCTGTAAAATTGAAAGGGGATAGATTCCGTACAAACGAAAGGAAGTTCTTCTTCACCCAGAGAGTGGTAGAAAACTGGAATGCTCTTCCAGAGTCTGTCATAGGAGAGAACACTCTCCAGGGATTCAAGACAAAGTTAGACAAGTTCCTGCTGAACTGGAACTTACGCAGGTAGGGCTACTCTCAGTTAGGGCGCTGGTCTTTGACCAGAGGGCTGCCGCGTGAGCGGACTGCTGGGCACGATGAACCACTGGACTGTAGGGAGCATGAGATAACACCTCCCAGCCGTATTTGCAGTTGTTCAATGACGGCATTTCTTAAGTGCAGGCGAGCGTTGTCGTGAAGAATGAGTGGCCCAGCCAAGAGCAACTGAGGTTGTGTTTTGTGCATTTTTCTGCACATTTTTTGCAAAAAAAAAATCACTATAATACACTGCTGTGACACTTCTTCCACATGGAAATTTGTCTGTGGTGATGATGCCTTCATGATCATAAGAAAAAATCATTTGTTTGTCTTGTGATTGAGCTCATAAGAACATAAGAATTGCCGCTGCTGGGTCAGACCAGAGGTCCATTGTGCCCAGCAGTCCGCTCACGCGGCAGCCCTCTGGTCAAAGACCAGCGCCATGAGACTAGCCCTACCTGCGTACGTTCCAGCTCAGCAGGAACTTGTCTAACTTTGTCTTGAATCCCTGGAGGGTGTGTTCCCTATGACAGACTCCAGACGAGCGTTCCAGTTTTCTACCACTCTATGGGTGGAAAAGAACTTTCTTATGTTCGTACGGAATCTATCCCCTTTCAATTTTAAAGAGTGCCCTCTTGTTCTCCCTACCTTGGAGAGGGTGAACAACCTGTCCTTATCTACTAAATCTATTCCCTTCAGTACCTTGAATGTTTCGATCATGTCCTCTCTCAATCTCCTCTGCTCGAGGAAGAAGAGACCCAGTTTCTCTAATCTTTCGCTGTACGGCAAGTCTTCCAGCCCCTTAACCATCTTAGTCGCTCTTCTCTGGACCCTTTTGAGTAGTACCGTGTCCTTCTTCATATACGGTGACCAGTGCTGTGCTGGACGCAGTACTCCAGGTGAGGGCACAACTTGGCCCGGTACAGCGTGTTGAAATTTTTTTGGCTGTGGGGAAGATGGAGCTCTCCACTCGTTGAACTGCAATTTCAGCTCCGGCTCAAAGTCTCTGATCCATGTTTCATCAATAGTTTCAACAGTCTAGACATGAGTCCACCAAACTTTGACCTTTATCCAAAATTGAAACATGAATCTATGTGTGGACATCGTTTTGCATTTCTGGAAGCGCTTTCTTTTGCCGTTACACAAGCCATTCGGCAACTGAACAAAAACAGTGTCATGGCTGGAATAATGAAGCTTTCCGGACATTGGGACTCGGTCATTGCAAAGCAGGGAGACTATATTGAAGGACTGTAAAGAAATACTTGAAAAAAATAAAACATATAAATTTAAAAAAATAGTGTGCATTATTTATGAAAAGGCCCTCGTATTAAAATGAGCACTCTGATCGATGCTCTAACATCGCTTAGGCATTCACTAAATCTAGTGACGACTGTTAACAACACGTCTGCCATATTGCATGTCCCTCTTGTCAGCCACAACAGCCCTTAAAAAAAAAAAGTAGCAAGAGGGATACCCACTCCCACCTGCCTCGGAAACCAGGACCCCACACAGTCACCCAGACCCCTCATGCTCCCAACTCCCTCCCAGCAAAAATCGCAGCGACCCAACACCCCCCCCCAACACACACACACAATCCTGACCCTCCCCCCATGAGATTGCAGCCACCCGGAACCCCCACACTCTCAACCCCCCCAAAGATTGGCAGCAAGAGGGATGCCCATTCCCTCTTACCTCCCCCAGACCCTCCCACTGCCCCCAACCCTGTACCTTATACTGAAGAAGACAGCAGGAAGGATGCCCAGTCCCTCCTGCCAGCAGGTCTGCCTCTCCAAAATGGTGAGCCTTCATCTTCCCGGTTCATGGAGAGGCAGGTCTGCTAGTAGGATAGACTAAACAACCCTCCTGTCTTATTCTATATAAGGTATGGGGGCAGGGTGAGGGGCATACCTCCTGCTGATTTTAAGAGGGGGAGGGTTGGGAGGGTGAGAGGGTCTGGGTAGCCAAGGCAGGATGGAGTGGGTATCCCTCCTGCCGACAATCTTTATGGGGAGAGGGGTTGAGAGTGTGTTGGGGGAGGTGGGATATGGATTTTCAAGGCCATGATTGGGGAGCTGTCATCAGGGCAGGCCATGGTCAGAGGAAGGTGGTACAAATTTTTAAAAATGGGGACAGATATTGCGCATGTGCCCATTAAAAAAAATAAGAAAGAATAAAGAATGTCATAACATGCTACTTTAGTGCGCTGATTTTTGGCACCTAATTTTAAACACCCTTTATTTGAGAATTGACTCCTATGTGCATGTAGTGTACACTTACCTTAAAGAGTGTGCTATTTGTACAAGTGCACAATCTTTCCTGAGAGCATTTATTTATTTATTTAATTTATATACCGCTACATCCACTGTTGTGTGCGGGTTACATAAAAACATACTTAATGAAATAATGGCAAAATAAGAACAATCAGCACATAATAAAATATACATTTAGCTTTTCTTAAATTTACACTATCTACAACAGCTTAAAGCCCAGAAAAAGGAAAAAAAAAACCCTGCCCATTAAGAATAAAAGATTCACTTATATTCTCTCTCAAACAACATACCCCCTCTTATACTAAGGTGCGCTAACCGATTTAGCACGCACAAACTGATTTAGTGTGCGCTAATCGAATAAGTGTGCGTTAAATGCTAACATGTCCATAGACCAGGGGTCCCCAAAGTCCCTCCTTGAGGGCCAAATCCAGTCGGGTTTTCAGGATTTTCCCTACTTAATATGCATTGAAAGCAATGCGTGCACACAGATCTCATGCATATTCATTAGGGAAATCCTGAAAACCCGACTGGATTCGGCCCTCAAGGAGGGACTTTGGGGACCCCTGCCATAGACTAACATGCACGCGTTAGCATTTAGTGCGCGCTAAATCTGTTAGCGCACCTTAGTAAAAGGATCTAATGGTTTTCATGTTTTTTCCTAAATTGTAACACATTGGAAGACTTTTAATTTCAATTGGTAACAAGTTTCACAACACTGCACCCTGTACTGACACCACGGATTGACGGAGCCTTACTGATCTCGCCAAATTCAGCGACAGATTCATCTGTTTTCTCAGAATGTAAGGTTCTCTTTGGCCGATAAAAATAAAACAGCAAATTCAGAACTACAGGACTTCTGTCAGTCAACACCTGTTTGTATTATAGGGATTAACTGAAGTTCTATAATAGACTTGTAAAATGGATAAAAAGACTCGTTCTAATTTTATCGAAAATGCAACTAACTCAGGATTTGTTAGAGGATTCTTCAACCAATAAATTAGTAATTACTCCAACAGTAGATGTTTAGTCAGATTGTTCTTTTTCTTATTTCATTTTTATCTTCTTTACTACCATCTGATAAACAGGATAATAATCAGTTTACCATTTCAGGAGATCTTATAAATCCAACTGTATAAGGTGGCTGGAGCTCTTTTCACCTGACTTCTTTAACATCACTGTCCAAAGTATATGCTGCAATGAATGAAACGTACTGTCAGCAAGATCCTATCCCAACTACCTAGATCAAACATACAAGTCATGGTTTATTACCATTGTTACTGCTGATAGTAAATCAAAGCTCAACATCAGGCATTGTGCTGCCTAGGTGAAAACCTGCTGTAATTAAGCCAATCTCTTCTTTAGATTCAACACAGGCTATTAACTATAGATCTAACTCGAATCTGTGCTTTGCATTCAAATTGGTGGAAAAATAGTGCAGAAATAACTAACTTATTTCTTAGACGCGACTAATGCATTGCATCTTGGTCAATTGGGTTCCCTTCCAGGGCATAGTATTGAGACAATTGTGGCAGCGTGTCTTTTTTATTTCTTTCTTTCTTTTTTAAAATCTTTATTAAATTTTCAAGGCTTATACGTACATTAATAATCAGAATCAGCACTACAATCAATCAATAACAATACAAATGAATTACCCCACCCCCTCCCTTCCAGTACATTCAATCAAGAAATAAAATAAAAGAGATAACCCCATCCCACCCTCCCACTCTTCCCTGGATAGATAATGGAAATTAAAGGTAATAAGCAACTATACCGAAGTAACAAAAGTCATTAATGGACCCCAAACTAATCTAAATAAATTATTATGCCCCCCAACTTATCAGTGTTCATTTTCTCATACTTGTAACATGAACATAAATTTGTCCACCAAAAGGTAAAACACGTCTTACTGACATACATTTTGTTCTAGATCCTAGCCAATCAATACTGGCTATAGTCCTTGACCTGGCATCAGCTTTTCATCTAGTTGACCATTTCCTACTTCTAAGGAAAATAAAATATTTAGGTAATAAAGGAACAGTACAAAATGGTTCCAGTCATAACTTCAAGAATATACCTTTATGGCAGTCTCACAAACTGTGTCCCACGGCACAGTTGTGTGCCAGGAAGAGATTCTAGGTGTGCCGTGAGAGATTCCAGAATTTATTTTAAAAATTCCCTTCATAAGAAATATTTCATAAAATAAATATATACACTAGAATAGATGATATGTACATTTGTACTTCTGGCTCCAGCACCTCTACTCTCTTCCAACCTGGCAAATCTCTGTAAATGTTCACTAGCACAAGCAGCATACCAGCCTCAGCTACCTTCTGATGATACTTCCTGTCATGAGACCAGGAAGTGACATCAGAAGGGAGCCAAGGGCAAACATTTACAGAGGTATAATTTTAGTTATAATGTGACGTAAAAGACATTTGCTGCATTTAGTGCCAGAGCTAAAAAAGTTTGTAAGACACTGCTTTATGCTTTTCCTACGATCCTGTAGATCCTGTAGATATTCATTTTTGGCATATGATATTAGGAAAATTAACTTTTTAGATCTCTATATAAGTAAGATTGGCAATACGTTCAACACCAAAGTATATAAGAAACCCACTGACAGGAATTCTTATTTAGATTTTAGCAGTCACCACCCACGCTCTCTTAAAGAAAATTTGTCCTTTAGCCAATTTCTTTGCACTGAACGCATTTGTACAAATGATAGTGATTTTGGTGAACAATCCAAACAGCAATCAAATTTATTCACCAAGGATATTCGAGGAGATGTATCTAGGAGGGCTTTCAGAAAGCAGATTCCCATGCCAGAACAGAATTGCTACAATCCAGAAGAGACAAAGGGCTCCTTATACGAAGGTGCGTTAGGGCCTTAACGCGTGCTAAAATGCCCCGCGCGCTAGCCACTACCGCCTCCTCTTGAGCATGCAGTATTTTTTAGCTAGCGTGCGCGCGTTAAAAATGCTAGCGCATCTTCGTAAAAGGAGCCCAAAGAGACACCTGATCTGGTCTGCGCTTTGAAATATTCATTTTTGGCATATGATATTAGGAAAATTATCAGCAATCACTGGCATATTCTCGAGAAACATTCATGTTTCAGAAATATACGACCAACTACAGCTTTCAGTAGGAACAAGAATTTGAAAGGGAAACTTGTTCCATCCTTTTTGGGATCATATCCCCCCACAGCACTAATAACATATAGCGGATATCATACATGGCGGTAAGTGTAGCGTTTGCCAACATGCTATAGAAACAGATCATTTCTTGTATCCAAGGAATCAACATAATTTTTTCCTAAGGCATGATTCTACCTGCAATTCAACTCATATAGTGTACCTGATACCGTGCCCATGCAACAAGATATACTGTATATATAGGAAAAACAAAAAGAAAGATATGTACCAGAATAATTGAACATAGGAGTTACTTAAATAGGGCCAATATTTCTGCGTTTTTATAGTCCAAATTAGTCTATACTTCTTTTGCCTTTAATGCTGACTTTCTTTTGTCTTTTTAGAGTCCCACAGACTTTTTATTGGCTTTTAGAATTGTGCTTACGCTTCATTTTTAAAGGTATGAGTAGCGGTTAGCCATTTGGCAGTGCTTTTTTGCTTTTTCCCTTTCTATTGTTTCACCTATGAGGTTTTTTTTGTTTTTTCTTTCCTCACAATGCGTATTTCCAGCATTGGAGTGACTCCTAGTGGGTAGGTTAGATATTGTTCTTGGACGTTCCTTTTAATCATGAATGTTTTTTGCAATCTTTCATGCTGTTATTTCAACTGCTTATGTAGGTTTAAGGTTTCCTTTCTATATATAAGAACATAAAAATTGCCACTGCTAGGTCAGACCGGTAGTCTATCATGCCCAGCCCTTTGCTCACGCGGTGGCCCTCTGGTCAAAGACTAGCACCCTAACTGAGACTAGCCCTACCTGCATACGTTCTAGTTCAGCAGGAACTTGTCTAACTTTGTCTTGAATCCATGGAGGGTGTTATCCCCTATGACAGACTCCAGAAGAGCATTCCAGTTTTCTACCACTCTCTGGGTGAAGAAGAACTTCCTTATGTTCGTACGGAATCTATCCCCTCTCATACTCCCTACCTTGGAGAGGATGAATAACCTGTCCTTATCTACCAAGTCTATTCCCTTCAGTACCTTGAATGTTTTGATCATGTCCCCTCTCAATCTCCTCTATTCAAGGGAGAAGAGGCCCAGTTGCTCTAATCTTTTGCTGTAAGGCAACTCCTCCAGCCCCTTAACCATCTTAGTCGCTCTTCTCTGGACTCTTTCGAGTAGTACTGTGTCCTTCTTTATGTACGGCGACCAATGATGGTGCACCATAACTTGGTACAACGGCATGATAACCTTCTCCGATCTTTTTGTGATCCCCTTCTTTATCATTCCTAGCATTCTGTTTGCCATTTTCTCCGCCGCCGCACATTGCACAGACAGCTTCATCGACTTGTTGATCAGAACTCCCAAGTCTCATTTCTGGGAGATCTCTCCAAGTACCGCCCCGGACATCCTGTATTCGTGCATGAGATTTTTGTTACCAACATGCATCAATTTATACTTATCCACGTTGAACCTCATCTGCCATGTTGATGCCCATTCCTTGAGTCTGATTATGTCACGTTGCAGATCTTCGAAACCCCCCTACATCTTCACTAGGTGACTATGTCCTTAAAAAGTCTAGTGTTCTCTAGTGTTTTTACTGTGCTTATCCTCTTCTTAATCTTCTACCCTACCATGAGTCTCATCCCTTCATAATTTTCTAGGCACTATTCACTATAAAGCCAGAGTTCTGAACCTCAGCCTGCATGTTACTTGTTAGCTAATTTCTGTATCAACTGTTATCATTGACTACCGTAATTGCTGCATTACAGAGTAAATAGGCCCCTGAAAGGGTTTAGCATGTATGATTAAACCTCAGTCATCTTTGTTCAATTGTTCCTTGTGTCACTATTCCTTAAGGTTAAATGAACACAAGCAACAAAAAGGTGACTTGAGAGATTTTGTTTAAAAGGAATGAAAGTTTTGATGAGATAAATAATTAAAGAGATGAGATGCAAAAATAGAAAAGTTTCCATCAAAAACATTCGCTAGATGACATGTTAGATCAGACAAAGACAAGAGTAAGGAGGAATAAGGAAAGTAGGTCGGTGAGGTAGACAGGTACAATAAAAAACTGGCAACAGGCTCTTGAATTAGACCTTTAAAATAGATTTCCTTTTAAATCTTGGAGTTATATCTCCCACATTCACCCATATTCTACCAGGAGCGTAGTCAGAAGTCCTTTTTGGGAGGGATGGTGAGGGGGTGGTTCCAAAAGTGGACTCAGGAGGCAAGGTTTTCTTACCCCATTGCCCCCCTCTGCCACTACCACATTAAAATATATCTTTGCTGGCAGGTATTCTGGGGCCTTAGACTTCTCCCTAAGGAAGTCCCTGATTGGCTGAGGTGCCCCAGGCCCCTCCAAAGGGAGGAGCCTGAGGTGCCTCAGTCAATCAATGCCTTAGGCCTCTCCCCGTGCATCAGAAGATGCGCCGGGGCAGGGCCTAATGCCACTATAGGGCAGCGGTGGCCCCGGCGAGCAGGAGCAGAAAGACTTTACTCCTGCTCCTGAAGATCGTCGTAGGAGCAGGAGGGTCCGGGCACCCCTCCTGCTCCCGAAGATGGATGGTGATCCTTGGCGAAAGGAGCAGGAGGAATCGGGCACCCCTCCTGCTCCCAACTATTGCAAAGATACCAGGGTGGGTGGGCCGGGCCTGACCACCTGGACTGACCAGAGGGTGGTCCGGAGGGTGGGAGGACTAGGAGCAGGAGGGATCGAGCACCCCTCCTGCTCCCAACTTTTTGGTGCCGGGGGTGGTAGGCCATGCAGGGAGGCCGTGCAGGGAGGGTGGTGAGGGCCAGTGTCGAGCAGGGCTGGTGTGTTCGGCCGGTGCCCGATCTCTCTTCCCTGCTCGCTGGACTCTCTTACACTCTGCCGCCGTTCCTCGCAGTGCAGGCCCACTTTAAAACCACGAGCTTGCACTTCAGGGAACGGCGGCAGAGAGCAAGAGAGATCAGGGCAGGCAGGAGAGATCGGGACCTGGGGGGGTGTCTCTCTTGCCTGCTCAGATCTCTCTTGCCTGCTCCAGACTCTCCTGCTCTCTGCTGCCGTTCTCTGCAATGCAGGCCTGCTTTAAAACCACGGGCTTGCACTGCAGGGAACGGCAGCAGAGAGCAGGCAAGAGAGATCTGGGCTGAGCCCTGACAGCAGTGACAGGCTGCTTCTCCTGTCACTACTGTCAGAGTGTGCGCATGAGCGGGGATCACTCTGGCCATGCATCCAACATTTCTCCATCTCTCATTCCCCAGATCATGTGCAACATTTTTCACCACTGCCCACCAGCTCCATGTCCATTTCTCCTTCTACCACCCCTCTCCAGTACCATGCCACATCTCTCCCTCCATTACTACCAATATTCCTTCCCCTTGCATCACATTCAATCTGTCCTTCTGTTCCCTCTCCATCACCATATCCAACATTTCTCCCTCTCATGCTTCTCTTCCCCATGCATCTCTACCTCTCTCCTCTCTCTCTCTCTCTCTCTATATATATATCTATATATATAAAATCGGATGTATGTATGTCTGTGCCGCGATCACGCAAAAACGGCTTGACCGATTTGAACGAAACTTGGTATGCAGATCCCTCACTACCCGGGATGATATGTTCTGGGGGTCTCGCAGCCCACCTGCACACGTGGGCGGAGCTACAAACAGATAATCAGATTTCACCCATTCATGTCAATGGAAAAAATGTAAAGAGCTGCCACCGCAAAAACGGCTTGCCCGATTTGAACGAAATTTGGTATGCAGATCCCTCACTACCTGGGGTGATATGTTCTGGGGGTATCGCGGCCAACCTGCACACCTGGGCGGAGCTACAAACAGAAAATCAGATTTCACCCATTCATGTCAATGGAAAAAATGTAAAAACTGCCTCCGCAAAACCGGCTAGCCCGATTTGAACGAAACTTGGTATGCGGATCCCTCACTACCCGGGATGATATGTTCTGGGGGTCTCGCGGCCCAACTGCACACGTGGGCGGAGCTACAAACATAACTTCAGATTTCACCCATTCAAGTCAATGGGAAAAATGTAAAAAGCTGTGGGACCGATTTGAACTAAACTTGGTATGCTGATCACTCACTACCTGGGGTGATATGTTCTTGGGGTCTCACGGCCCACCTGCACACGTGGGCGGAGCTACAAACAGAACATCAGATTTCACCCATTCATGTCAATGGAAAAAATGTAAAAAGCTGCCATTCTCACTGTGACCAATTTGGACGAAACTTGGTATGCAGATCCCTCACTACCTGGGGTGATATGTTCTTGGGGTCTCGCAGCCCACCTGCACACATGGGCGGAGCTACAAACAGAAAATCAGATTTCACCCATTCATGTCAATGGAAAAAATGTAAAAAGCTGCCATTCTCACAGTAATTCACAAACGGCTTGACCGATTTGAACGAAACTTGGTATACAGATCCCTCACTACCTGGGGTGATATGTTCTGGGGGTCTCGCGGCCCTCCTGCACACGTGGGCGGAGCTACAAACAGAAAATCACATTTCACCCATTCATGTCAATGGAAAAAATGTAAAAAGCTGCCATTCTCACAGTAATTCAAAAACGACTTGACCGATTTGAACGAAACTTGGTATGCAGATCCCTCACTACCTGGGGTGATATGTTCTGGGGGTCTCTCGGCCCACAACTCTATGTTGCTTGCTCAAGGGTGGGTTCACCCAACAATTTATATGTTCTTGCTCCTGGAGGTGAAACTAAAAATGTTGTTTATAATCACGTTTTGCATTAGTTGTATTGTATTCATTTTGTCAAATATTTCACATTATAATTTGAATATTGTACTTTTTATTAAGCTGTAAAACAATAATTTAATTCACCACTATAAAGTATCTTTATTTGAATCCATTTACAGTGTTATTGCTATAATTAAATACCCGTGCAACGCCGGGTCATCAGCTAGTATATATATATATATATATATATATATATATATATTTATATATACACCCAATTTTCTTCTTTCTTCCTTTCCCCATGTGCACCGTCTTTCCCTCTCACTCACACACTCGTGCCCAAACAATTCTTCCTTTCTATTTCCTCCCTCCTGTGTTCCAAATTAGTGCCCCCTTCCTCCCTTTTGTGTCCCATGTTCATACCACCTCCCTTCTGAGTCAATTTTGTGCCCCCTCCCTGCCTTCCAGCTGTTGTCTCAGAACCGTGCCCCTCCAATGCCCCCAATGTACTCCTTCGCCCTCCTTTCTCCCTTTGTTCCTGAAAGATTGTATCCCCTTACTACTTTGAACCGCACTCGCTCCATCTGCCTTCAACAGCTTGTTGGGGGGGACACACAGGTAGCGATTCACACGCTGCACATGGCTGACCCACAAGCCTTCCCTCCGATGTTAGCTCTGACTTCGGAGAGAAGGTTTTACGGGTCAGCTTTGTGAAGCATATGAACCGCCGCTGGCTGCACAGACCTCCAACAAGCTGCTGAAGGCAGAAGGAGCAAGTGCAGCAAGGAGGTAACTGAGAACGTTCCCCCTCCTCAACTAACTCAGGAAGCTCTAACATCGGAGGGAAGCCCTAAGGGTCAGCTGTGGGATGGAGGAGAAGGGGGCAGTAATCCCGGGCAGTGACTTCAGTGGGTGGGGTGACAGCTCGGCTTTGGATGGGTGGGCAAGGAATATTTTCTACGGTAGCCATGCTGTGTAACCCCAACAAGCGGCCTGCTTACCCCCAAGGGTATGTGTACCACGTATTTAGAGACACTGCCATATTTGACCATTCTGTGCTGTGAGTGGAATCTTTAGATGGTAGTTGTGGTCTATTAAGCTATTGCTATAAGCAGTAAGGGGTTATTGCCTTGAAGAAACCGTAAAGGTGAAACATGTCTGCCTGATATCCCTAAAACAGACCACTAAGCTAAGTACTTTCACTATTTATTATAAATTAAATTAAAAACTGAAATTAAAAAATTGGTGAAGTTTATGGGTGCGATGACGAGCTGACACATAAAACTAGGGACTATGAAAATATTTTGAGTCCGTGGTGGTTCCACTGAGGCTAAATAAAACATTAGGGATACAGGTTGAAGTGTATTTGCTGAATCCTGTGTATTAGATTCTAAACAGTTTCTCTATAAGTTTTGATTTGAGATTAAGTTGCCAGTTATATAATTAATTGTGAGCAGGGTTGAAACATGATGGCAGATAAAGGCCAAATGCAGTGGCGTACCTAGGGTATCTGGCACCCGGGGCCCATCATTTTTTGACACCCCCCCAATGTAAAAAAATATTTTTTGTAATGACCATGAAACGGAATAAATGATCAGAATAGAAACAGGCAATGAAAATTTTCTTATGTTCCAAACATAACATAACATAAATTATGTCTGAATTGTCATGACATTAGAAGTACATATGGAGTAATTGTAGGTGATGCTTGGGACAGTTCTGATTGTGTTAGTTCGGTTTTATGTGTTTTTTGAATAGAAGGGTTTTTATTTCTTTTTGAAGGTTTTGCAGTCTGTGGTCGATGTCAATTGGTTGTAGAGTTGGGGGTCGAGTGTTGCAGCTCGAATGGCTAGGAGGTTATCGAACAGTTTTTTTCTTTTGACGTTTTTGGTTGGAGGGTGTGTGAATGGTGCGTGAGTTCTCCTATGTCTGGTTGAGGTGGATTGAATTATTTAGCTGAAGAAATTAGTTACCCCCTCATCCCACACACATTAATTCTCTTCCATTTTTGTTCCCATTATAAAAAACACTGATAAGTTCCCAGAAAAAAAATACATTAAAATAAGAAGTGAAAACAAAGGCCCCTACAGATGAGAACATAACATAAGAATAGCCTAACTGGGTCAGACCAATGGTCCATCATGCCCAGTAGCCCATTCTCATGGTAGCCAATCTAGGACACTAATACCTGGTCAAAACCCAAAGAGTAGCAACATTCCATGCTACCGATCCAGGGCAAGCAGACACTTCCCCCATGTCTTAATAACAGATTATGGACTTTTCCTCCAGGAATTTGTCCAAATCTTTCTTAAAACCAGCTACACTATCTGCTTTTACCATAACTTCTGGCCACTTCATTTTTAAGTTTAGATCTTTCCTTTCAAACAGAGACCTTGCTAGATGTCAAATACAGCACAAGGTAACTTCACATGGACTTAGCTGTGCAGGAAATGTGAATCTCCTCATACATCCACCATATAGTGCAAAAATGTGCAAAGGTCTGTTTTTTTCTTTCGATCACTACATAGCCTAATGCCACACAAGCAGCGCTGTTACAAACATATTCTGTAGGTCAATGCTAAGGATAACAAAGTTTCCTTCCTTGGACCAGAAGGAGATACTGATAAACCACTGGAAGACTCCCCAATCCCAGGTCCTAAAGTCTAAGACAGTAGCGCAAACTAATGCTGCCAGATTCAGGAAAAAAAATTTCAATTCGATTCAGCCTATTGAATTGGTTTTTCAATTCGATTTTCCTGCCCAGTTGGGTGATTTTTTTCAAAACTCCTGGTGGGTTTTATAGCTTTTTCACCCCCTTTGGCTTCTCCTAACCACACTGGCACTGTGGTGTAAATAAAATAAAGAAACAAAAAGGACTTTTCCTCTATCTGTTAAATCCTAGCTCACGTTTGCAGTCCAACACCAGCTCTGGCAGGATACACATTTTAAATCTGACATATCGTAATCACAAAACAGAAAATAAAATTAATTTTTCTACCTTTTGTTGTCTGGTTATATTTCAAATCTTGTTGATCCAAGGCTCTGGTTTTCTTCTGATAACTTGCTTGCCAGGGGCTCCTTCTTTCTTCTTTCTGCATGCTAACCATCCATCTGCCAACTCTGTCCTCCCTTTAAATTTCCCTTCCCTCCCCAGGAAGTCTGGTATCTTTCCTTTTTTTCATCTCCCTCCACAGATCCACCTTTTCTTAACTACCCTTTCATCCGGCATCTCTCTCTCCTTCCCCACCACCCCAGAGTCCACCATCCCTCCCTTTCTTTTCCCAATTACCCTCCTATCCAGTATCTCTATCCATCCTCCACACCATCCCTTGTGTCCAATTTCTCTCCCTTTCTGTTCCTTCCCTCCCTAAATCCCATGGTCCATCATCTCTCTCCCTCTCCTCTATTTTCAGACGCATTATTTCTTCCCCCCCAAAAAAGTTTGGCATATGCACATCTCTTTGAACACCCCCTTCCCTCCGTGTACTTCTAAACCAGGGTCCCCCCTTAAAGGTCTGCCTGTCCCCCTTTGAATGCCTGCACCCCCCTTGAAGGCCTGCCTGTCTTGCCCCCCCTTGAAGGTCTGTCCCCCTCCTTAAAGGTCTGTACCCCTCCGAAAGCCTGCACCCCCCCCCCGAAGGCCTGTCCCCCCCTTGAAGGCCTGTTCCACCCCCTTGTAGGCCTGTCCCACCCCCTTGTAGGCTTGTCCCACCCCCTTGTAGGCCTGTCCCCCCCTTGAAGGCCTGCCTGCCTGTCCCCCATTGAAGGCCTGCACCCCCTTGAAGGTCTGCACCCCCCCCCGAAGGCCTGCACCCCCCCCGAAGGCCTGTCCCCCCTTGAAGGCCTCTCCCACCCCCTTGTAGGCCTGTCCCTCCCCCTTGAAGGCCTGCACCCCTTGAAGGTCTGCACCCCCCCCGAAGCCCTTCCCCCCCCTTGAAGGCCTGCCTCCCCCCTTGAAGGCCTGCCTGTCCCCCCCCCTTGAAGGCCTGCCTGCCTGCCTGTCACCCCCCCTTCCCCTTGAAAGCCTGCCTGCCTGCCCGCCTGCCCCACCCTGAAGGCCTGATGCCCCGACCCACCCCGAAGGACCGCTCGCCCCCCTGGCCTCCCCGCACCACCTATGAAACAGCCGCAGCAGGATCGTGACGTCAGCGATCCCTGCGCTGCTTTGGCACTGCTTCCTGCGCCGCGGTCCCGCCCCTCCTCTGACATCAGAGGAGGGGCATGACCGCGGCGCAGGAACGCGCCCCTCCTCTGATGTCAGAGGAGGGGCGGGACCGCGGCGCAGGAAGCAGCGCCCAAGCAGCTCAGGGATCACTGACGTCGCGATCCTGCTGCGGGCTTCTTCATAGGTGGTGCAGGAAGGTCAGTGGGGCGAGCGGTCCTTCGGGGGTGGGGGGGACTGAACGGCAAGGCTGGGAGCACCCCTTCAGGGCTGGCACCCGGGGTGGACCGCCCCCCACGCCCCCCCTTGGTACGCCACTGGCCAAATGTCCCATCCATCTGCCCATCTGCTGTAACCATTATCTCTTTCTCTCTCTGAGAGATCCCACATGCCTATACCAGGCCCTCTTGAATTCAGATAGTCTCTGTCACCACCACCTCTTCCAGGAGACTGTTTTATGCATGTGCTACCCTTCCTTTAAAAAAAAGTATTTTCTTAGATTACTCCTGAGCCTATTGCCTCTTAACTTCATCCTATGTCCTCTCATTCCAGAGCTTCCTTTCAAATGAAAGAGACTGACTCATGCACATTTACATCCCTTAGGTATTTAAATGTCTATCACCCCCTCTCCTGCCTTTCCTCAAAGTATACAGATTGAGATCTTTAAGTCTGTCCCCATACGCCTTAAGATGAAGACTACACACCATTTTAATAGCCTTCCTCTGGACCAACTCCATCCTTTTTATATATATATATATATATATATTTTTTTTTTTTTTTTGAAGGTGCGGCCTCCAGAATTGTGCACAATATTCTAAATGAGGTCTCACCAAAGTCTTATACATGGGAATCAATACCTCCTTTTTCCTACTGGCTATACCTCTCCCTATGCAACCTAGCATCCTTCTAGTTTTTGTTGTCACCTTTTCAACCTGTTTGGCCACCTTAAGATCATCATATACAATCACACCCACGGTTCCAGAGCACTAGGGGCCTAGCGCCTCATTCTTTGTCAACCATCATTTTTCCCATTCTCATTCCTGCCTCATCCCCCCCCCCCTCATAATACACAAAGGATACCTTAAACCAGGGGTCTCAAAGTCCCTCCTTGAGAGCTGCAATCCAGTCGGGTTTTCAAGATTTCCCCAATGAATATGCATGAGATCTATGTGCATACACTGCTTTCATTGCATATTCATTGGGGGAAATCCTGAAAAGCCGACTGGATTGCGGCCCTCAAGGAGGGACTTTGAGATCCCTGCCTTAAACTGTGTCTTCCAAGGAGGTTCCCTGATAGCAGCAGTAATTCACAGCCACTGCTTGCAGCCTACTGCAAACCTCTCTTTTGTCATAACTTGCCCCCTTCTGATGCAACTTCCTGCTTCTGTGGGAGCATGCTGTGAATTATTGCCACTGCTGGGGAACCACCATGAAGACAGGGTTTAAGGTAGATGGGGTGGGGATGGTAAGGGAAGGGGAGAAAAAATTCTGGACTTGTACTGGTCCTGGGGAATGAAGGGTAGTTAGGGAAGAAAGAAAGAAAAGCCATAGACCAGAAGGGTGGGGGGAATTGATGCACCCAAGAACACTGAACCTGAGGAGAAAGAGAACTGATGGAGTCAGGGGGAGGGGAGGGGTGTAGGAAGAAATAATGGATCCAAGGGGGAGGGGAAGTAAAAGAGAAATGATGGGAGGAAAGAGAGAAGAGATATTGGGCCACAGGGCTAGGGAGGGAAAAATATGTAGATGTCAGGCTAAAAGGGATGGTTGGGTAGGGGGGGTGAACAAATGAGGGATGGAAGAAGGGGTTAAATTGGGAATGGGGAACCATGAGAGAGAGGTCATGGCTGGGTTGTAAAGGGGATGAGTGAGAGAAAGATATGTACAGAAGATAAAAATGCAATAATGGGGAGTAGAGGAAAGATAGAAGGGACTAGGAGGTAGGGAAAAAAATGTGACAGGAGCTGAGAGAAAGAAATGGAAAGTTGATAGTTGAAAAGTAAACAGAAATAGGTGGAAGACTGTGGGGTGAAAAAGTGGTTGAAATCTGAGTTTAGAGGCAGAAAAAGAATGGCAGGAAAGAGCTAAAACAGAAAGATCAATATGTCAGAGACAGATACAATAAAGGAATGGAACAAGACAGTAAGGGAGAAGAGAAATAAGAAATTGTCAGCAGCCCGGAAACAGCAGAAGTCAGAAAAGAAAACTGAAGAGAAAATTTAGAATCAACCTAATGGAAAAAACATGTCCAGACAACAAAGGTAGAAAAAAAGTGTTTTATTTTGAATTTATTGACTATGTTAATTTAGGAGGTGTATATCTCGGATGCCTTTGTATCATGTTTGATACAAGAGGAAATGAATTCCTGTTTTTATGTCTCCCATGTTGTGGCGCATGCCTGGTTTGATTTCTTGGGATTCCCAGTTCAGTTTTGTCTCTATTGTTAATTTGTTATCCTGTTCTGTATTTACAACCTTCCCCCCCCCCCCCCCCCACACACACACACACTTTTTATAAAACCGCAGAAAAGATTTTTAGCACCGGCTGGTCTGCTGAATGTTCTGCATTGCTCTGCCACTCACAGGAACTCTATGACCATTGGAGCAGCGCAGGATATCACCTTCGTGGGACTACATTTCAGAAAACCACAATACTGCATCAATGATTTTATGGTGAGAATATTAAAAGGAGATTTTAAGAAAATCCAGGAACACAAGTCCTTTGAGATCAAAATGATAAAACATTTTGAAACCTACCAGACAGGACTTAACAAGGAAATTGGCTTTCTCTCGCATAACAAAACATCATTTTAACTGCTCTGACACCTTCAGTTCACCCTTCCTTATCGCCCTATCTCCCACCCTCCCTTCCCTCTTTCTGTAAGACTGTCATTTGACTACTTTGATGTTTTACTCTTATATACTGATAGCTGTCTTCATTTGCTTATCTCTGATCTGAAGAAGGATTACCTTTGAAAGCTTATCTAATCATGTTCTAGTTAGTCCAATAAAAAAGGCATCCCTTGGAATCTTTTTGTTTTGTTTTCTTTATTTTTATTTCTATGAGGGTTCTTCAAAACGTTTCTGGATTTTTATATTTTTGCAGAAAATGATTGGGGCAGGAGAAGTGGTAAGAGGGTGTGTCATAGAATTTCATGGGAAAAATGTGTCACCAAACAGGGTGATTATGTGGAAAAGTGATGCAATTTGCTTTTGAGACATTTAGGGCTCCTTTTACTAAGGTGCGCTAGCAGGCTTAGCACGCGCTATAATGCCACGCACGCTAAACACTAATGCCACCATAGAGTTTTTTCCATTTAGTGTGTGGTTTGCGTGCACTAATCTTCAGCGCGCGCTAAAAACGCTAGCGCACCTTAGTAAAAGGAGCCCTTAATATAAAAAAATATGTCTAAGTCTATTTTGGGCCTAAGTCATTAGTCGCCCAAAGTTGGACATGTCCAAAATCCATTCTCGAAAAATACATCCAAAATATATATATATATTTTTTTGAGAATCTTCTACTTGTACATCCAGCCGTTTGATCGTCCAGACCGCTAAGTCATCTATCTTTTTACCCCATTCTCGTCCAAAAATTTTTCCAATTCAAAAACGCCTAGAACAAGACTCTTTGGACGTTGGGGGGGCCAGAAAAGTAATGGACTGGCCACCCAGACATGACAACAGAGTAGTGGGGCACCATACAGGCACTGCTGCAAACTTCACAAAAAAGGTGCCACATAAACATCTCACCACAACTCCCTTATAGGTCATGGTGAGCCCCCTCAAACATCCCCAAAACCTATTAGACCCATCTATCTACCACCCCAATAGCCCTCATGGCTGCAAGTACCACCTATATGGCAGTACAATAGGGTTTTGGGGGGTTTGGTGAGTGCACATGTTTCATCATGAATGTAGTGATTAGAGTGGCTTATGGGCCTGGATCCTCCTCTCTATGGTTCACTAGCCCTGCCCCCAGACTACTTAACCCACCTCTGTGCAGCTCTACTAGACTTTCCTCTACCAGGTGCTGATGTTCTGGAGGCAGGTATGTACGTTTTTATTCCAGTTTTTATGGGGGTCTGTACTTTGTGCTTGCAGTGGTTATCTGGTCACTTTGTATACCTTCTGGGCATTTAGACCTGTTTTTAAATTGCCTAAGTCACTATGAAGGAGTCTGGGACTGGTTTTCCAAGTGTTGAACTGAGTTTTCTCTTTAATAAAATGCTGAATTATGTTTAGCTGCAGTCCTAACTTATCTGATGTTCTAGCCTGCCTGCACTGGGTGTTAGCTTGGGCATTTTAGCTTCTTATGCTTATCTCAGTATATAAAATATTGTATTATGCCCTCCTGGACATGTAACAGAAAGACTGCAGGGCTTAGATAAGTGACCTGCTAGTGTGAGCTTAGAACCAATGAGTGTTAAGAAAAGTAACATGTGAAAGCTTTTTCTAGAATTCAGTTGTATAGCCAGAAAAATGAATAAATATCTCTGTAACTTCCTGGTTTCGGCACTTCTGAGCCAGCTTGGAGCTCAGGGGTCCGCATATGCTGAATAAACCATCTGTGATTTCTTCAAGTCTCTAAGTTTTTTTCTGCCCAAAGTGACCTTTAAACTACGTATAAGTTCCGTCTGGGCAGGCTTGTTAAACTTTTGGTTATACTTGCAGTATGACTAAGCCCACATCCCACCCAAATCCCATCCTCACCACTCCTCCTAAACGCCCCTTTCAGCTCTGAGCATACAGCGGCATTGAAAAGGCCTAAGCTGTTTTTAGATACATCTAAAACCCATTTGATTATTGGCACTTGGACGACCTATCTTTAAGGTCATCCAGGTGCTGATTTGGGCGAGATTTTAGATATATTTCTGTTTCGATTATGAGCCCATTAGTGTTTAAATAATAGAAGTGCAGGAACTTTTTGAAGTTCTCTCATACATATTTTATTTCACAAATACGCTGTATAAAATAACTCCAGAACAATATGTAAACTTATCTAGTACTAGTTTCTACTATCTGGAAGTTAACTTATAATTATCTTCAGGGGTATTCATTACTCAGACTCTAGTATTCACATACAGATTAAGTTCCTCTCAAGTTAGATCTCCAGGATTCACATTAACCTATTCAAGTACTTGCAATGCTGATCTCAAAATCCAAACTTCATCCAAAAGCCTCTTTTCTAATACTTTGGGCCAAATGATTCCCAAACCTCTCCTGGGAGGACCTCAGTCAGGTTTTCAGGATATCCACAATTAATATTCAAGAGATAGATTTGCATACCAAGGAGATTGTGTATACATAGCAAACTCATGCATATTCATTGTTGGTATCCTAAAAACCTGGTTGGCTGAGGTTCCCAAAGGCAGGTTTAGAAATCCCTGAATAGGACCAATCTGGTTCTTCAAGGGTTTATATTCCGGCTCTGCAGGGATGCTAAGCACAAGATCTGTACATCTACAGTATATCAGTTTCCTTTCATCAATGCTTTCCAGTGGCTCACAAGCAGAGCACCGGTGTTCCCAGCTGGGCAGGCACCCAATATGAGACCTAAGGACTGTCAACTTTTAAATAGGTTTCAGATCATTTATGACATGCAAGACCATTAGGGGATTCAAGAAAGCAATATTACTGACTTTTGAGAGCACTAACAAGCGAACTGACTTATGATGGCAAACACATTGTCCTTGTTAAATATTTATTTGGGATTTAAAAGATAATTAGAGAAAATGGATAGGTCAAAGACTAATCCTTCGCACCTAGTGAATGGAATCAACTTCTGCATACTATTCGTACTGAAATTAATCATAAAATATTCAAAAGGTCATTGAAAACATACTTTTTTCAACAGGCATTTTGGAACTGATTCTTTCCCAAATGATCATATTCATTAATTCGAGAAGTTCACAGGCACCTGAACTGACCTACTATTTTATTTTATTTTATTGTGTGGATGGACTTGAATGTGTCTTAGATATGAATGATTAGGACAGGTCTTTTCTTTACATTATGGATTTCTTTTCAATTTTTACATATGTAAATTTAAAGCAATCTGCTTAGAACTTTGGTAGGATTTGGCGGAATATCAAATTCTAATAAACATAAACATGTATCCTAGGTGGAAGGATACTTGCTTGAGGAATAGGTGATTGAATAAGAATGCAAATCAACATGGAAGGAAGTAATATGACTTCAGCAGTAAAATTCAAGGCCCTCATTATAATGTATTTAGACTATCCTGTTAGTAAAGAGGAAGAGATCCACTGTTAACTATTGTCCCATTGTTTGCTTGTGTATGAAACATATCACAAACAGTCCAATATGACTTCATTTTTTATAACAATTCAACTAGACCAGTGGTCTCAAACTTGCGGCCCGCCAGGTACTATTTTGAGGCTCTTGGTATGTTTATCATAATCACAAAAGTAAAATAAAACAGTTTCTTGATCATATGTCTCTTTAGCTATAAATTACAATATTATTATTAAGACTTAGCCGAAAGGAAAGATTTATAAACTATAAAAGTTTTACCTCATGCAAAATTGTCATTTATTTAATAAGACATTAGCTATATTTTTTGAGGCCCTCCAAGTACCTACAAATCCAAAATGTGGCCCTGTAAAGGGTTTGAGTTTGAGACCACTGAACTAGACTATCACTTGGATTATGTGATACAGTAGACTAAACTTTTCTTTTACACCTATTTTCAATGCTCCATTTCTTATTAAACTAAGTGAGCTTTTCTGTTGCCAATTCAGCAGTTTATTCAGAGGAAGAAATGTGTTACACTACCAGCGGTCTTGGTTTAGAGCCAGGAATGGAACAGAGACATTACTGATTGCACTGCTGGACGATTTGCTGCGAGTCAGTGATGGAGGAAATTGCTCTATTCTTTGTCCTCCTAGAGAGGCTATCCGAGAGGTCGGGATGCAGAGAATTGCTCTCAATTGGTTTACTTCCTTCTTGAGGGTGGAATTGTGATTCCTGTCCCATGCTGTCTATATTATAGCGTGAGGCTCGACTAAGATGCTTACTTTCTCCCATGTTATTTACCATCTTTTTAAGAACCCCGGGGAATCAAATTAAACATGTCCCCTTGGGTTTCTATTTGTATACAGATGATATGTAGTTACAGATGGCTCTTGTACGGTAGCTGATGAAGTTGCCCAGTGTTTGAACCATGTGTCTAAAGCTCAGCATGTGGTTTCCTAATAAAGCAAATATTTTGATGTGAGCAAACACTGCACGGATATGGGCGAACACACCAGACATATGCATGCACAGGTCTACACTATGGCAGCTATCTCATTTATTTAGTTTCTATACTGTTCTCCCAGGGGAGCTCAGAAAGGTTTACATGAACTTATTCAGGTACTTGAGCATTTTCCCCTGTCTTTCCTGGTGGGTTCACAATCTATGTAATGGACCTGGGCCAATGGGGAGCCAGGGTCACAAGGAGCAGGGTGGGTTTCAATCCACAACCTTAGGGTGCTGAGGCTGTAGCTTTAACCATTGCACTACACTATCCCCCAAAGTGATGATATGTGCACAAAATAATTATTTATGTATTTATTTATATTTATTTAAAAATGTATAGCCCATAGCATTCCACAGTTCTGCACATGTTACATAACAACATACATAATAAAATTAAAACAAACTGTTATCACAAAGAACATATAAGATAATTATTCTATAAAATTCTCACTCAACTACTATCTATACCCCTTTAACAGAAGTACAATAAATTTAAGGAAACCTGCTTGATATTAATAAAAAGATTACATATATTATCTCTTAAACAGCATTGTTTTTACCCTTTTCCCTAAATTGTAATACATTAGAAGCCTACTTAATTTCAGTAGGTAACAAATTCCACAATACCGGTCCCTGTACTGATACCATAGATTGACAAATTCTTGATGATCTCACCAAATTTTATGATATTATTTCAGATCAATGATTGAACCTTATCCACATTCTTCTTGGTTGGGCTGAGAACTTTTCTGCACTCCATCTTACAGCTTCAGATGGCCACACCGACAATTAAGCCCAGCAGAGAAGAGCAAAGGGGCACTCTTAGGGGGTACTGCAGCAAATGTCACATTTAAAAGTCCCAGGTACACATGTAACTGTATCCCATCAAAAACCTACTGTCCCTACATAAAGTTGACACCTGTAGGCATAAGAACTATTGTTGTGATGTATAGGTGGGTATAGTAAATTTCGGGGGTGTTTTGGAGGCCTCGCCATACAATATAATTAGGTTATAGTGATGTGTATCTGGGACTTTGAAATGTGGCATTCACTGCAATACCCCCTAGATTGCCCATCTGCTGTGCTCAGCTCTCTGTGAACAGTTTGTTAAGAATGCTGGCTGTTAGCACATGCCAAAAAATGGCTTTTGTGCGTTTTTCATGTGGACGCCTTTATATTAGAGAATGGCCAAAAAAAAAGATAGACATACTAAGGATTTAGGGCTCCTTTTACTAAGGTGCGCTAGCATTTTTAGTGCACGCACAAGATTAGCGCACACTATAGCGCGCACTAGCCAAAAAATTACCACCTACTTAAAAGGCGGTGGTAGCAGCTAGCGCGCGTGGCATTTTAGCGTGCACTAAGCGCGCGCTAAAACCGCTAGTGTGTCTTTGTAAAAGGAGCCCTTAAATATCTAGATAGGTCTTTTTTTTTTTAAAGGTAGACGTCTTGCTATTTTGAGAATGGACATTTTCTCTATTGGATTTCTGAATATCTTTCCCAAAATATCCGAACTTAGACAACCTATTGAAAATGCCCCTCCACGGGTCTAATGGCTCACGTGCACAGCAATGTAATTGCACTAACTGATTAGCACTGTATATGCTTACTTTCTGCCCCCCCCCAAAAAAAAAAAAAAATTAGCATGTGGGAAACTCACACAGAGCAACTGAGCGTACCCTGCGCTAATGTATTTTACCTTACAGTAAGCATGCATTAGTGCTTATTACAGCTTAGCATAAGGAACCTTAATGTGGAGCTCTTAGTGACTCCTAAATAGGAGATCGTATGTGCCCCCAATTTAATTATTTTTAATGGCCACACACTAATGCTGACAGTTCATATTAAAAAAATAAATAAATTGAAAAAGGCTGATTTTAAAGCCATGCTAGAAATGGATTTAGCATACTGGAAAGACCAGTGTTTAAGATGAGCTAAGCCCATTTCTTAGTGCATCTTTAGTAAAAGGGCCCCGTAATGTCCTATTTATCCTTCTTAACCCTAGTATAAAACTTTAGCTTCAAAAATCCTTTAAATGTGCTACTATGCAATATATTAATATTCCTATCGCAAATCTGAAGTGTTGTTAATTATTCTTTTTTCTAAACTTATTTGTCTGCTGTAATGAATTCATTAATACAAGCACTCAATAGCTGAATGAGTGAATGTCATAGTATTAGTAAAGCCTTTTAATATAGTTGACTAAATTGCTTGAGGCATATTTGATATTTATTTAGAACCCTTGGGTCAGATATTTCTAGATATTTACTTTCAAACTACTAAATATGTGTTATCTGTATCAACCTAGAGAGGCTCGCCAAAACAATCAATTAAACATTACAACAAAAGCATAGACAAGAGGGAGAGTGGTTTTTTTTTTTTAGATGTGCTTTCATTCAACTTCACTTCATTACTGTACATAAATAAATTCATAATTCAAGTGCATAAAATTAATCTTACATTTGGAAATCCAGGTTTATTTGCCTAAGATGTGCTTTTTATGGATACAGGATGATGCAATAAAATTGAAAAAAATGTCAACAGAAAAGTAAAACGGATGCAAAATTAAAGGGCAAGATATAAGCTGTGTTTGTGTGTGTGTGTATATATATATATATACACACACAGTATAAACACAAGGCCTGATTGAAAAGTAAAGAGACTGCCTTTGTTTTTCTTTCCAAGAGTAGACGTAGCAAAGCTGATCTTGTTCTTGTGAAGCTCATATATCAACGCTTCTGAACATGCACTTGGCCTGCCCTGGTCTTCATTGCTGGGTCACAGTGAGAGGAAGAACTTCATACATTTCTTCATGGCAGATGAGGGAAATATGTCTGTGAGAGTACGCCAGAGGTGTGTGAATGGATTGTGTGTTAAACTTGGAAAGAGCGGAAATGAAACTCTTGAAACAATGACACCCTGAAAAACCAACTGCGCAGAAAGAAGTTCTCTTCGGATGATGATGTGAAAAACGTCACAGTTGCAGTGCTAAAAGTGATGTCGCAAAATAGTCTACTGCACATCTTTGAATTGTTTCTAAAATTTTGCAGAAAATGTATTGAATGTGAAGGATGCTACTTTGAAAAAGAAAAATGTTTAAATCCTGTGGAGTCATCTGATTCTGAATGGAAGAAACAAACAGACTTGTCACTTTTCAATCAGTCCTCGTATATATAGCTTGAGAGCTACATACATGATACTGTCCTTGAGGGTCTCAAGCGATTGCAGGAATTATTTGATGAAAGTATTCTTGGATGTTTGAAAACCATTTGACATCGAGTGCTGAGAAAACAGTTGATGTATGTTTCCTTAGGTTCAACTGATTCATTTCCAACTGAAGTGAAGTTATCTTAGGGAAATTAAATTGTGTCATTTCATATAAAATATTTAGGAACTAGTGTATAAGCCTGTTACATTAACAGGTGCTAGAATATATGCCTGTCTGTCTTTTTTATTTATGTCTCTCTCCCTGCTCCTGTCTCTTTCTTCCTTTCTTTCTGTCTCTCTCCCTCCTGCTATTTTTTTCTCTCTCTCCCTGGCACCCTTTGTCTGTCTGTCTTTCTTTCTGTCTGTCTCTCTGGTCCCCTGTCTGTCTCTCTCCCTGGCCTCCTTTGTCTGTCTGTATTTCTTCCTGTCTCTCTCCCCCCCCCTACTTTCCTTTGCAGAAGCAGCAGCGGTATTTCCCTTCCCCTCCAGGTCCCTGTGAAGTAGTAGCAGCATTTCCCCCCCCCATTCCCTTCTCTCCCCCCCCCCACTTTCCTTTGCAGAAGCAGCAGTGATATTTCCCTTCCCTCCAGATCCCTGTGAAGTAGTAGCAGCATTTTCCCCCACCCCCATTCCTTTCTCCCCCCCCCACTTTCCTTTGCAGAAGCAGCAGTGATATTTCCCTTCCCCTCCAGATCCCTGTGAAGTAATAGCAGCATTTTCCTCCACCCCCCATTCCCTTCTCTCCCCCCCCCCCACTTTCCTTTACAGAAGCAGCAGCGGTATTTCCCTTCCCCTCCAGGTCCCTGTGAAGTAGTAGCAGCATTTTTCCCCACCCCCATTCCCTTCTCTCTCCCCCCCCCACTTTCCTTTGCAGAAGCAGCAGTGATATTTCCCTTCCCCTCCAGGTCCCTTTGAAGCAATTCCCTTCTCTTACCTGAGCTGTCCTGCTCCGTTCGGCCCCTCCCCCTTCCCGCGGGCTGGCCTGCTGCGGCCAAAGGTTTTTATTTTAAGCTTTAAAAGTGCTGCCGGCGGCTCCTCTCACACTGCTGATCCTCCTGTAAAGAGCAGCCTGCGATGGTGGCTGGCTTTAGCGAACCTCGCAGGCCGCTCTCCAGCCTCGGTAGCACGTTCCCTCTGATGCACGGGATCACGTCAGAGGGAATGTGCTACCGAGTTGGAGAGCGGCCTGCGAGGTTCGCTAAAGCCGGCCACCATCCCACACTGCTCTTTACAGGAAGATCAGCAGCAGCAGCGGCGGCGAGTGAGGGCCGAGGTGTGTTCCCTGCCGAGGACGTGGGCAGGGAGAGAGCTTGCGTGGCTTCCAGGGTGAGTGAGGGCGGGAGGAGGGGAGTGTCCAGAATGTTCCCTGCCGCTGGGTTGGCTGCCACGGATCACACACCACAGCGGCAGGCAACACGAAATCCTAAGTGCGCATGTGCGCTTAGTCTTTTATTATATAGGATGCTCGGTTATTAAATGCTCATTTTTTAAAATTATGGCTATTGAATAAATTAAGCCAATGCTCTCAGAAACAGACTTCTGTAAGGTTCTCCATTCTAATTTTGAGTTGAATTGATTATTGCAGAATTACGACTGTAAATCAAAAAGTGAAGGCAAAATGGAAGTAACTGTGAGCAAGTGAACGTATCACTTTTCCACATAGTCCCCGTGCAAGACAACACATTTATTTTATCGTTCAACTAGCTTCTGCATTCCTGCAGAGAAGCCAGTTGAGCACCGCTTCCTTTACATCATCATGCTTTGTCTT
This sequence comes from Geotrypetes seraphini, assembly GCF_902459505.1. NCBI lineage: Eukaryota > Metazoa > Chordata > Amphibia > Gymnophiona > Dermophiidae > Geotrypetes > Geotrypetes seraphini. The sequence continues at coordinate 245,992,280 of NC_047085.1, read as the reverse complement.
TTACTCTCCAGTTTGCAGTCATGCACCCATGTCTCGTTGCTAGTGACAATTCTCTCCAGAATACTCAGATCTTCTTCATACTGTAACTGGTTTACAACCTCCAAACGCTGTTGCTTGTATAGATCAGTAAAGCTGTTTGGGAATCCATTGTGCACAAACTTTCCGGTATCCCAAGTCGTCATGCATTATGGCAAATGCAGATCAATAGCTGCTATCCAAATTTGTAGCCAATTGAGACATAATTATCCGTCGGTCTTCTAATCGATGTCAATGTACTCTTGCGTGCGCGATGTTGGTGGATGACCAGAATGACCTTTGTCAGCTGCACCTGTTCTTCCTGCTTTAAACCTTTTTACACACTCGTATCTCTTTTGTTGATTCATGGTGCTATGTCCATACTGAGTCAATATCAGATGGTGAATTTCTACAAGTTTTATTCTCTCTACCCAAAGAAAGTGCGCTACAGCACGGTGTTCTTTAATGGTGCAATCTTGCAATGGAGTGTCCATGATTCTGACCTTGAGGCTTCCATACGACTAAAGGCCGAGTGCTGCATCGTGTGTGGATGAACTATCCAACAGGCAATGTACGAGTATATATGTTTCATTTCGCTAGCTCTGTTCCGATTATCACATAATTTAACAATTGCCCTTAATTTTTGATACGCCCTTGTACAAACTCCTGAATCAGGTACTTTGCTGAAACACAGGCTGTGTTGGGTCCTTCAATTAAAAAAAAACCGCTTCCTCCAATTTAATGCCCTGCCGTTTTGTTCCATCTGTAGAAAAAAAGACAAACATAAGCATTGCCATACTGGAGGTCCATTAACCCCAGAAAGAATCCTGCTTTCTAAAGTGGCCAATTCAGGTCATAAGTATCTGACAAGATCCCAAAAGAATAAATCAGATTTTAGGCTGCTTATCCTAGAAATAAGTTGTGGATTTCCCCATGTCCATCTTAATGGCTTTTATAGACATTTCTCTTAGCCTTTTTAAACCCTGCCCACCGCACTCCATTTTTGATATTGAAGATGATAGAGAAGGCAGAAAAAGAACTGAATGTAAACATCTCACTTTCCCTTCAGCATTCTTCTATCTAAACTTTTCTGTACCTCTCAATCACCATACCATATCATACAATTTTAGTTATCTCCTCAATGGATTACTTCTTCCAAATACTCCAAATCATTATTCATAGAAAGAAAAGCCTTCTGACAAACACTTTTAACTTCTTACAGAATATTGCAACTTAAGTTTTGGTCCAGCAGCTATAAATACATGAGCCTGAGTTTAATCTAGGCGCTCTTTGTGAAAAGAAGGAACATCCAGGTGATCTGAGTGCCTATGGGGGCGAAAAAAAATTCAGAGTTTTGCACTAATGCTAAGTAAGACCCCCTGACTTAGAGCATAGAAACATAGAAACATAGAAAGGTGACGGCAGAAAAGGGCCACAGCCCATCAAGTCTGCCCACTCCACTGACCCACCCCATTAAGTCTGAGTGCTGATGACTTAGTTCCTTAGCTCGACCCTCGTAGGGATCCCACGTGGATATCCCATCTATTCTTAAAGTCGAGCACGCTGGCGGCCTTGACCACCTGCATCGGAAGTTTGTTCCAATGATCCACCACCCTTTCCGTGAAGAAGTACTTCCTGGTGTCACCACTAAATTTCCCTCCTCTGAGTTTAAGCGGGTGCCCCCTTGTGACCGAGGGTCCCATGGGAAAGAATATGTCGTTTTCCATCTCGACACGACCTGTAACGTATTTAAATGTCTCAATCATGTCACCCCTTTCCCTGCGCTCCTCTAGAGTATAGAGCTTCAACTTGCCCAGTCTTTCTTCGTATGAGAGACCCTTGAGTCCGGAGACCATTCTAGTGGCCATCCGCTGGACCGACTCGGCTCGAAGCACATCTTTGCGGTAATGCGGCCTCCAGAATTGCACACAGTATTCCAGATGAGGTCTCACCAATGATCTGTAAAGTGGCATGATGAGTAAAGTGGCATGATGAGCACTGTTATAGAATTGACCTTTTAGGGGATTATTCTATAATGGGGTGTTTAATGATGGATTAATGATATCCACCTATCTGGGCAGCAGTCTGAGTCTATTGGCTCCTTTTACAAAGGTGCGTTAGGGCTTTAACGCGTGGAATAGCGCGCGCTGAATTGCCGCGCATGCTAGACCTTAATGCCAGTATTGAGCTGGTGTTAGTTCTAGAAGCGTAGCACGGGTTTAGCGCGCGCTAAAATCCTGCGTGCGCTAAAAACGTTAGCACATCTTAGTAAAAGGAGCCCTATGTTGTATTATTATTTATTTTGTATACTGCCTAGACATAGGTGGTATATACATTTTTTTAAAATAAATAAACAAAATGGTGGCTGCCCAAGTAAGTCATGGGACTGCTCTGGTAACTCAGGAGCAGGGTTTTGGACTGCTCTGCTAAGAATTTGCAATTCAGATTCCAGATTAGATGGACTCCACCTCAGGTCAGGATGAGGGTGAGAATGCTGTACAGAAAAATATGCATTGGAAAGAAAACCCATGAGGAACTAATCCATAATGACGCCAAAGACCTAGCCATAATGAAATAGAGACTGAGATCTAATCCACCCTCTCGGTCTGCTGTAGTGCTAAATGCAGAAGGAATATGGATATACAGTAGCATGTTATTTTGGTTGACAGTTTGCATAAAAATGAATGAATAATGAGTTTCTATTACTCTCTCCAGATTTCTGAGTGTACTTGTCATATATGATTTAGGACTGAAAAGGATCCAGACTCCCTGCAATTTACACATGGTTTAAGAGTTACAAGCTGGAAACTGTGATTAAAGGTGCCTAGGCTCTGTTACTGATAAGAATATAAATAATTCCTCTGAGACTCTCCAGATGCCCTGCGATTGAAGATTTCATAAGCCCCTATTAACTCAGCTGTGGGACTGCTAACCTTTGCACCATCTGCCTGCTTTCAAACCACAAAATATCACAACCGTGCAATTTTATTTTTGCAAAGTTGCTTTATGCAGTGAAATATCACTAATTGTCCAAAACTCAAAATTCACTAAAGTTCAATCATTATTGTTCATGTCACTGCATAAAGATCCGTTTGCAAAAATCAGACTCTCTTGTAGGATTTTTTTTCCCATGAATAGACCACTTTGTACAGAAATGTATTTGTTTGACCATAATTAAAATTGTTGCTTTCCACACCTGGGCTGACGTGTAGTGGAGTTAGAAAGGTCTAGTTAGGGTGTTGCCTCTGGTGATTATAAGGAATGTTGTGAGGAAGATCTTCCAAAGAATAAGCCCTTCCGCAGCTGATAACGTCATCATCTACATAGGAGCACACTAAGCTGCGCTAGCGGTTTTAGTGCGCGCTACAATGCCACGCGCGCTAGATGCTAATGCCTCCATTGAGCTGGCGTTAGTTTTTCTGCGTAGCACGGGGGTTAGTGCGTGCTAATCTGCAGCATGCGCTAAAAATGCTAGCGCAGCTTAGTAAAGGAAGCCCTAAATCTAGACTCCCTGTGGTGTTTGGCTAAAGAACTGTTGCCTGGTATGCTATTTGATAATGCTAGAAAGGGAGCCCCATTGGAGTATTGCCAGTGGTAGTATAAGGAAAATTGTGAGGAACATCTACCTGAGAAAATGTCCCATCCTTCATGTGATGACATCATTGTATACTGTATACTTTTAGAAGTAGAAATCGAGCTTCCTTATCGCGGACCACCTGTTTTACATTTACAGACATGTGATTAGCAAATACAATAGCCACTCCATTCGTTGTAGATTTCAATTTATTAGAAGCAAAATAGATTTCTCTATGCCGGGCATGAGATAATAATCTCTCATGGGTTGGTATTAAATGTGTTTCCTGTAGAAAACCAATGGTCATCTTAACTCTGGTGGCCTCTTGAAAATCAAGTTGTCGTTTACGTAGGGAATTGAGCCCCTGAACATTCAGGACATAAAAACTCATTCAGCCATATATTAACCGCAAAGCTGCCACAAATGCACTCCATATCATGCATTTCCCCAATCGCTCTTCAAAGCTGCATTCACCTTTCCACCAATCATATCCCATGTATATCTCCCACTGCACACATCCCCCCACTCTCTTATCCACAGCTCCCCAACCCCCCTTCCAACTAGATCCTACCCAACCCCTTCTTCTAGACCCAGATCCGACATCTAGTCAAAAGGACCAGAAGTCAGATCCACTTCCAGATAACAGGGTCGGAAAAAGTTGACCATAACCTAGTTTCTCCTTAGCTTTGCTCAATAATCTGAACCAATTTCAGCCCATTTTTTACCGATTCCACTTATTACAGTTACTCTCATTCTACATTACAGATCTCTTATTCTCTGCAGTCGCTTTTTTTAATCTGTTCTATGCCATCTCTGACTTAGCTTGTCCCGAAGATGGAGGCTGGGTTTGTTCCAGTTTTGTTTTTCTCCGTCATTAGTCCAAAGTTTAGTTTGTATGAGTAACTGTTGGGCCTCTGATGCTGATGATACTCTATGTTGCTTATTTTCTAGCATAAAATAAATTCCAAATGGATAATGCCATTTATAGCGGATATTATTTTGTTGTAAACATCTGGTGACTTCACGACAATTTCGTTGGCGTTTCAAGGTTCCTGAAGAGAGATCTGCAAACAATTCAACTTTTGCATTTGAACAATTCAATAGAGAAAAAAAAAAAAAAAAGAATGTCAATCTACCAAATAAGGAGCAGCCCACTCTTAATTAAACCGGTATTGTGGATGAAACAATAGTATTATTTTAAAGTAGTAAGGGTTAGGGGAAAGACAGAATTTGTCCAGATAGAAGCAGAGCTTAACTGCTTTCTGGATACATAAAGCAGGCCTAACTGATTCCACTCGTAAGCTGGAGTAATGTCCACGCCTTCTTTCTAGGCAAGATTACTTCAAGAATTACATTACTATTTTACATAGACAAATAGGTGCCTACGGAGCTCATTTTCAAAAGAGAAAAAATATCCCAAATAAGGGACAAAGTAGCATTTGGCCATTTTTCTTGCTAAAACATCCAAATAATTATATTGAAACCCATATTTTAGATACTTTCCTATGCAGTTTGGCTGGAGTTTGTCTTCATCTCAAGGAGCTGTGTGGGGGGTGTGGTTTGGGTGAGACTAGGGCGGGCTTATGAGTGGTACATTTTTCTGCAATAATGGAATATTGTAGAAAATGTCCAGGGCAAAAGTTGGATGTTTGAGGCTAGACCTGTTTCAATAATGAAGAAGTACCAAGAAAGATACCCAAACTGACCAGTTGACCACTGGAAGGAATAAGGCATGATTCCTGGAGTAGCCTGGTGATTGTTACAGTGGATTATAGAGATGGAGACTTGGGACCATATCCATGTCTACCTAGTACACTTCTAGTGAAATGTGTAAGCCCTCCAAAACCCATCCCAAACCCATTGTACCAACATAAAGGTGGCACTTGCAGGCATAAGACCTATTATTGTGGTGTATAGTTTTGGGTGGATTATGGAGGGCTTACCATACAATATAAGAGGGTTATAGTTAGATATATACGTACTTAGGACCTTTTATGCAAAGTTTATTGCAGTATCCCCTAGGGTGCCCCACTGCTCTGCTGGGATGTCTCTGCGACCAGTATATTAAGAATGCTGGCCTCTCCAACATCCCAATGGCTTAGCTATGCTTTTTTTCTTTTGGACTTTCATTTTTTCAAAAAATGGTTCTGAAAATAGACGCACTAAGCTCAAAAACATCTAGATAATGGTCATTATTGAAACAAAAAGATGTTTTTCTGGTTTGATAATGGATTTTTGTACATCATCTTGAAAATGCTCCCCCATGTGTATCTATAAAATTGTGACAAATAGGCACCTTCTTGCCTTCTGAATCTAAACATCCTCTTATAATTTTACCCATAATATCTGGGGTGCAGTCACCATATTACATATATACTCACCATCAATACTTACAAGGTAGCAGCACTGAATAGGTGGATTAATTTAAATGTCACTCAGGGGGAAAGACATTTGTTTCATTTTAAAAATGAAAAGAAATTAAAAAAATACAATAGTGGCATGTCTTAGTTTGACTTAAATGAAAGTACACCTATGTCTAAAGTTTCTCAATTATAGGTTGTTGGGATAGGGATTTGTTAATGTGTTCTAACATATTATTTTGTATTTATTTATTTAAAAGACTTATAGTCCACCAAAATGCTAAGCGGATTACAACCATACATAAAATATTAAATAAACACAGGGCTCCTTTTACTAAGGTGCGCTAGCGTTTATAGCGTGCGCTTAGCGCGCGCTACACGCTAACGCCTCCATAGAGCTTGCGTTAGTATTTTCCGTGTAGCGCGGGGCTACCATGCGCTAAAAACGCTAGCGCACCTTAGTAAAAGGAGCCCTTAGTATACCTTAAGAAACACTTTGAAAAGGTACTGTAAAACTGTTTGTCCATTTTAGAAACTACAGGAAATCCGCTGCTTTCTCTAATGGTTGCTGCAGCAACAAATTATATACCATTTAATGAGACTGAGTAAGACCAGCAGCACCATAGCTTCCAGTTGCTATGGTTCCAGGCGCAGGCGCAGATTCCAGGCGCAGATAATGGCGCCAAAGAATACTGGAATATACTGTTGGATTTGAGAAATGACTTTCCGGCAAGCTGATCTGATCCCATTCTCATGTATTCCACTGCTTGGTAGCTGGGAAGAAAACGCATCATTATATCACCATCTCCTGTAAGCTGCTGCACCGCCACAACCACTTAATTTAATGGTTATTTTTGAACTCTCAGATGGTGTTTCAGCATTATTGCTCATTTGGCAAGAATTTATGTGCCAGTATTCTTGTATTGTTACTAATAAAGTGCTCATTTTGACAGCATTTTTCCTTTACCTTATGACCCTTTTCTTCCTTGTCTTAAATATTAGTGTAGGAGGCAGTTGAACTTCCAGCACAAATTACATCTTGGCAAGTTTAATATTGTTGTGCTTTTCTTGATTTAATAGGCACGAAAAGGCCAATGTACAAAGTCTGTTCAAAAATTTCCAGGGCAGTTTGAATTGCACGCCAATTCTTTTGAGTAGCTTGAAATCTCCCGAGTAACCTCCTTTTCTTTGTTGATATCTGTTTCTGCCTCTAAGCTACAGGTTTGCACAGGAACGGGGATTGCAGGAATCCCGCGGGAATTCCCCCAACCCACAGGAACCCCACGGGGACCCCCCTCTAGCCAACGGGACTCCCAAAGGGGATGGAAGGCTTTGGAAGCAGGGTTTGTCCATATAATACAATGGACACGTTAGCCTTAGTAAAAGAGGGGGTTTAAAAGTTAATTACCTGAACAGAAAACAAAAAAAGGGTTCCACCAAAGAGATTCCACAAGGAAAACAGCAGTGCAAATGCAAAAGAAACTGTGAAACTGATGATCCTGTCAGAAGTAATTGCTGCTTTTTATGGGGACGAGCGGGGATGGAGGTAATTCCTTGCGGGGATGGGTGGGGACGGAGAGGATCCTGACGGGGACGGGTGGGGACGGAGAGGATTCTGGCAGGGACGGGCGGGGACGGAGAAGATCCTGGCAGGGACGAGCAGGGATGGAGGTAATTCCTTGCGGGGATGGGTGGGGACGGAGAGGATCCTGGCGGGGACGGAGAGGATCCTGATGGGGACGGGTAGGGACAGAGAGGATCCTGGCAGGTTTCGGAGAGGATCCTGGCAGGGACGGGCGGGGATGGGTGGGATTACTGTCCCCGCGCAATTCTCTACTCCAACCTACATCAGTTTTTGTGAGTGTGTTTTCGTGGATCGGCTGTTTTTCATCATGTGCAACCTCAATGAGCAGCGCTACAGCGTGAAGTTCGGTTTTAAATTGGGTAAGATCGCTACAGAAACATGAAATCTTGAAAGAGGCTTATGGGAAACATGTAATGAGTTGTGAAAGCTGTTTTTGAATGCATCAAAATTCACAAATTTTGTGCAAAATAATGCGATGACAGGTCTTCCCTAGCCACCGTACTCTCTTGACGTGGCCCCTGCTGACTTCTTATTTCCTAAACTTAAATCCACACTGAAAGGAAATCGATTCAACACCATTGAAGACATAAAGCAAAATTCAACACAGCAACTTTTGGCGATTCCTGAAGATGCGTTTAGGTCTGTTTCCAGAAGTGGAAACGACGGGAAAAGTGTATCGTATATGTAGGGAAATGGAGTACTTCGAAGGGGACCCAATGGAGTAAGATTGTTTAATAATTATTTTATAAAATCAATCCTGGAACTTTTTGAACAGACCTTGTATAGGTCTCCCTCCATATCTCTGGATTCGGCACTTGCGACTTCGATTATTCATGGCTTTCATCTCGCTGACTATGCTCACGAATATGACGGGAAAGTTTATTATCTTTGAATTTACGGTATTCCCAAGGGCAATACCCTCAAACCCTATGAATATTAAAGCAAAAAGTTATTTATAATTTTGGGGTATTTGTGGGCTGGCTTTGCACCTAACCCCCACAAATATAGAGGGAGAAGTTAACTTACCAGATGATTTGTGCATTAGTGTGTGTGTGTATGGGGGGAGGGGCAGTTCTCAAAAATTTGCTATGGATGCAAAGAGTTTCATAACAAACTTGCACAAGACACTGTGCTGCAGGATCAGCAAGAAAAAAGGTAGCTGAACCTCCAGAACAATTTAGGCGTGGTGATCTTTTAAATAAACTTATGGAGAACAAAAATACATTAACAATCGGTAATACCAAGTTCCTTTATATTATCTAAAAGTATTTACATCCATTATAGTTTTTTTCTTGTTTTCAATATTGCAAACTAATTTGATGTGTGTTTGTTAATATCAAATCAAAATAAACCTAAACCTACCTTATGAGTGAAGTAAGGATAAGGGATAAGGACTTGTATACCGCCTTTTTGCAGTTACATAACCACATTCAAAGTGGTTTACATACAGGTACTCAATAATTTTCCCCTATCTGTCCCGGTGGGCTCACAATCTATCTAATGTACCTGGGACAGTGGAGGATTAAGTGACTTGCCCAGAGTCACAAGGAGCAGTGCAGGGTTTGAACTCACAACCTCAGGGTGCTATCCCCTCTATGGAACTTCAGGAAGGCCGTGAAAACCTTCCTCTTCACAAATCCAGCTCCTTAATGTCCAGCGCTACTCATGAGCTCCATAATGACCAACGCTACTCACAGGTCTTAAACTGCCGACCACCAATCATGTACTGTCTTACAACATTAAAACTTTAGTACAATTATGTTCTGTTCTGTTAGTATAATGAGTGCTGTCCTAAATCTATACTATACCATGTAATATATTCTACAAATGCCACAAATTTTTCTAAGCTATGTCTGCCAATAATTTCGTCCTTCTATACTGTGAATGTACCTTTGTAACCCGTTCTGGGCTCCTTTGAGAGGACGAGCTAAATAAATGAATAAATAAAAAAAAAGAATTTAAAAACTATTTGAATTCCTAGTAGGCCAATTAGCTGATCTGCAAGAGTTCCCTTTATGAACCTGGAAATCTGTTCTAGTCTAGTGTACCCTATAGGTTAGTCTTTCTGCTGCCACCTCAAGTGACAAATTTAGTAACATACAGATTACAGCAGATAAAGACGGTCCATCCAGTCCATCCAACAAGATAAACTCATAGTATAAAGTATGATGCGATACTATGCATGCATATTTGATCTAGATCTGTGATATCCTTGACCAGATACTGGCAGATTTCAGGGCACAGACCACATAAATCTGCCTGGCTATGGCCTTGTTTCCACAACCACTGAAGCTGCCATCAATGCCCCATTCTAGCCCATCCAAATCTGTCCAATCATGATCTGGGCATAGACCATAGAAGTCTGCTAAGCACTGGCCTTGTTTTTCAATTACTGGAGTTGCCATCTTGGTATGACTAAATTTGGTTCCATTCTCTTTCCATACAGGGCTCCTGAGTTTTTATGCCACACATTTTTGAATTCTGTTACCATTTTCTTTTCTTTTTTAAAAATTTTTCAAATATATCAATCACATCAATCAAATATACAGGAAAGGGACTACAAACTAATGTATACAACTTAAATCATTCATAAATCAACAAAGAAATCCCATCAAGTCCACATTATTTGGGGAGAAAAGTTTTACATAAAAGTAATATTAAGGAAATCAAAGAAGGGTAAATGCACCCTTCACATCAGAAGGCTTTAAACAATTGAAACTCCTATGTCAGCGAAACGTCATAGCTTACAATTCAAGTATCAAATACCAAAAAGACATTAAGAAAGGTCAAGAAAATGTTTCAATTGAAGTGGGTCAAAAAACACATAATCCTTATTCTGAAATGTTACTAAATATTTACATGGATATTTCAAGAAAAATGTGGCTCCAGATTCCACCACCCTAGACTTAAGAGCCAAAAAGGCCTATCGTCTTAAGTTGTGTCGACCTCGCCACATCTGGAAATATTTGAATTCTAGCACCGCAGAACATTGCTTGTCTATTCTGAAAATATAATTTCATTATCAATACATCACTTTCATTGATACATGAAACTAAGGGCCTGTTTTACAAAGTCGCACTAGCGACTGCTGCACGGTAACGGCCCTGAAGCCCCTAGAGATTTATAGGGCTTCAGGGCTGTTGCCGCACAGCAGCCGCTAGCGCAGTTTTGTAAAACAGGCCGTAAGAGCCTGGTTTGTATTGTGTCCTGTGAATCTTACAAAAATTCTGTCAAATTTACATCAATAGAAGCCAACTGGTCTAATCCTTGCTCCACTGTGATTTTTTTGTTTCTTAGGAATATAGTAAAGTGATGAAATAGGTATTGATTACATTACAGTACATTAGAGATTTCTGTTCTGCCATTGCCTTGTGGTCCAAGGCAGATTACAAAAGAATTACAAAAAAAATATTACAAGAAGAAGATATCTGATAATTTCTAGAGGAGATAAAGAGTAGATGAGGTTGCTTTTGGGAATTGGGAAGGAAGTGGGAAGGACCTAACGTTATTAAGTCGTTTGCAGGAATTTGTTGAAGAGTAGAGTCTTTATTTCTTTTCTGAATGTTTTGTAGTCTGGGGTCATAATCAGTAGCTTGGAGATTTGGTTGTTGAGTTTTGCTGTTTGTGTGGCTAGGAGGCCATCATATAGTTTTTTCCATTTGACTTCTTTGATTGGAGGGTGTGTGAATGGAGTGTGAGTTTTCCTATGTCTAGTTGATGTAGTTTGATGAGGCGGTTGTTCAGGTAGGTTGGGCTGTCGCCGTTTATGGTTTTAAATAGTAGGCAGTAGAATTTGAATAGTATTCTTGCCGGAATTGGAAGCCAGTGTGAGTTGAGGTATGCCTCTGTGATGTGGTCGTGTTTCCTCAATGAATAGATAAGTCTCAGTGCTGTGTTTTGGATTATTTGTAGTTGTTTTATCATTGTTGCTGGGCAGAGGAGGTAGAGAATGTTGCAACAGTCTAAAATATATAGGACTAGGGATTGTACTAAGAGCCGGAATTGTGTTCTATCAAAGAATTTTCGAACTTAACTGCAAATGATTTCTATATTGTTTTATTGATTTGTGGTTGCATGGTGCAGCATCTATCTATTGTCATTCCTAATAGTTTTAGGGTGGGTTGAATGGGGTAATTGATTGTGTTAATTTCTAAATTGGTTGTGGTTGGGACTTTGTTATTTTTGAGGAGGATGAATTTTGTTTTGGCTGGGTTCAGCTTCAGTGTATGATCTTTCATCCATGTTACTACTGTTTTTAGTCATAGAGGGCTTGGGTTGATCAAAAGGTATGAGAATGGTGATGTCGTCTGCATTTCTATATAAGGTTAGGTCTAGTTTATCCAGCCAGGCGCCAAAGGAGGCAGTATAGAGATTGAAGAGAGTAGGGGATAGTGGGGATGCTTGGGGTAGGCCGCAGGGGTTGGACCAAGGTTCTGATTTTTCTTTGTTTGACTTTACTCTTGATTCTTGATTTACGACTTGATTCTGAATTAGTCAACCCTAATATTTCACTGAGATACTTACAGAAAAGGATCTCATGGGATATCAAGTGTGTTTCAGGAAAATTAATTAATCACAAGTTCTGTGTATAGAATGAGAATCTTTCATAGCTGACATGGAAACAGCCTGTAGGTTAGAAACTTGTTTGTCTACCCTGGTCGTGCATGTGTCTAGAATTTTTATATTTGAATCAACATTCTCAAGTTTTTCGACTACCTCTTTTGAAAATTCTTGAGATTGTTATGACTAATTTCAGCATTTTCTCCATCCTAATATTAATTTGCCACATGTCATTTAAGGACACTTCCTGTTTATTCTCTTCAGAGCTTTCCAGACCTTCAACTAATAGAGTAACTTGAGGCATTTTTGTATAAGATACATTCTGAACATTCTGAGGCTCTGAGACTTCGCTAGAAACACTGGGACCACAGGAACTTCAGAAGGGAGAGGAAGAGTTCTTTCTGGAGAGCTAAGTGAGGCTCCGGATATTTGATCCACTTTCTTAGTCTGGATAGTATTTGTCACAGAAAAAGTCAAATGTTTATCCATTGAGCCGGAGGAGACTGGGGTTTAAACTCAAATTTTAGCTTTGTGTTTCCCCATAGGAAAAAAGACAATATCAAATTACAGAAATAAATCAAAGGGGGAACACAAATCTCACTAACTTCACTCCAATCATCTCCAATTGGCTCTAAGGGGCACCCAAGGGGCCTAACGTGCCCCTTAGGGCATGCCCCTTTGGCCACGATGACAGGAGCCTCACTGATGGTAAGGTGGCCTTCTTAGTGCCTGCCCGAATCGCGGTACTTTGGAGCTGTAAAACACTGTGAGACAGGAAGAGCAGCAGGTAATAATCACAGTGCCCCACTCTCCTTCACCAGACACCTTCCAAAGTGTATTCTCTACCTTCTGTTATCATTTTCATCTGAATCACCTCCCACAGTAAGGCATTCCAGATATCTACCACTGTCTCCATGAAAAAGTACTTTCTAACATTATTTTTGAGTCGGCCCCCCTGCAATCACAATTTATGTCATCTAATTCTACAACTTTTGTGTCTCTAGAAGAAGACTATATAGTAAAACCTTTCAAATATTTGAATGTCTGTATCATCTCTCATTTCCATCTCCCCATGCACATGTGCCTGTGTGCTTTCCCTTCTCATTCCCCCCCCATACCTCTAGCTTTTCACTGGCATGAGCAACAGCTCCAACCTGCTGCTTGCACTGGCCTTGGCTCTCCCTCTGATGTCACTTCCTGGTTGCGGCACCAAGAAGTGACATCAGAAGGAGTGCATCAAGATAGAGATGCTGCACACACTGGGGAAGTTAAAGAGGTATAAGGGAAGTGGCACATGCATACAGAAGGGTAGGGGCAGGGAAGGAGCGGGACAAGGACAGAGAAGTGGGTGGGGGTGACACCGCCCCTAGTGCCGCCCACCCTCGCTATGCCACAGTGTCTACAGAATTGGAAAGAAGTAAAGAGATAGTGGATGCCCTTCAAGGGGATCTACTTAGACTAATAGAGATGGAACAAATGAGGAAAAAAGCAACACTGGATCTGGTGCTCATAAATAGGGAAAGTGTTTCTAATGTCTGAGTGGATGCTCACTTAGGGCATCATATAAACATTTCAGGAAACTTTTGAAAACCTATTTATTTGATAAATTTCTGTAATACATAATTAGGACGTGATAATCTGTCACTCTGTGTAGTTCCTGAGATAGTCTCAGACTCTTAAAGTTGTGAATCACATTGAACTAAATTAGGTTAAGCGGTATATAAGTGATAATGTAATCATCAAACAGATTGGTTTGATGTAACAACTAAAGTGGAGGGTGGCCACACAAAATTCAAAATCCTGGATTTCAAAAGTGTGGACTTAATACAATGGAGGAGTATCTGAAGAAAGAGCTAATAGGGCATAAGAGAAGTGGAAAAACAGTGGTCCAAACTGAAAAGATCAATAAAAATGGCTACCGACCATTATGTGAGGAAAATAAATAAAAACAAGCAAAAAGGAAACTAATATGGTTCTCCAAACTAATGACGGTAAAAACAAAGGTAAAAGAGTTGGTGTTCATGAAATATACAAATACCGTATTTTCACGCAAATAACACGCACCCGTATAAAACGCGCACACGTGTATAGCGCGCAGAAATCACGATGATAAGCACAAAAACTTTGGTATAACGCGCTCACGATTATACCGCGCATGCTGCCTGACTCTCCGTTCACCCCCCTGACTTCCGTGCACTGCCCCGCCTCTCCGTGCGCTGTCCCGACTCTCCGTTCACCCCCCCCTGACTTCCGTGCACTGCCCCGACTTTCCGTGCGCTGTCCCGACTCTCCGTTCACCCCCCCTGACTTCCGTGCACTGCCCTGACTTTCCGTGCGCTGTCCCGACTCTCCGTTCACCCCCCCTGACTTCCGTGCACTGTCCCCCCTTGAAGGTCTGTCCCCATCCTGAAAGCCTGATGCCCCCCCCCCCCCCGACGTCCGATACATCCCTCCCCCCGAAGGACCGCCGATTCCCCAACAATATCGGGCCAGGAGGGAGCCCAAATCCTCCTGGCCACGGCGACCCCCTAACCCCACCCCGCACTACATTACGGGCAGGAGGGATCCCAGGCCCTTCTGCCCTCGACGCAAACCCCCCTCCCCCCAACGACCGCCCCCCCAGCCGACCCGCGACCACCCTGGCGACCCCCACGACCCCCCCACCCCCCTTCCCCGTACCTTTGGTACTTGGGCCAGAAGTGAGCCCAAACCCTCCTGGCCACGGCGACCCCCTAACCCCACCCCGCACTACATTACGGGCAGGAGGGATCCCAGGCCCTCCTGCCCTCGACGCAAACCCCCCCCCCCCCCAACGACCGCCCCCCCCCCCAAGAACCTCCGACCGCCCCCCCAGCCGACCCGCGACCCCCCTGGCGACCCCCACGACCCCCCCACCCCCCTTTCCCGTACCTTTGGTAGTTGGCCGGACAGACGGGAGCCAAACCCGCCTGTCCGGCAGGCAGCCAACGAAGGAATGAGGCCGGATTGGCCCATCCATCCTAAAGCTCCGCCTACTGGTGGGGCCTAAGGCGCGTGGGCCAATCAGAATAGGCCCTGGAGCCTTAGGTCCCACCTGGGGGCGTGGCCTGAGGCACATGGTCGGGTTGGGCCCATGTGCCTCAGGCCGCGCCCCCAGGTGGGACCTAAGGCTCCAGGGCCTATTCTGATTGGCCCACGCGCCTTAGGCCCCACCAGTAGGCGGAGCTTTAGGATGGATGGGCCAATCCGGCCTCATTCCTTCGTTGGCTGCCTGCCGGACAGGCGGGTTTGGCTCCCGTCTGTCCGGCCAACTACCAAAGGTACGGGGAAGGGGGGTGGGGGGGTCGTGGGGGTCGCCAGGGGGATCGCGGGTCGGCTGGGGGCGGTCGGAGGTTCTTGGGGGGGGACGGTCGTTGGGGGGGAGGGGGGTTTGCGTCGAGGGCAGGAGGGCCTGGGATCCCTCCTGCCCGTAATGTAGTGCGGGGTGGGGTTAGGGGGTCGCCGTGGCCAGGAGGGTTTGGGCTCCCTTCTGGCCCGATATTGTCGGGAAGTCGGCGGTCCTTCGGGGTGGGGGTGCGAGTGGTCCTGCCGGGGGGGGGGATGTATCGGACGTCGGGGAGTCGGCCGGGCAAGAGGGCTTGGGCTCCCTCTTGCTCCGATTGTGGATGCGGGTGCGAGTGGGAGCGCGTGCGAGCGGTCGTTCGGGGTGGGGGTGCGAGTGGTCCTGCCGGGGGGGGGGGATGTATCGGACGTCGGGGAGTCGGCCGGGCAAGAGGGCTTGGGCTCCCTCTTGCTCCGATCGTGGATGCGGGTGGGAGCGCGTGCGAGTGGTCGTTCGGGGTGGGGGTGCGAGTGGTCCTGCTGGGAGGGTGAATCGGGCGTCGGGCGGGGTGGGAACTATGTTTTAAAACTTTTGTATACCGCGCTCACGCATATAACGCGCGAGGGGTATGCGCGGTAGGTAAAAATGCGTATAACGCGCGCGTTATATGCGTGAAAATACGGTACTCAAGAAGAGGAGCACAGAAAGGAATACCAGATGAAAATGAAGGAAGCCAAGAAATAGAGATTTGTCTGGTGAAAGCGCAAGTTGAAGAGCAAATAGCTAGAAATATAAAAAGGGAGACAAATTTTTTCAACAATATATTAGTGAAACAAGGAAGATGAAAAATGGAATTGCAAGACTGAAACAAGTTATTAACTTTTACGTGGAAGTAAAGAGGAAAAAACAAGCAAGTTAAACAAATACTTTTGTTTTGTATTCATGAAAGAAAATCCTGGAGAAGAACTGCAATTGGATGGTAAAGTTACACGTGAGAATGGAGTGGATACCTCACCATTTGTGGAAGAAAGTGTTTATGAACAATCTGAAAAATTGAAGGTGGACAAAGCCAAGGGACCAGATGGGATCAGAGAGGTTTTGGTGGGTCTACTTAAAGATTTGTTTAGTAATCCCTGGAGATCAGAAAGGTTCCATTGGATTGGAGAAGAGCAAATGATGTTTCTCTTCACAAAAGTGGAAAAATAATGGAAATGTTGCAGAAGAAAATGATAGTGAAATTCCTAGAATCTAATGGATTACAAGAACCAAGACAACATGAGTTTACTAAAGGTTAATCATGCCAAACAAATCTGATTAAATTCTTTGACTGGGTAACCAGAGAATTGGATCAAGTAAGTATGCTAGATATAATTCACTTAGATTTCAGCAAAGGTTTTGACACAGTTCCTTATAGGAGGCTCTTGAAGAAATTTGACCAGCTGAAATTAGGACCCAAAGTGGTAAACTGGATCAGAAACTGGTTGACAGTCAGATGTCAGAGGTGGTTAATGGAATTTGTTTGGAGGAAGGAAAGGTGAGTAGTGGAGTGCCTCAAAGATCAGTGCTGGGGCTGATTCTGTTCAATATGTTTGTAAGCAATATTGTCAAAAGGTTAGAAGGTAAGGTTTGCCTTTGTGCAGATGATAACAAGATTTGTAGCATGGCGGACACCCCGGATGGCATGGTAAACATGAAAAAGTATCTGTAAAAGTTGGAAGAATGATCTAATCTCTGGCAACTAAAATTCAATGCAAAGAACTGCAGAGTGATGCATTTGGGGAGTAGAAATCTGTGGAAGATGTGTGTACTGGGAGGTGAGAGGCTGATATGAATAGAAGTGGAGAGAGACCTTGGAGTGATAGTGTCTGAGGATCTGAAGGTGACAAAACAGTGTGACAAGAGAAAGGTGTAACCAGCAGAAGAAAGAAGGTGTTGATGCTCCCTGTACAGGTTGTTAGTGAGGCCCTACTTGGAGTATTGTGTTCAGTTTTGAAGGCCGTATCTGGCAAAAGTATATAAGAAGACTTGAAGAGGTCCAGAGGAAAGTGACACAAATGGTAGGGGTTTGCACTAAAAGAAGTACGAGAAGAGATTAGATGACCTCAACATGTATGTTCTAGAGGAGGGGGGTCCCCAAAGTCCCTCCTTGAGGGCTGAATCCAGTCAGGTTTTCAGGATTTCCCCAATGAATATGCATTGAAAGCAGTGCATGCACATAGATCTCATGCATATTCATTGGGAAAATCCTGAAAACCCGACTGGATTCAGCCCTCAAGGAGGAACTTTGTGGACCCCCTGCTCTAGAGGATAAAAGGGACAGGAATGATACAGATTTGAAAAGTATTAATACAGAGCCAAATATTTTCCAGAGAAGGGAAATTGTTAAAACTAGAAGTCATAAATTGAGATTGAGGAGTGGTAGACTTAAGAATAATGTTAGAAAATTATTTTTCCCGGAGCGGGTGGTGGAAGGCTGGAATGCTGTCCCGAGGGAGGTGGTGGAGAGGAAAATGGTGACAGAATTTTTTTTTAAAAAGCATGGGACGAACACAGAGGACCTGTAATTAGAATATGAATAGGCAGACTTTCATGGTCTGAATCCTGCTTATGGTTTGGATAGGCTGGAGTGAGCTTCAATGGCAACTCAATAGTTGGAAACTAAAGTCAGTACTGTGTGAACTTCTAAGGTCTTTGGCTCAGAAATAATAATGAAAAAAAAAAAGACATTTTAATTTAATCGATATACCCAGATCTCACAATGAACCAGTATGTCTTTATATAGTTGCAACAGAAATCGTACTTGAGGATTTCCAATAATGTAATCCAAGAATCACTAACATCTCTGTTTTCTCAGGTCAATAACTTCGATCAACTGCAAAAATAGCCCAATTTGATTTGCCTTGAGTTAAAGAGGAACATGTACACCATCAATACAAGGGAGGTAACACATGATATTATCTGCATTCATGTGGAATGATATCCCCAGATTCCTCATTATGTCACAATAGAAGTACCGTATAGATTAAATAGATATATTGTCTGAAAGGGTTGCATCCTGAAGGACTCCCTTCCCCCTCCCCTTATTGGCATGCTGAACCTCTATGAGACTCTGCTGTCAGTTTTTATTTACTGCTATCTTGTTGCCAAATATGATGCATTTTCTATAAAAATGAATTTGTTTAATCGATTTGAAACCTAAGAATCTTATAATTTTTCACTACTTCCATTCTGTAACCTTGTATTCGATAACTGTGTATTTTGACCATTTCGCTGACCTTGTATTCGCTGACTTTGTATTGTGACCATTTTGCTGATTGTCCACCACCTCTTGTTTTAAACTGCCTCAAACTATCATGGTTTTGGCGGTATATAAATAAATTAAATTAAACCGTTTGATTACTGTGAATCTGATCATATAGCTCTTCAGTCTCTGGATCTGGATGTAATGTTTGATAGTGTTAAAAACAGCAGATATATCCATGAAAGCTATTACTACAGCCTACCAGTTTACTAAATTAAGAAGCCAAGTGGCCAATATCAAAAGCAAGGTGATGGCATTAAGCCCACCTTTCTAACCAAATGGAAACTCTTCAATGTTTTCTTGAAATTTTTATAAAACTATTGTATTTGATTGATGATCTATGTTAAGAAGGCAATCTGGAGATTTGGCAGCACATTTGTTTCTTGTTTGGTTTTAAGAAACAGTTCAATAAATTTATACTTGAATTTAAGGAAAAATCAAACATGCATCATACATCTAACACAATACAATATAAATTAGATCAGTGGTCCCCAACCCTGTCCTGGAGGACCACCAGGCCAATTGGGTTTTCAGGATAACCCTAATGAATATGCATGGAGCAGATTTGCATACCTGTCACTTCTATTACATGAAAATCTCTCTCATGCATATTCATTAGGGCTAGCATAATTGGCCTGGTGGACCTCCAGGACAGGGTTGAGGACCACTGAATTAGATCATATGTATGTATGTAATATATGTATGATGAGAAATCTGCTAAAGATATTTTATTAGAAACTAAAAAGGACATAAAGGATCTGAAACAAAAAAAAAAGTTTGATTGAGAACTTAGTAAAAGTGCCTACCTAAAAGTGGGCATAATTAGGGGTGGATCATGGGCTTGAGGTTGTGGGTTCAAACCCCATGCTGCTCCCTGTGACCCTGGGCAAGTCATTTAATTCTCCACTGCCCCAAGTACATTAAATAGATTGTGAGCCCCTAAGGCCAGGTAGGGAAAATGCTTGAAGTAACTGTATGTATACTGCTTTGAGTGTGAACATAAGAACATAAGCAATGCCTCTGCTGGGTCAGACCAGAGGTCCATCGTGCCCAGCAGTCTGCACACGCGGTGGCCCAACAGGTCCAGGACCTGTGCAGTAATCCTCTATCTATACCCTTCTATCCCCTTTTCCAGCAGGAAATTGTCCAATACTTTCTTAAACCCCTGTACTGTACTCTGCCCTATTACGCCCTCTGGAAGCGCATTCCAGGTGTCCACCACTCGTTGGGTAAAAAAGAACTTCCTAGCATTCGTTTTAAATCTGTCCCCTTTCAACTTTTCCAAGTGTCCTCTTGTTCTTTTATTTTTCGAAAGTTTGAAGAATCTGTCCTTCTCTACTCTCTCTATGCCCTTCATGATCTTATAAGTCTCTATCATATCCCCTCTAAGTCTCCTCTTCTCCAGGGAAAAGAGACCCAGTTTCTCCAATCTCTCAGCGTATGAGAGGTTTTCCATCCCTTTTATCAAGCGTGTCGCTCTCCTCTGAACCCTCTCGAGTAGTGTTTGGATAGCTACGAAAAAATTCCCAATCCCTTTCCCTAAAATGGATAGCATTTGGAATTATAAATTTAGAAAAGACAAAAAGAATAATATAAAATGAATAAATTCATATTCTCTTTCGAATAGGGTTTTTTTTTCCCCTAAAAGAGCACTTTTACATCAAAATTCTACAAATAACACTCAAACCTAGACATGCAATTGAGTGCACAGTTATAGAATTGGACCAGTTATATGTTTAACATTATTCATTCATTCGTTCATTCATTTAAACTTGATATACCACCTTAGCTAAACTGGCTGAACAAAGCGGCTTACATATTTGAAACAATATTAGTGAAAAGGGAAAGGAGCTACAATGATTAGTAGGAAAAGAACATTCACTCAAGATGAAGATAGAAAATGTTGAGGAGGGTCCACTTGGCTCTATGGCAGGGTAACCTCAGATAAAGGGGTAAAGGAGGTCCCACAGTCCTCAGAATAAAAGCAACATCTGGTATGGTACTAACCTGGAAATTAATTAGTGATGACTACCAATAATTGGCATTAAGAAGCACTAAAACGGACAAATTTGCAGTCGTGTGTGTAACAGATTTAGACCTCTTTTCCATAAAGAGTGCACTTATTAAACTGCAGCATGCGGCCCCGTGAAGTATTTTGTGCGGCCCCAGTTGAGGGCGATGCAGTGTTTTCTTCTGCCCCCCCCCCCCCGGGGTGTTTATCGTCTTGCCGGCTCCCTCCTCTGTCTTGCTGCAGCGTTTGCGCGGCCCCCAGAAACATTTTTTGGGTGGCCAACGCGGCCCAGGGAAGCCAAAAGGTTGGACACCCCTGCTGTACACAAAGGCCATTTTTTTCACAGCTAGAAAATGACTTATTCTTCCATTTTACAAATTAATGGCTACATGTTAATTTCACCATCGGCACGCAGCCATTAAAAAAAAAAAAGTATTGCAAGACCCCTACTGCCTCCTATTTAAGGGCCCCAGCACAGGGCTAACCTTAAGCTAATCAGCGTGCAGCTAACTGATTTGTGCTATCATACCTACTGCCCTGAGACACACTCCCTTTCACAAAAATTACATGTAATTTTGTTTGAACATGCTGTGCATACACAAAGTGCACATTTTACCAGAGCATGTCCCGCAGCAGTGGTGTAAAGGGGGGACAAGGGGGCGGTCCGCCCTGGGTGCCATGTTGGTGGAGGCACCAGCACCCTTCCTCATCTCTGCTCCCCCGTCTCTTGCCTTTCCTCCACTCCATGTGCATGCCTCCTTTCCCATCCCCCATACCTCAAGTTGTTGTTTGCAGCAGTCAACAATGTGCACTTTGTGACCCCGTCGCTTCCAGGACCGGGTGCCACGCATAGGAAGTGACATCAGAGGGAAGGCCTATGGGGTCGCGAGGAGCACGTTGTTGACCGCCGTGAGTAACAACTTCAACGAGAGGTACAGGGGAAAGGAAGGGGGTGGTGCGGTAGGCAGGATCGGAGAAGGAGCGGGGGGGGGAGGAAGAGACAAAAGCGGGAGAGAGGTGCCACTGCCTCGGGTGCTTCTCATCCTCACTATGCCACTGTCTCACAGTAATCTTTTTTAATCTATGATCAGCACACTCTAGTGTTACTGCAGTTTACTAGAAGGACTCCTTACTTTCTCTCTACTGCTACTGCTAAATATTTCTATAGCTCTACCAGACGCACGCAGCGCTGCACAGAGTAAGAAAACAATCTTTACAGTCCCTGCTCGAAAGAGCTTACAATCGAAACAGGCAAGACAGACAAACAAGATGTCATGGATACAGTTAAGGGGAACGGTTAATCTGCTGGCTGGGTTGGTGGGCAGAAGGGAGTACAGGACAATCAAGCCATTGTGACATCACTGATGAGGTTGGCTCTTATTGGTGGAATGAGGCATTATGATATCACAATCTCAGCTCTGTTTCCCAAAGACAAACAGGATGTCATGGATACAGTTAAGGGGAACGGTTAATCTGCTGGCTGGGTTGGAGGGCAGAGGAGTAGGGTTAAGATTTGAAAGCTATATCAAAAAGGTGGGTTTTCTGTCTGCTTTTAGGGAAGGGCTTGATGGACAAACTCAGGTAATTTATTCCAGGCATAGGGGGCAGCTAGATGAAAGGAACAAAGTCTGGCATTGGCAGTGGAGGAGAAGGGTAACGTTAAGACTGACTTATCTGAAGAACGGTGTTCTCTGGGAGGTGTATAAGGAGAGAGAAGCGAGGAGAGATATTGAGGGGCAGAAGAATGAACACACTTGTAGGTCAGCAATAAGATCTTGAACTGTGTACGATGGCAGATAGGGAGTCAGTGAAGTGACTTAAGCAGAGGGGTGACATGAACGTAGTGAGGTTGGTAGAAGATGAGACGCGCAGCAGAGTTTTGCACAGATTGCAAGGGGGAGAGGCGACACTGCGGGATACCAGTTAGGAGTAGATTGCAGTAATCTAAGCGTGAGGTTAGACAAAGGTCTGGGTAGTGTGCTCAGAGAAAAAGGGGTGAATTTTGGTGATATTGAAGAGATAGAAGCGACAAGTCTTAGCAGCTTGTTGGATATATGTAGAAAATGAGAGGTCAGCATCGAAGATGACTTCCAAGGTTGCGAGCAGAGGAGACTGGAACAATGACAGTATTATTTACAGAGATGGAGAAAGGAGGAGCAGAGGGTTTGGGATGCCGGGACATCCAGGCAGCAATGTCAGTCAAACAAGCAGAGACTTTTTCTTGGACTGTAGATGAAATTTCAGGTGTAGAGAGGTAGATCTGGGAGTCATCAGCATATAGCTGATACTGGAAGCCATGGGAGGAGATCAGGGCAGCAAGGGAAGAGGTGGAGAGAGAAAAGACATTAACATGGAAGGGTCATGGGAATAGTGGCATGGTGAGGGGCAGATTGCCCTGGGTGACATATTAGCAGAGGCACTAGCACCTCTGCTCCTCTCCTTCCACCCATCTCTTCAAATCTTTGCTGGCAACAAGCAGCATCTCTTACTTGTTGCTTATGCCAACCTCAGATTTCCTTCTGATGCAATATGTTGCACTGTGCAATGTAATTGTATTGTAATTAATATAGTAACAAAGTAAATGACAGCAGATAAAGACCTGAATGGTCCATCCAGTCTGCCCATTATTTATTTATTTTTCTATACTGTTCTCCTCAGGGAGCTCAGAACGGTTTGCATGAATTTATTCAGGTACTCAAGCATCTCTTCCTGTCTGTCCCTGTGGGTTTACAATCTATCTAATGTACCCGGGGCAATAGGGGGGGGGGGATTACGTGACTTGCCCAGGGTCACAAGGAGCAGTGTGGGTTTGAACCTACAACATCAGGGTGCTGAGGCTGTAGCTTTAACCTCTGTGCCACACTCTCCCCATTGGTTACATGCATTATAAATTCATGATTAAATTAGTCTTTTTTTCTTTGATATTTCTGGGCCAAAGACCAAAAAGTCCACCTGGTACTGTCCTTAGATTCCAACTACTGGATTTGCCAATGAAGTTCACTCCAGCCCATCCAACCATTGTTTTTTGCAGATACATACAGTAAAATCTTCCCAGCAATGTCCTCATGTTCCATAGTTACTGGAGTTCCCATCAATATCCTACCCAGCCTATCCTATACAGACTTGCCACATACGGGACAGAGACCTTGCAAATCTGCCTAGTATGGATCTTAGTTCTTCAATATATACCATTTATTTTCTAATTAGAGATCTTCTGTGTGTATCCCACACTTTTTGAATTCTTTCCCCTTTTCTTTTCCTCCACCTCTCTTGAGAGGGCATTCAAGGCATCTGCCACCCTCTTTGTGTAAAAAAAATAATTCCTAACATTACTCGGTATATCAAAAAGAATAAATCCAATCCAATCTTTCAAAAGAGATGGGTGGGTGAAGAGGAGGAGAAGTGCCGGAGAAGGGAAGGGGAAGGGGGTGCTATGACACTGCATGGGCAAGTCAGGGGCATTCTATTTATTTTGGATGCATTTTATAGAAGAATTGAACTTTCATGCTCAACTGCTGAATTTAGGCACCACTGTTTATGCCAGCTATAGACATGACATAAGTAGTTGTGCCCTATGTTTGATGTATAACTGGAGGCTTATCTTAGTAACATATAACAGATCTAGCCCCATTTTTGGTGTCAAATTTTTAGTAGCTTTTATAAAATTGCCCCCTTAGTGTTTTGGACACAAAAGCATATTTCTTTCTATTTTATTATTATTTCCCATACTTTGATAAATGCTGAAGTTAGCTATTACATTTTTAATGAAGACCTGTTTCTATTTTATTATGCTTTCAGCAAAACTGTTCTTGAAAATTCTGCTTGCGTTGCTACGGCAATGTTTTCTCATTTGATGGAGGAGGAAGTATGGAATTCCTCTTTAGGACGGGAGGATTTGCAAGGGCACACTCTTCAGTCGTTCACACATAACTTTTTCAATCTAATCTTCAGAGACAGTCAAGGAAAGAGATTTTGTTCTGTGACACACAAAGCATTAACAGCCTCAGGGAGCTTATGCCTGCATCCTTCCACTCCACCCCACCCCCCTCCAACTTAATGTAGGAAACTCCATAAAGATATATCCAGTCTCTCATCGCTATTGAAATGACAGGGATTCTCTCTTACATGTTTAATGTACAGTGCTGTGTACATCTGGCAGTGCTATAGAAATAAATACTATTGTTCATGGTTCCTATAAACTGTCTATCAGCACAGTCAACCATTAGATTTAATTTTTTTATGTGTCTCTTTCTTTGCAAATCGGTGAACTCAACTAATACTTAATGAGAGGGTAATTATATAACAATTTTTATGCTTTAAAAGCTAATTTATGTGTGTAAATGGGCTCTTTGAATATTACCTTATTTCTGAAAGTACAGGCAGTGTAAGCCAGCATGTACTTTTACTTTGGGGGGGGGGGGGGTTTGAATTCTGTATATAGCGTTGAAAGTTAGGCCCCACAAAGATCCATATTGAGTCTCTACTCTATTGAAGGCACTCCATCTTGGGTAACCTGCCGATAAGGAGAGAAAAAAAAATGGTCGCTGTGGGTATGGGGACATGGCCATTCACCGCACTGTGGAGCGGTGAATGGCCTTGTCTCTGCATTTAAGTGAGGGAATGTGCGCGGTCACCGATCACGTTGTCCAGCAGCACCTTTCCTTCTTCCTCCCAATCGCCGCCATCCGGGCATCTCCCTCCCAATTGCTGCTGTCCGGGCATCTCACTCCCTCCCTTCCTCTTGTCTTCACTGGTGATTCTCCAAGCGTTATGAGCCTGTAAACAAGTCAAGCGGTAGCTGCTTAAAACTTCTCCTCTGACGCAACCAGAAACAGGAAGTTGTGTTAGAGGAGAAGTTTCAGGAAGCAGCATGCGACTTGATGAAAGGCTGGGGCAGTTCGGAGACAAAAAAATTAAAATCATCAGTGAAGGTGAGGAGAAGGGAGATGCCCGGACCATGGCGATCAGGAGGGAGGGAGGGGGCTTGTGGACTGCATGAAGGGAAGTGGAGAGAGAGGGGGAGGGGAGTGAGGAACAGACACTGAAGGGAAATGGTTAGGAGAGAGTGGGGATCAGATGCTGCATGCTAGTGGGTAGGAGAGAGGAGAAAAGATGCTGCATGTTACTAGGTAGGAGTGAGAGGGGAGAAGATACTGAAGGAAAGTGGGTAGTAGAGAGAGTGGAGAAGATACTGAAGGAAAGTGGGGAGGGGAGAGAGGGGAGAGAGGGGAGAAGACACTGAAGGAAAGTGGGGAGGAGATAGAGAGGGGATCTAAGGAGTTGAAGAAAAAAGGGCACATGCCGGATTAGGGAGACAGATGCAAGACTGTGGGGGGAGTGGAGGAAAGAAGATGGGTGTCAGACTAATGGTGTGGGGAGGGGATGAAGCGAGAGATGGAAGGGAGAGACACAGTAACAGTACCTACTGAGTTATCCTAGGTGTGTAATGGTGGGCAAAAACAATTCATGGATGATGCTGCCTTAGTGACAAAAGAGGAAGATTATTAACTCTTCTGAGAACCATGAACTCTGAGGATAGGCACATATGGAGATACTGGTGTAGCAGATGGACTGTTAGTACTGTGTCAAAGCATATTTTTCTTTACCTTTCCTCAGTTTTTGTTGGATTCTCTCAGTGTTTTGGCTGCTTGGTGATTCAAGGACTGACTTCAGGGGGACTGCACAGCTCACTTATCCTTAATGGTGAAGTCATTTGTTCTCTGTCTCCACCTGCTGGTAGAGGTGTGTAAACCTAAGACATACATTGTATTGATCAAATAATTTTACCAGACAGCACATATATTTGTATCAGAAGAGGAAGGAAAGGAATAGTCAGGTTCAAATCACTTGTAAATCACAGTACATTAAGACTGGTGAGTAAAGGTGAAATCTAAGTGGAGCAACATAGTTTAATGTCTCAGAAAAACAATAAGAATGGAGTCTGATGCAAAGTGAAGAAACTACAGTGGTAATGGAAGAAAAGACAGATGATATTGATTTAAAGATTCACAGCTGCAGAGGAAATAATATAAGAATCAGCTAAGAAAAAGATTCAGAGTAGAAGAAAAGCTTTTTCTCACATCTTTAAACTGGAACGAAAACAAGGAAGTCAATAAGATAGCACAAGTTGAGAGACATGAGAAAAGCAAAGAACCTGGAAACTGAAACAAGCAGTATTATAAAATAAAAACAACCGGAATGAGCATGCTTCCATTATTGTCTCCAGTAACTACTTTATATTTAATGAATTAATGACTGCTAGATTTAATAAAGTGTTCTAGCTTGTTAGCTAATGTTGTTAATATCCTTGATTAATACATACACTCCATTAAGGGACCAAACAAGTACTTGCAGACAGGATTTTGTCTTTGAGCCTCTGGTAAGTTTAAAAAAACAAAAAAAAACCCAGCAAAACACATGGAGAAAAAATGGTTCATAGCTTCATCATATACTCATACAGGAGACATACCAATTGAATTGGTGTCCTATCAAAGAGCAGATTGCTCCCATCACAAATCCATTCATGACTGTGGGGTGGGGACTAGTGAGGATCAGACAGAAGTGCATAGGACCCTTTGATTATTTGGTCTGTGGTATAGATAGCACCATGCAGGGCCTGTCTGAAATGGCCATAAACAACATGTATATGATATACACATAAATAATTCCCATTTAAAATTTATGGGCCTACACAGCTGCCAGATATTTCAGAAAGAACTATATGTAAAAGGCTAACATAGAAGCTCTGTTTTTTTCAGATGGATAAAAATGCAATCTGTGTGACTATATTATCTACCATAGTAAGAACATAAGAATTGCTATACTGGGACAGACCAAAGGTCCATCAAGCCCAGTATCCTGTTTCCAATAGTAGCCAATCTAAGTCCCAAGTACCTAGCTAGATCCCAAGTAGTAAAACCTATTTTATACTGCTTATCCTAGAAATAAGCAGTGGGTTTCCCTAAGCCATCTCGATAATGGCTTATGGACTTCTCTTTTAGGAAATTATCCAAGCCTTTTTTAAACCCCACTAAGCTAACTGATTTCACCACATTCTCCAGCAACAAATTCCAGAGTTTAATTATATGTTGGGTGAAGAAATATTTTATCTGTTTTGTTTAAAATCTACTTCTTAGTAGCTTCTTCGCATGCCTCCTTGTGAACAAGCATTTCACATCTACCCGTTCCACTCCACTCCACCTGAACCATCTCTTATCCAAGCTGAAGAGCCCTAGCCGCTTTAGCCTCTCCTGATAAGGATCTCGTCTCAAACCTTTGATCGTTTTGTTGCCCTTTTCTGTATATTTTCTAATTCTGATATATCTTTTTTGAGATATGGTGACCAGAACTGCACACAGAATTCATATTGCAGCCGTACCATAGAGTGATACAAGGGCATTATAACATTTTCATCTTTGTTTTCCATTCATTTCCTGATAATTATTAACATTCTATTTGCTTTCTTAGCTACATTGAGCTGAGGGTATCAACGTATCCTCAACAATGACATCTAGATCCTTTTCATGGGCAGTGACTCCTAACATAAAACCCAGCATCACGGAGCTATGGTTCGGGTTCCTCTTTCCCACATGCATCACTTTGCACTTGCTCACATTAAACGTCATCTGCCATTTTGACTCCCAGTCTTCCAGTTTCACAAGGTCCTCTTGCAATTTTTCATAATTTTCTTTTTGGACACCAGACTTGACACAATTACCCACTTTTTGAATCACAGTCGCATCATCATTGGTCAACCCTGATTGTTTGAAGCAAGTTTTGAGTATTGCTCATCAAGGGGTCACTGAGATTGAATCGGAAGGAGCTTTATTTATGAAAAAGTGAATGTGATTCAGATAAGTAAAATTACATTCTTGATTTATCACCTGAGATGAATATATATTATGTGATTGGAACTGTTTGTATTAATATTTAATGGACCAATGACGATGTGACAGTGATCCAATAAGTGGGTTATTGGGTCAAGTCTGGTGTATACCATCTGATGGTCCAAGAAAAAAAACTTACTATCTTTACCATTTTCTTTTGGGCTGTAATTGATGGTCAGTATTGTGAGTAACTTAGGATCACACTATCTGGACTCATTTTTGAAACTAGGACATTAAAGTACAATTCTGTAACAAGACACTTGAAATGAGCCTATTCTATAAAGGAATGTAGATGCCTATTTACTTTATAAAATACTAATGTAGTTGTGAAAATAAATG
This sequence comes from Geotrypetes seraphini, assembly GCF_902459505.1. Taxonomy (NCBI): domain Eukaryota; kingdom Metazoa; phylum Chordata; class Amphibia; order Gymnophiona; family Dermophiidae; genus Geotrypetes; species Geotrypetes seraphini. The sequence continues at coordinate 245,963,348 of NC_047085.1, read as the reverse complement.
CTTAGAAGATAAGCACAACCACTTAGGCCACCCATAACTAGTGTAAATCATAGTGCCAATTGCTGCAGATGTGCATATATCATAATATTCTTTAAAGTGCATGGGTTGTGACTAGAGAATGACACAGTAACCATTACCACAGTAACACCGTGGTAATGGGGACAGTGCCAGAAAATTACCTTGGATTATAGCATTAACGATAGACCATTCTGCAATAGTGCCAAAGGAATGGGAACTGCTACTGCGGTAATCCCATAGTAATGGGGAAATAGGCCAGCCACCCCTGAGCCTCAATTGGCTTTCTCTAGGCCTACCTTATGAACACTGGTTGTCTTGTGGCGTCTTCAGAGGTTTTAAAGAACCCAACTCTTTCCTACACACTTCTACCGCTGGACCTATCACTAATGCATTTTCAAAATGGCTGCTGAGACTTCATGCAGAAGTTTCATGAGATTCGTGGAATATCACAAGGCTGATGTATGAAGCCTCAGCAGCTATTTTGAAAATACATTAGTGATGGGTCCAGCGGTGGAAGTGTGTAGGAAAGAGTGGGGTTCTTTAATACCCCTGAAGAGGTCTCTAGACCTCCAAGGTAGCTACACGACAGGAAGGCGAGAGATGCCAGACCAGGGATGAGAATGAGGAAAGAGAGATTCCAGCCTAAGGCAGGGGTAAGGGAATAAGGAGAGAGAGATGCCATACTATGGGAAGAAGAGGAAAAAGATGACAGAAAATGGAAGTGGGAAGGAGAAGATAGATGTCATACCACAAGAGAGAGAGGGAGGATATGGTGTATAGGAAAAGGAGATAAAAGAAATGCTGCTTCTGGATATATGGGAATAGGGGAGAAGAAAGAGGGAGAAGATGGATGGATGGGAAGGGTAGCATGAGGGAGAAGATGGTGCGCATGGATAGATGGGAAGGGAAGACATGATTAAGTAGATAGATTTAAAAAGAAAGTCAACATGTTAATGCCAAAGATAGATGTAGATAATGGGAGACTGACTATATAATATAGTCAGTCTCCCATTATATACATAGCCTTTTACTGACTATTGTTTATAGACAGTCCCTGTAATTTGCTATAACAAAGATAGATGTAGGGCAGAAAATGAAGAAGAGAAAAACAACAAATGGATAAGAAGGCCCCGAGTTAACAGCACAGACAGAAGGGAGTGCAACCAAAGACTGGGAAAAGATGATTATAAAAAATAAAATTACCAGATAACAAAGGTAGGTAAAATAATTTTATTTTTAATTTAGTTATTGAAATGTGTCAGTTTTGAAAATGAACATCTGATCTATATTTTGCACTGTTGAGGAAGAAATTAATTTCTTTCTATTTCTCTGGTGTTGAACTGCATGCAGAGTCTGGCATCTTAGGGTTTTGTTTGTGTACATTAGTACTTTTAGTTTGTAGTCCTGTATTTGCCTAGGATTTATCTGTGTTCTGCATGTATGACCAAAGCCAGGTGGTCTGGTAGGAATTAATATTGAGAAGCATTATTGGTGTCATGGCCCCAAGTAAGCTATTTGTTAGCTCTCCTTCAGCTCTTTTGAAACCCAAATGACCTTCACTTAAAAATTAGCAAAGACCACTGCCCTCTAGTTACCATATGGCTCCACAAAAAGGAGTATGGATTGGGATATCTGGGTTTTACTTCCATTGATTTTAATGGAAGTAAAACCTGGAAGTCTCAATCCATCCTCCTTTTTCTGAAGCATGCCCTGCTCTGTCTCTCATTGAAAAGGTAATAAACTATGTGCTATTGGTTAATGTTAAGGATTGCATGTATAGTTTTCAAGGTTCCTAGAAATGACAGAGAAAAGCATTAATCTCCTCCCCCTTTTACTGAGCTGTACAACAATGGCACCAAAGCCCATTTCCAATGGGCTTCAGTGTGATCACTGTGGGCCACTGCAGTAATTGGCTTTTTAAAAGATGATCTAAGTTGTTTGCATGTAATATTCTGAGGGTTTTACTTGATTGATTTTTTTTCTTTCTTCATTTTTTTTGCTGGCTTTGTTTTGTTGCATGGAAATGGACATTGTCTGTGCTGTTGGTTTTGCGTCACACTGAGAAAAGCACTAAGCTATGTGCTATTGCTTTGCTTTTACACTGGGTGTAAAAGCACAATGTTATTTGTGTGTGATATACTGAGGGCAGTTTTTGTGCATGAATAATTAGAACTAAAATTTTTGTATGGGCTAAACCATCACTGGTTTTGAGCTGATGTTTAGCTTTCTGTGTGCAATGCAGAACCCAGCATGCCTCACAAATTGTACTTTTATTGATCTTTCAATCACAATAAAAGTTAGAAAAAAAAACCACTATAGGCTTAAAATGTTTATTTGCAATGCTTTAGGCCCATAAAATTATCTTTCTACTTTGAGCAGAAAGATGCAGGGAAGAAAATTAAAATATGGCAACCCTATATATGCTCCACTTTGCACTTGTTCACATTAGATGTTTTTGTCCTTTGGATAGCCAGCCTCATAAGGTTCTCTTGCAATTTTTTTTTATAATTTTCTTGTCTTTTAATAACTTTGGGCCTCTTTTACGAAGCTGTTTAGCACGGGCCGCTGCGGTAACAACTCCAAAGCCCATAGAGATTTAAAGGGCTTCGGAGCTGTTGCCACGCGGCAGCTGCTAGCGCGGCTTTGTAAAATAGGCCCTTTATTTTAATTACCTCTATAGTTCTTTCCATTACTAGATCATTTATAAATATGTTAAAAAAGCAGAAGTCAAAGCACAGACTCATGCAGAACTCCACTATTTACAATTCTTCAGTGAATGCATGCACCATTTAACCCTACTCTCTGCTTTCTGTCTTTTAACCAGTTCATAATCCACAATAGGACACTGCCTGACACTGCTGTGACTTTCTAATTTCCTCTGGAGTCATTCAAATGCCTTCTGAAAATCCAGAAAAACATTATCAACCTTTATCCACATGTTTATTCACCCCTTCATAAGCAGCTTGTTTGACAGGATTTGGAATGGATCTGTTCTTAGCCTATTCTATAAAGTGCTTTATAAAATGCTAGCACAAATGGCGCAGTAGTTCTGTCCAGACTGAAAGCATGGATATTCGGCCTGCTCATAAATCATAACTCTGCCCACATTTCATCCAAACTCTGCTCACATCTACTATGCAAGTACATGCCAGTTTGTATTACACATACTTTTAGGCATCATCTAATGTTCAAAGAGCCCATTACACACATAAATCTGCATTTTCTACAGAATATTAAAGCTGTACAAGTACAAACACCATCACTTACACATGGAGGTCACAAAATTTCCATCTCCATGTATAAATCCTGGTAGATAAGCTTAGGAGCTTCCATGTGCTAAAGCATTTTGTTTCTCAATATAGTTTTGAAAAATTTATACTCTCACTTTATGTGGTGTTAAATACATGTATATTTGAACATAAGAATTGCCGCTGCTGGGTCAGACCAGTGGTCCATCGTGCCCAGCAGTCCGTTCCCGCGGCGGCTCTTAGGTCAAAAACCAATGCCCTGAGTCTAGCCTCACCTGTGTATGTTCTGGTTCAGCAGGAACTTGTCTAACTTTGTCTTGAATCTCTGGAGGGTGTTTCCCCTATTTTAAAGAAGACTCCATATTTAGCAGAACCTTTTGCAAAATACTAGTAAAATGTAAATGTTCTGAACTGGATCCCTAGTTCCATGTTGTGACAAATCTATCTCTCCTGCTAGCTTTGTCTCAGGTTTAACTAGAAAGAGCAGTAAACCCATATGCAGGAGAGCTGACCAGGTTGGCTCTGCTGAAGATGAATGCGCTGACGTCCCTTGCACCAACATTGATGAGACAGATAATGACTGCCAGGGAGAGTTCAGGCCAGTTGCAGGTTACTCTCCCAAGCCTGCTATCACATAGGCAGACACAGCTGCAGAGGAAGTTTTCTCCCTTTCCCCTCTTCAGAGCAGGGAGGGGTGAATTGGAGCCTGTTAAAACAAGGCAGCTGAGACCCAGAGAGAGGGAGGAGCAGAGGAACTGGGAGTGTGATCTAGGGAGGCAGCATGATTTCTCTCCCCAACTGAATGCTAATGAGCTGGGGGAAGAGTGGGAGATGGTAGACCTTTCAGAAGAGTCTGAACCCACCATTGAGAAGCAATTTGAAAGCTGTGAACCTATGAATATTGGTTTGCCAAGTGGAGCCTAGTGAGAGGGTGGAAGTCATGGACACAAGCTGAAAAGGTGGGACGTGTTTGATACCTTTTTCTTACCTGTGTTTTGATGAAATCTTGAGACTGAGTTATTTTGGTGTACAGCAGAATTGTCTCACTTTCCAGTGCTAGGCTCTAAAGAATTCTGTTACTGTGCTTTGCTTTAAACTGCTTGAACAATGCACCAGGGAGACTAATTAACCACTGATAAGGCACTGCAGGGAATGTCAGCTACAGAGGAGCTCCATTTGTGTAAGTTCCTTGACTGCAGTCATCCAGTGTCAGAGTCCTTCAGCTTTAACAGTTTACTTTTGGTTTATGAAAAGTTTATTGACATACAACCAGAACTGTGTGCATGTTTCCTTACTGTTTTTGCCCAGAAAAGAGAGCATTGCTGAACTTATCTTGACCCATTAAGGCTGGTGAAGAGTACTGAGCTGTAGAAACTGAAGTCCAGCCATAGTTTTGGTTATTTTTTGTGCTTTTTTGTTTTTCCTTTTGATGTTGGAAATAAGGGTCATTCTGACTGTTGTGAAACCAGTGTGGCCAGGTTGGCCCAGCATTGTATGTTTAGTTTTTGCACCAATGTATTGGAAAATATTATGCTTACTAAGAAACTCAGAGCAACTTGACTCAGGGTCAGGAATAAAAGTCTAACTTTATGTTTGACTTTTCTGTGTGTGGGAATTTCCTTGACTGCTTTCACTGTGGTTATTTACCTGCTGTTTCAACCCTAGGCTGATGCCTAGGTGGCCTGAAGGATTCCCTAGTTGGAGGGAACGCGCTTGGAGCAGTAACAGTCGCAGTGAACCCAGCTCGCTGCGGGAATCAGGAGCCTGGGGGGGTTGCGACAATGTTCTGTGGGAATGTAAAAGGAGCTCAACAACTTTGCCTGCACTCAACCCACAGGAATACCTATACTTGAGTCACATGAATATATGCACTTTCTTGTCAATACGTGCATTTTTACAATTGCATACTGTGGCATAATTTTATTTAAAAACTAATCTGTTCCATACCATATCAGAGCAGTTCTATAACTGAGCACCACAAGACAAAGTTAAACAAGTTCCTGCTGAACCAGAACGTACGCAGGTAAGGCTAGTCTCAGTTAGTGCACTGGTCTTTGACCTAAGGGCCGCTGAGTGAGCGGACTGCTGGGCACGATAGACCACTGGCCTGACCCAGCAGCGGCAATACTTATATTCTTAATTTAGGCCTACCAATGCCCACACACTGAGTGGCAATTCTGTATGCAATAATGCCACTATAGAGTACCAGGATAAATCAACATCAGTATGCCTATATGCCCACTTATGCCAGGTCTATGGCGGGCAAAAAAATTATTACCTTCAGTGTCCTTTTACAAAGCTGCATTAAGCACTAATGTGCTTACCACAGGGCTCAGAGGCATTCTGTGGTAAAATCCAGATGTGTGCACGCTACCTAAAGTCTAAAAAGTAATATCTGGCAGAGAAAGACGTGTCTGTGAGTATATGCCAGAGGTGTGTGATTGAATTTTGTGCTAAACCTGGAAAAAGCGGTAATGGAACTCATGAAATGTTACAGCAAGGATACGGTGGTGAAACAATTATTCGTTCTCTTCAGATGATGAAGTGAAAAATGCCACTGCTGCAGCACTAAAAGTGATATTTCAAAACAGTCCGCTTTTGAAATACCACAAAAAAAAGTATTGAATGTGAAGGACACTACTGTGAGAAAAGAAAAAATGTTCAGATCCAGTGGATTAATCTGATTCTGAATTTAAAAAATGGCTTCTTACTTTTCAGACTGTCTTCATAGTTGCATCCTAACGCAGGGCTTCCCAAGCTGTAGGTCACAACCTAGAATGAGGTAATGCAAACCTTTTATGGGGTCACTACCTTTGCTGGAAGTCTTTAGGCATATCATCCCGATGCACTTCTGTGGAGTCGGCAGGAACACTGTGGCTACAACCATGGGATTGTAGCCAAGAAAAGGATAGGTAAACTCTGTCCTAAAAGCTTAAACATCTGTTACAGTCATATGCAACCAATCATGATTGTCAAAACAAAATTTATGATCAATTAGCATGATCAGTGAAGGTATATAAATATTTGAATAATGCAGTCTTTAGTGATAATGAACATTGTCCAAACATCCTTGATAACAATGCATGCAATTCTTCTGCCTGGCTTAGAAAAGAGCTATTAGATTAATGAGATTTCATCAGTAATATACTGTAAGGGCTACTTGAAAGTCACAGATTCAAGTATGAGTGTTGCATGGATGTAAACAAATCATTGGCTAAGGTAATTTGTTTTATTTGCACGCCAGCCTTGGGAAATTAATGCTCCAGCAAGCAGCTTCATGATAAATTTGAACACTTACAAAGGCCTTTCCATTCTTTTGTAATATTTGAGCAGCACTGCCTGGTTGAACTTGAGGATGTTTGTAAAAAATGACTTGGTAGCTCAACATTTATCTCCCGAGAATGAAATGAAATCGCTGAACGTCTACAATACAGAATCCCTCATTAGATATATGCATGCCATCCAGCCGCTTACCAACCTAAAAAGATAATAATCAAGTTACACACGTTAGTGGAAACACTGCTGGCACTTTTTTTGGCCAACAGGTTTTGTATTCATTAATAAAGCAAAAAAAAAGAGAATGGTTTAGCTTTGATTTCTTTTAGAGGGAACATTTGCCTGCAGGGATTTATATTTGCTTTTAATGCAGGGCCTTTTTCACCTTGGAAATAGTGCACTTAGGTGGTAGTTTTAATTAATTAATTAATTTGTTTTGTATTAAATTGTAGTATGTTCTGGCATGTACCACACATTAATTGCAAAAGTTCCCGGGTTTTAGATTTCCTTTTTACCATTGATATTTGAAAGAAAAAGATCAATGGCGTCTCATCGAGCACCTTCAGGCAGCCATGTTAATCATGCTCCGCCCCCTCACCAAGGTTTGGAATTTAAAAATGCAGTGGTAAACGCAGGGGTTTGCTAAGCATCTGCCTACTCGGAAAGAGGGGGACGGTTATCAAACTGCCGTAAAAGATGACCAGTAAATGGTTAACTCTGCTTGTTAGCCACCTTGCAAGCAGCACTGGGCCTTAAAGCCATGAGTAGATGCTCTCAGGCCAGAGCTTAAAGGAGCCTTGATGCTATCTACCTATCACCAATCACAATCCCCCACCTCCACCCCTTAATCACAATCCCTACCCCCTGATTGCAGCCTCCCCAATATCCAATCATACTCCCAACATCCTGATTGCACTTCTCATCCCCCATCATATCCCCACAACTCTCCAATGGGGACCTGATGGCCCTGCACCTGGTGTCCTTTGGGCCCTAGGGTAGGAGTGATCCTCAGTTCACTTATGACCCTTTGCAGTATTATGCAAGATTACCACTAAGGGTACCATTTGGAGAGATGGCACCAGCAAGAAAGGAACAAATGGGGATCGCTCCTGCCTTAGGACCCATCTGATCACCAGGTGCAGGGCTGGTTGACATTTGATGATGGAGGGGGTATTCTTTGGGGGTGAGGAATGTGATAGGGTAACAAGTGTGATTTGGGGGGGGGAGTGTTAAGGTTGTGATCGTGAAGGATAAACAGCAATGCAGCCCTTTTGATCTATAACCTAGGAGCATCGGGCCGTGGCTTTGAGATTCTATATTCTTGGCATGGTAAAATGACCTATCTTTTGGCTGGGCTAATTTCACCATCACTGTATGGCCATAATGTGACTTGCAATGTGTGCCTGGTGTTCACCGCTTTATGGATTTGTACATGATAATGTGCTGCTTTACAACCATTTGCATAGTTTGCATTACATTACTTTGTAAGTTGTGGTGACATAAGTATAAGTGTGTTAGGGCAAGACAACCTTTCTCAAGTCCTTTAATTCACATTAATGGGCTAATAATGTTATTTATTGTCCTAATGTAACTTGCTAACTCTCCCTCTCGGTCTAATGTAATCTGGCAGTCAAATGGAAGTGTTTGGGGGTATTAGTCTAGGGCAAAAAAAGAGAGGTCTGGGGTGGGATGAATGTGCGCATAGCTCTTATCTGTCCTGCTGCTAATCTGGCAGGGGCTCTTCAAAATCAAGATTGAAAGGTCATGAAGTTTGACTATTATATCTCCTTCTATAATTCCTCTGCTGAGTCCTCGATAGTTTGGGTGGCAGTTCTTGGGTTCTCTGTCACCGAAAATGTTTTACTTTAAGAATTCACAAAATCCAAATAATTTTATTATAAATTTTTAATATGGGGTCCTCAGTGTGAAGTAGCAAGCTCCAAAGAGCAGATGACAAAGCACCTACTCGACTGCTTAAAGCCGAAGGCAGAAACTCCCTAGGTTCCTGCCGCACATCATCATAGGCACCCCAAGAGTGTCCTAATATCTTGTAGCCTTTGGATTAACGGTGTTTGTTTTTGGAGTTGTGGTTCGGCAGTCCCTGAAACCAGGCTTGGTCGGACTTTTGCACGTACATCTGCATGAACATTGATTAACCAACTCACTGCTTGAGGAACATGGTGCCTGTATTATGGTGGAATACATTGTTTTGACTAACGGGGCAGTGGTTCTAGCTAAGTAATAATTTACTGCCTGTTGAACAAATTTTTCACATCGATTGTTTCTTTTTTTCCGTTGGTTCACAGATTGGAGGAAGCGAAACTCCACTTCATTGTTTTTGTAGTGCATAGTTTACATTATCACTTATTGCACTGTTAAATAAACATATTAGCACACTCGGGGTGCCTATAATGGTGTGTGGCAGGAACCTAGGGGGTTTCTAGCTTTGGGTTTAAGCAGTCGAGTGGGTGCTTTGTCATCTTTTCTTTGGAGTTTGCTACTTCACACTGAGGACCGCTTATTAAAAATTATACATTTATAATAAAAATATTTGCATTTTGCGAGTTTCTTCTGCCTTCAACCTTTGTCACTTTAAGCAATTGTATCTTTCGAAGTATTTTTGCACTTAAATTGGAGTTATACTTTTGTGTTACTTTAGAACTCAAAAACGATGAAGTGGATAAGTCCAAACAAAGACTGATGAACTCTGAGTATTTCACAAAATTCTTTAATTCAACAAACATGCCATATGCAGTCTGCAAGAGGTGACAGTTTTTGTACCAAGTATCATGTGATGCCCTATTCACTTTTGGATGTTCTTTTTGATTTACATACAGACTTGTGAGACTCCTGCTGAAGCAGACCATTTGGGCCAAAACATGCGCATGTTGAGTCCATGTTTGTTGAATTAAAGAATAAAGAATTTTGTGAAATACTCAGAGTTCACCAGTCTTTGTTTGGACTTATCCACTTCATCGTGTGTGGGTATTGATCTTGTGGATTTGACTCTCCTGTGTTTTTCTGCCTTACTTTAGAACTCAACATACAAACTCTGATGCCAAATCAGTGATAGCAACAAAAAATCCCTCTACTACTAAACACTTTGTGATGTAATACTGCACAAAATCTTGCATCAGAAGTTTACCATAGCTAAAACTGTACCAACCCCACCTGCAAAAAGAAAGCATTGCAAATGATCAGAAACATCAACATACCTCCAAGGACTGGGGGTGTGGGTCTTTTATTAAGCATGGGGGGGTGAAGCAGTGTTGTACCTAGCATATGTGACACCCGGGGCCGATCATTTTTTGACCCCCCCTCCTCCATCTGTATGAAAAACATGATTTTTAGTAACAATCCACACTTCACACAAGAGTGTACCTAGGAAAAGGCAGCATCTTACATATGCAGTGAACAGTACATCAATACACCCATTGTAAAACTAAACAAGCCAGTCTAGTACAGATCCGGAAGACTGGAAGGTAGCAAATGTTAAGCCGATCTTCAAGAAAGGTTCGAGGGGAGATCCGGGAAACTACAGACAGGTGAGTCTGACCTCGGTAACAGAAAAGATGGTAGAGTCACTGATAAAGGACCGCATCATTGATCACCTTGACGAACATGGGCAGATGAGGACCAGTCAGCACGGTATTAGCAAAGGTAGATCATGTTTGATGAACTTGCTGCACTTCTTTGTGGGAGTAAATAGACAGATAGACAAGGGCAATCCAGTCGACATTGTATGTCTGGTTTGATAAAATTGAATTTAATCACCTCACTTATCATACCAATGTTTAGATCATTTATAAAGATATTGAAGAGCACACGTCCAAGCACCGAGCCCTGCGGCACCCCACTGGTGAGCTCTTCCAGACCAAGTATTGTCCATTTATCCCCACTCTCTGTTTCCTATGCTTCAGCCAGTTTTTAATCCACTTATTTCACCCTCGATTCCATGGCTTGCAATTTTCTGAAGTAGTCGTTCATGTGGAACCTTGTTAAATGCCTTCTGAAAACCAGACATACAATGTAGTGAATTCAGAGTAGTGAAGACACAGGGGTTTGCAAAGATCTACAAAGTGACATAATGAAGCTCGAAATGGGCATCAAAATGGCAAATGAGGTTCAACATGGATAAGTGTAAAGTGATGCATGTTGGTAAAAAATCTCATGCACGAATACAGGAAGTCCGGGGCGGTACTTGGAGAGACCTCCCAGGACAGAGACTTGGGAGTTCTGATTGAGTCGATGAAGCCGTCCGTGCAATGTGCGGTGGCGGCAAAAAGGGTGAACAGAATGCTAGAAATGATAAAGAAGGAGATCACAAACAGATCGGAGAAGATTATTATGCCGCTGTACCAGGCTATGGTGCGCCCTCACCTGGAGTACTGCGTCCAGCACTGGTTGCCGTACATGAAGAAGGACATAGTACTTCTCTAAAGGGTCCATAAAAGAGCGACTAAAATGATTAAGGGGCTGGAAGAGTTGCTGTACAGTGAGAGATTGGAGCAACTGGGCCTCTTCTCTCTTGAAAAGAGGAGACTGAGAGGGGACATGATTGAAACATTCAAGATACTGAACGGAATAGACTTAGTAGATAAAGACAGATTGTTCACCTTCTCTAAGGTAGGGAGAACGAGAGGGCACTCTCTAAAGCTGAAAGGGGAGAGATTCTGTACAAACGTAATGAAGTTCTTCTTCACCCAGAGAGTGGTAGACAACTGGAACACTCTTCCAGAGTCTGTTATAGGGGAAAGCATCCTCCAGGGATTCAAGACAAAGTTGGACAGGTTCCTGCTAAACTGGAACGTACGCAGGTGAGGCTAGCCTCATTTAGAGCACTGGCCTTTGACCTAAGGGCCACCGCATGAGCGGACTGCTGGGCAGGATGGATCACTGGTCTGACCCAGAAGTGGCAATTCTTATGTTCTTATGTTATCACCCTCTTCATTTCATCCATTGTCTACCCTCTCTCTGCCCCTTCTATATGGCATCTTCTCTCCTTCTATGCCCATTCCATAAACTGTATGCCTCCCCCTTCCATCTCTCCCTTCACCTCCATTGGTCTGGCATTCATCTTCTTTCCTTCCCTCCTCCAATGGTCTGGCATCTCTCTCCTTTCCTTCCCTCTTCCATGGAAATGGTCTGGCATTTCCCTCTCTCCCTTCCCCCCTTCCATCAGCATCTTCCCCCTTTCTTTCCCTCCAACCCAAATCCTTCCCCTTTATCTCTCTCCCCTTTCCCTGCACACCAATTCCACCAGCATCTGTCCCCTTTCTTTCCCTCCAACCCAATTCCACCCAGTATCCTTCCCCCTTATGTCTCTCTCCCCTTTCCCTGCATACCAATTCCATCAGCATCTGCCCCTTTCTCTCCCTCCACCACTCTACCATATCACCCTGACCCCCTTTCTCTCCCTTTACCACCCTGCCCCCTTTTCTTCTTCCACCACCCTGCTATGCTCCTTTCTCTCTCCCTCCAAACCAGCAAGGTCCCACGATGACTTCATCTGCTGCCTCTGATCCGGAAGATGCAAGTGACATCAGAGGGGGTGGACCAGCAGATGCAGGGAGCTGTGGCAAGGTCCTGCGATGACTGCATCTGCCGGTCTACCCCCTTTGATGTCACTTACGTCTTCCAGAGCAGAGGCGGCAGATGCAGTCATCGTGGGACCTTCCTGCACTTCATCGCGGCTGCCTACTCTGCTCCGGAATAAGTATGGCAGCCGCCCTGAGGTGCGGGAGGTTCCAGACCTGGCTGGCTGTGCACCCCTAGGGTGTGCACCCAGGGTGGTCCGCCCCCTCCCCCACCTCGCCCTTCGTACACCATTAGGGTAAACAGCTCTTTCCCTCCTGGAAAAGAAGGACTGCTACAAATTCCTATACAGAACCTGCATATAAATTGAATCCCTCATCCCTGTTGCACAAGGAAAATGCAGGTCATCACATAGCCAAAAAAACAAACAAACAAGGAGAGAGAGAGATTACAAACTAGAAACATAATGCAGATAAAAAATTGAAGAGAAAAACAAACAAAACCACACTGAAAGAGAGAGGCATTTCCTTCAATTTAAAACAAAAGACGTGCACCTTTTCAAAGCTGACATTATCTTTCTCTAAAAATCAAATATAAATGTATTTGTCTCTTTGCTTTCTGAGCATTTTAGCTCTCCAGTTGGATTGATCCTGATCTCTTTATTACTTCCTTTTGTTACTTTTCCCTAAGTCCCTTTCCAGAATCTCATTTCCATGTTCTGTTTTCTTGTTAATACCTCTCTCTGGCTCCGATCCTTCTATTTCACTGTTGTCTCCATTTCTCTCATCTGCCTTTTTATGAATCTATAACTAGATGTCATCCCTCCTCTCCACAATCCTCAGTGTACTCTTTCATCTACTTATCAGCTTTCTACTTCCTACACTTTCCTCCCACCACTCTCTTTCCTTCCCCAGCCTTCTATTCTCCGAATTTCATTCACTTTTTAGTCTACTTTCAGCCTCTGTATTCTTTGCCTCCCAGGCTCATCAATCTGCTTCTCATCTCCTCGCTGCCACCAAACCCTTTTTTAAATGTCTTTCCGCCTTATTTAGGTTCCCATTCCTCTTTTACTTCCTGTATGTCCACCCTATCTTACCTGTCACATTCTTTTATCCCTCAAGCACTTTGCACCTTTCTTTTTCCCCTTTCTCCAGCAGCTACTGAATTGAATGAACGTCAAAACATTTCTTGCGGCTTGATAAAAGGGGGCCATAATTAAACTATGATTTCTTCATTTGTATATGCTCCCCTTTCTATGTTACCAAAGATGGGATCCCAGCCTTATGGACTTTGACTCTGATATAGACATGGAGGTGCCAAAACATGTCTGGCATGTGATTGATTGAATTGTTTGGACATTCCGATTGTTTGCATTGTTAGCTCATGATGCTGAGAGAGGGGATAAGACAAAGAAGACTGGGTTAGACGGGAGAAAAAAAAAAGGTGAATCGGGTACCTAAGACAATTTTTAATTGGTTACTTAGTTTTAATGTTTTTGCAAATGTGTTGGGGGAGGTCAATCTGTCTTTATACCCAGGGTTGCTGCAGTATTCTGATTTGATTTTGTGAGCTTATGGGAACTATGGTGGGTGGGCAGGCTTGGCTCAATTATGAGCAATTCAGAAAGAGTGTTGCTAGTGATAGGTCTGTAGTGTGGGGTGTGTGCAATTTGGATTTATGGCTGGTAGAAATGACTCAGCATCGTGGGTGGTCTTTTCTTAATGGGGCCCCAACTATTGGAGTTTTACCAGTTGGGGGACGGTTCAGGTCTACACTGTTAACAGGAGGAGTACAACCTGGTATATAAACGAGGCTTAGGGCCCTGGCAGAGGTGTCCAAGGGTCACTGCAGTGGCAGCTTCTGTTTTCAGTTCAATGCAACCAATGCGTGGGAATTCGCCCAGCCTCCCATTGCCCCAGAGTTGGTTTTAGGAGCAAGGGTGCTCCATTCCCGGAAGCAAATAATTTCAGTGGTGGATTTGTTCAGTAAGGCTCCTTCTCCTATTTGGTAAAAAGCCTTGCAGGCCTGGTTGGGGTGGTATCCCAATCAGAGTGATGCTTATTTACTCTGGGTTAGTTTATCTGAAGGTTTTCCAATTCCTTATGAAGATCCTCCTTTAGTGCATGCTGGCCATAATTCTTCATCTGTGTATTGTCACCCAGAGGTGGTACAAGAGAAGTTGGATAAGGAGTTGTGCCTGGGTCGTATTGCTGGGCCTTTTACTTCTCCACCGTTGCTGGATTTTGTAGTTTCACCCTTAGGGGTTATTCCAAAGAAAGCTCCAGGGTCTTTTTGTTTAATTCATAATTTATCTTACCCTGAGGGTTGCAGTATGAATACGTTTATTGACCCATATTTTGTTCTGTTCAGTATGATTCTATAGATGATGAGTGCTGTAACAAAGGTTGGGTGTTGGGGTATGAATGGGGAAGACGGATATTGAAGCTGCATTTAATTTATTGCCTAATGATTTTCATTTGCTTAGATTTGAGTTTGCAGGAGAATTTTATTTTGACAAATGTATGCCTACAGGTTGCACAATTTCTTGCACCTACTTTGAAGCTTTTACTATGTTCATTTACTGGGTGGTTCAGGAAGTTAGTGGAGATGATTGCATTGTACATTACACATTGTACAGGCATAGTCACGAGCTGAACAGTCTACTGGAAGTACGGTACTTAGCTTCTCCGTAGAAATCTGGAGTAGAAATGAATCCAGGGGATAATGCTGAAAATCAGTACTAAGATCATATTTTCATTCTATACCCTAAGCCAGGGCCCTCATTTAGGGTAGGCAAATAGGGCAATTGCCCTGGGTCCCCCAGTCACAGGGGGTCCCAAACCTGCCTGAAGTTGAAAGAGGCTCACAACTGGCAAATCCACAGGAAATGAGCTAATAACGCTGGAAGCACATAAGAACAAATTAACTCAATCACATTAAATTTATATATTGTGAATGTATATCCTCAGTGTGTAGTCATAAGCTCTGAGAGTGTCCACATTTTATTTTGATTGCATTTTCACATACCTCACACAATATGTATTTTCTAAGATGGTGTGTGTCAAGTGGTTTATTAAGCCCTTGGCAAGTCTAAGCAACGAAAACAACTGAACGCTACCTTCACAGGGTGGATGCTCTCAGTGCTTATGACTACACACTGAGGGTATACATTCACAATGTATAAACTTAATGTGATGGAGTTAATTTGTTCTTAATGTGCTTCCAGAGTTATTAACTCATTTCCTGTGGATTTGCCAATTGTGAGATTCTTATTTGCCATAGGAGGGTTTATTTCAAGTTAAAAGAGGGGCAGTCTGCAAACAAGCTTTGGGGCCCTCTTCCTAGTGTCTGCTCCGGGCCCTG
Organism: Geotrypetes seraphini; assembly: GCF_902459505.1. Taxonomy (NCBI): domain Eukaryota; kingdom Metazoa; phylum Chordata; class Amphibia; order Gymnophiona; family Dermophiidae; genus Geotrypetes; species Geotrypetes seraphini. The sequence goes on along the minus strand of NC_047085.1, from coordinate 245,947,908 downwards.
AACTCTGCCTGTTGCCCACCACTTTTTACACTTCTGAATGTATGAGTACAGTGAAATTTTGAAGATTACTTTACAATCAGCCTTAGTAAAATTTCAAAAAGGCCAACTGAGGAGCTAAAACTCTTAGGGCTCCTTTTACAAAGGTGCGCTAGCGGTTTTAGCGCGCGCTAGCCGCTACCGCCTCCTTTTAAGCAGGCGGTAATTTTTTGGGCTAACGTGCACTAATCTGGTGCGTGCGCTAAAAACACTAGCGCACCTTACATAGAAACATAGAAACATAGAAATAGACGGCAGATAAGGGCCCACGGCCCATCTAGTCTGCCCACCTTAATGTCCCTCCCCTACCTTTGCCCTGTGAAGAGATCCCATGTGCCGATCCCATTTGGCCTTAAAATCAGGCACGCTGCTGGCCTCAATCACCTGTAGTGGAAGACTATTCCAGCGATCAACCACTCTTTCAGTGAAAAAGAATTTCCTGGTGTCACCTCGTAGTTTCCCGCCCCTGATTTTCAACGGATGCCCTCTTGTTGTCGTGGGACCCTTGAAAAAGAAGATATCTTCCTCCGCCTCGATGCGGCCCGTAAGATACTTGAACGTCTCGATCATGTCCCCCCTCTCTCTGCGCTCCTCGTTTGTAACAGGAGCCCTTAGAGTTAGGAGCAAAAATCCTTGGAATATTTTATTTATTTATTTAGACTTTTATCCCATCCTCCCAGTAGCTCAGAATGGTTTACAAGTAAACATTCACAATGAAGTGAATTGGACATACAAGATTATACAGTAGATTTAAATACTTGAACGTACAAGGCTGTGCAGCAGTGTAAATATAGGGACTATACAGCAAATTAAGAACAGTAGTTTAAATATAAGTAGTTTAGTTTAGATACGAGTTATTTGAGTATAGGCTGAGAGTTGACTATACAGAAATTTAGGCAGAAGATTAGAATGGAGAAAGAAGGGTAGAGGTGGGGTTTAAGGGGTTGGGTGTAGACTGAAGGGACCTTTATTTGAAGAGGAGGGTCTTTACCATTTTCCGGAATGTCATTAGTGAGTTCTGTAGTCTGAGTTGAGGGGGGAGTTGGTTCCAGAGTTGGGGAATGAAGTGGCTGTAGGAGCGTTTGCGGGCGGTTTCTGAGAGGAGGGACCTTCCAGGGGGAATGCATAGGCGTATCTCCGTTTCTGAGCGGAGGGTACGGGGGGGGGGATGTAGATGGGTAGCTTGGATTTTATGTGTGCTATTGCCAGGGCCTTGAATGCACAGCGTTGGCTAATTGGGAGCCAGTGTTCAGCGCGGAGTGCTGGGGAGATGGGATCATGGTAGTTGAGGCTGTGTAGGAGGTGGATAGCTGCATTTTGGACCCGTTGGAGGCGCTTGAGATCTTTTTTGGTTATTTCATTAAATAGGGAGTTGCAGTAATCCATTCTGGAGAGGACATATGCATAGAGGAGTTGGGCTAGGTCAGGTGTGGAGATGTAGGGTTTGATCCTTCTCAGTTGGCGGAGATAGTAGAAGGAGGTAGAGACTACTTGGGATATGTGGGAGGATAGGGATAGGTGTCCGTCTAAGGCTGCGTACTTGATCTGTTGCCGTTAGTAGAGTGGAGTGCCAGGATAGTGTTGGGTGTGTGTATTTGGTGTTTTTTTCCTGATCCATAAGAGTTCGGTCTTAGAGGCTAATAAGTTTTGCTTGGTTTTTTTTTTTTCTAGCATCTCATTCATAACCGGCTTCTGTTCTATTATGGAGTCATGAGCATTCTGTAGGAAATGTATATGGTTTTCCTGCTTTCTAGTCCTCCATCTACTCTAATCTTTGTTTTTATATACCAATTCATCCCTACAAGAGGGTTCGATTCAGTTCTCATCTTCCTCAGCCTTTGGAATGACCACTCATGAATAGAAGAAGCAGCATGTAGTTCCTTTCACAATCATGATATATGTATTAGAGAATGACACGGTGAAAAAATTGGTCCCCGTCACCGCCCCGTCCCCGTCTCACCATCCCCGTCACCGCCCCGTCCCCGTCTCACCATCCCCGTCACCGCCCCGTCCCCGTCTCACCATCCTCTTCACCTCCCCGTCACCGCCACTGCCACCCCATTCACCGCCCCGTCACCGCCACTGCAATCCCATTCACTTTTCTTTATTTACGTATAAAGGAAACATTCTTTAAAACTTTAAAACTTAGTTAAATATTAGTTAATAACTATACAAAAACAAAACACGCAGAGAAAAAATTAATTAATATAAATTCCCTGACTTCCCTGCACTGTCCCCCCTTGAAGGTCTGTCCCCATCCTGAAAGCCTGATGCCCCCCCCCCCCCCGACGTCCGAAACATCCCTCCCCCCGAAGGACCGCCGACTCCCCAACAATATCGGGCCAGGAGGGAGCCCAAATCCTCCTGGCCACGGCGACCCCCTAACCCCACCCCGCACTACATTACGGGCAGGAGGGATCCCAGGCCCTCCTGCCCTCGACGCAAACCCCCCTCCCCCCAACGACCGCCCCCCCAGCTTCAAAATGATGCCTGAAGTTACCTTGGGGGTTCTGAGCACTATTAATTTTAATTTATTACAGCACTCCAGAAATATTTTTCTAATTGTTTTAACTTGGAAAAGCGAACCAGGATTGTCTTAATGAAAGGCTTATGTTCTGCACTGCAGCCCTCCTGCCCTCGACGCAAACCCCCCTCCCCCCAACGACCGCCCCCCCCAGCCGACCCGCGACCCCCCTGGCGACCCCCACGACCCCCCCACCCCCCTTCCCCGTACCTTTGGTAGTTGGCCGGACAGACGGGAGCCAAACCCGCCTGTCCGGCAGGCAGCCAACGAAGGAATGAGGCCGGATTGGCCCATCCATCCTAAAGCTCCGCCTACTGGTGGGGCCTAAGGCGCGTGGGCCAATCAGAATAGGCCCTGGAGCCTTAGGTCCCACCTGGGGGCGCGGCCTGAGGCACATGGTCGGGTTGGGCCCATGTGCCTCAGGCCGCGCCCCCAGGTGGGACCTAAGGCTCCAGGGCCTATTCTGATTGGCCCACGCGCCTTAGGCCCCACCAGTAGGCGGAGCTTTAGGATGGATGGGCCAATCCGGCCTCATTCCTTCGTTGGCTGCCTGCCGGACAGGCGGGTTTGGCTCCCGTCTGTCCGGCCAACTACCAAAGGTACGGGGAAGGGGGGTGGGGGGGTCGTGGGGGTCGCCAGGGGGGTCGCGGGTCGGCTGGGGGGGCGGTCGGAGGTTCTTGGGGGGGGCGGTCGTTGGGGGGGAGGGGGGTTTGCGTCGAGGGCAGGAGGGCCTGGGATCCCTCCTGCCCGTAATGTAGTGCGGGGTGGGGTTAGGGGGTCGCCGTGGCCAGGAGGGTTTGGGCTCCCTTCTGGCCCGATATTGTCGGGAAGTCGGCGGTCCTTCGGGGTGGGGGTGCGAGTGGTCCTGCCGGGGGGGGGGATGTATCGGACGTCGGGGAGTCGGCCGGGCAAGAGGGCTTGGGCTCCCTCTTGCTCCGATCGCGGGTGCGGGTGGGAGCGCGTGCGAGCGGTCGTTCGGGGTGGGGGTGCGAGCGGTCCTGCTGGGGGGGTGAATCGGGCGTCGGGCGGTAAATAGCGGTTCCTAGAAGGGGGTACATTGGCCCGCGGGGACAAACCTGTTCACCGTTTCCGCGGTCGGTGAATGGCCTTGTCCCCGTCACCGCAGCGACTGCTAGTTTTCTTCCCCGTTTTCGGCGGTGACCCGCGGCTTAAATGCGGTGGCCGCGGGTAAACCGTCACCGTGTCATTCTCTAATATGTATGCAATCCGAGGTTGGGAAGTTGGATGTCCTTATTACACAAGGACTGAACCACGAACTCCCTCTCCCATCCCCCCCCCCTCTCCCCACACACACACACACACACACCGGTTTGGGCTGTGAATGTTGTCTCCACAGTAACTAGAAACTAGAAACCAAAAAACAGCAGGTGGACCCAAGAATCAAAGTCAGGTCTGCTGTGTGGCTCTACATAACACCATTGCACTGTCAGAAAGTTATTGAACTAGTCATAATTTATGTGATTTTCTTTTAAAATTGTCATACATAGCACTTGACAGTTTCAAGCTGTTTTGTTTGAATAGTCTGCCCTTTCTTTATGCTGGGAATGTCTTGTGAAATGCATATCCAACTAGATCGTTTGCATTTAAAGAAGTGTTAGCGTTCTGGCCAACGGCTTCAACTATAGGACCCCAAATTAATTACAGTATGAATAAATGAGTTTGGTAGGCATTTAACATTTTGTCAGGACAGAGATTTTAGTTTGAAATATCATACTGTTTGGACTATAAAAGTGTCTATGAAAATGTAAACCATTCTTCCATTAATAAGCCAACTTTTACAACTATTATCAGGGGTCCTAATTGATTAGCATGTATAGATAAATTAAGTTCTTAAAACCTAACCACTATTATATAATGAATATTTTCTGGCTGTAAGAAGCTTTTAAAAAGTAATATTTTACTGCACACCATTTTGACGCCTTGGTTACTTGGAACCTCTAGAGTACAATATTCATATTAGGGTTTAATCATCCTAGAGACTCCTAAGTGCTCATAATTTTCTTCCTTCTTTAATGCAAAAGCACAATTCCCCATCTATATAGAAGCATAGAAGACAAGCTGCCATGCTGGCCCTGTAAAAAACTGGATTTTGTTCTGGTGATGATTCCTTTTATTAGACCAGCAAGAACAGTCTATATCTATATGTATATCTATATCTATCTATATTAACAAAGGAGAGTATAAGTCCCTTATTGAGATATAAAAGGCCAAAAGTTGCATATAGATTATAAAACTGTTTTTAGAAATTGAAAATCACTTCAGTCCCCTCAGAGTCTGCATTGATAATTGAAACTAAGGCAAGTATACTAATGTTAATGAATTTTAATCTGGCAAGTCACAGTGCTCTACAACCTCTCAGCATTTCTCCGAGACCTTCCACATAAGCAGCAATGAGAGTTTAGCTTACAACAGGTCCTCTCATCCATGAAATCAGTCCTTGGGTTTATAATTTTATCTCTCACATCACATCACATGAAATCAAATTAAAATGGCATATATATTGCAGCATCATAGACAGAGAGGGTCATTCCATAACAAAGTACCTAGGCAGAGAGGATACATATTTTGGATCTGTTTATAATGGCAATCTATATGCCATTGTATCTTCATAAATTTACCGCACTGGAAAGCAGGAGCAGGCATCTGCACTTGCTCCAAAACAGGCACAATTAACTCACCTATTTGTATAGATATAAAATACACCTCTAATATAGGCCATGATTCTGTAAATGGAGCCTAGGCTTGGCAGGGCTAGGAGGCTAGATCAGCAGCACCTAGCCAAGTTTTGCGTGGGACTCAAAAATATTTAATTGGTGTGGTAATTGAAAACACCTTTAAAAGCCAATTTAAAAAATTTAAATGATTAATTTAAGTTCCACGTCCCAGTGCCCGCAGATAACCATGGGAAACCACCCCATGTCATTCTTTACTATCTATTTCAACCTCAATCCTTCTACACCAGCATTATTCAATGCAAGGCTTGAGGGCCAGTGGTTGTGCCTATTCATACTCTGATTCTTATGTGAGCCAAGTATAAGACAGTGGAGCCATTGTGACATCACTGATGAGGTTGGCTCTTAGGCATTGGTGGAATGAGGCATTAAGACAGCACAATGTCTATCTGCTCTGGATATTAGAGATTGTCATTCTTTAGTGTCTATCTCAACCTCAATCCTTCTATACTAGCATTCTTCAATGCAAAGCTTGAGGGTCAGTGGCCGTGCCCATTCATACACTGATTCTTCCCTCTCTCCTTAAGGAATGACATGGCAATGGTTTCCCACAGTTAACAATGGGGACAGGGACAAATTCGGTCCCTATGTCATTCTCTATTTCATGTGGAACTCAGCGAGATGCCTAGTGTCACCCATATGGAAACTGCTACCTGCACCTACCTGAAAAGTGGCCATTGTTAGGAATAGAGAACGAGTGTGGAATGCATTGATAGGCATAGTAACATAGTAGATGATGGCAGATAAAGACCCGAATGGTCCATCCAGTCTGCCCAATCTGATTCAATTTAAATTATTTTATTTTATTTTTTTTCTTCTTAGCTATTTCTGGGCGAGAATCCAAAGCTTTACCCGGTACTGTGCTTGGGTTCCAACTGCCGAAATCTCTGTTAAGACTTACTCCAGCCCATCTACACCCTCCCAGCCATTGAAGCCCTCCCCTGCCCATCCTCCTCCAAACGGCCATGCACAGACACAGACCGTGCAAGTCTGCCCAGTAACTGGCCTAGTTCAATCTTTAATATTATTTTCTGATTCTAAATCTTCTGTGTTCATCCCACGCTTCTTTGAACTCAGTCACAGTTTTACTCTCCACCACCTCTCTCGGGAGCGCATTCCAGGCATCCACCACCCTCTCCGTAAAGTAGAATTTCCTAACATTGCCCCTGAATCTACCACCCCTCAACCTCAAATTATGTCCTCTGGTTTTACCATTTTCCTTTCTCTGGAAAACCCTGGCCTAATATATCGGCGCCTAACATTATGATCCCTACCGGCACCTAAGTTGAGTTAGGTGCCACTAGGTATGGTTCTAAAAAAGATGCCTAGTGGTTGATTGACAACTGCGTCAAACAGTGCCTAGTTGTTAGGCACTGCTATGAGCCGTTTATAGAATCAAAGCCATACTATATACACATCTCACAGTTTTACCACACCATTAGCCAACCTCAGTATTTGGGTATGTATATTTATTTATTTTTTTAAAAAATTTCCATTCCACTCCATCTACCATTCTGAGCAGCTTATAAAGAACAGACATACTTTTAGCACATAACACAATATATAATAATAATAATAATACAAGATGCATTCGTAATCAACCCAACTAAGAAACAATATCTTGGTCTACCTCATTAATACCTTGGTCTACCTAAATATGTGATACGTGCATTACAAATTGCACAAAATATCATGGCTCGAATTATTGGACAAGTCTCTAAATAAGAGCATATAATACTGATTTTGCGTAGTCTGCATTGGCTACCTGTTGCACAGTGTATTGAGTTTAAGACTTTGTATTTGATCTTTAAAATTTTGATCGACAAAAGTCCAGTAGTTTTGAACTCTTTATTTTGTCATTATCAACCAAAGAGAGCTTTGTGTTCTGAGAATCAGATGAATCATGAAGTACCATCATTGAACCTGGTGAGATCGGTAGGACTTTATCAGTCTATGATGTCAGATCAGGGAGTTGTGTTATGGAATTCATTGTCCATTGAAATTAAGCAGTCTTCTAATGTGATGCAATTTAGAAAAGGAGTGAAAATTATACTGTTTGAGAGAGTGTATAAGTAAGTTAGTTTATATATTGCAGGCAGTTTCTTTTAATTTACTGTATTTTTGCTAAAAGAGTTGAATTAATAGCAGGTGAATGTAAATTGTATAAGGATTTTCCTTATCATTTATTATTTGTCACTATCCCTCTCCTTTACAAAGCCGCACTAGTGTTTTTATCACCGGCCACTGTAGTAACAGCTTCAACGCTCTTAGAATTCCTATGAGCGTTTGAGCTGTTACCGTGACAGCTGGCACTAAAAACACCAGTGCGGCTATGTAAAGGAGAGGGTATGTTATATATGTTTTTATGTAACCCTCTCAGAACTATGGATGTAGCGGGATATACTTTTTTTAAATAAATAAATTATGCAGATACCATAGGCGCAAAAAGAAGATTTATACCCTTCCTTATTCTTTTCTGTGGCACTCGTATGGCTATTGCCTTCACGCATAGACTTGTGAGCTTACTTTAAAAATTAAAGTAAGCTCCCTGGTGAGCTTACTTTAAAAATTTACTCTCCTTTCATCTATGAGACTTGGCACTACTATTTTCAGATCCCACTCATCTGTCTTGCACCATCAAGTCCAGGACAATTTTCACCCACTTCAATCGAGCTTTCGCTCTCTCCATTCTACAAAAGCTGCCCTTGCTAAAGTTCCTGGCCAAATCCAATGGCCTCTACTCTATCCTCATCCTTCTCGATCTGTCTGCTACCTTTGATTCTGTTGATCACCAAGTCCTTCTTGATACGCTGCCTTCACAGGCATTCCAGGGTTCTGTTCTCCCCTGATTTTTTTCCTATCTCTCCCATCGTATTTTCATTGGATGTTACAGTGGATCCTCCTCTGCTGCCATCCCACTGTCTATCAGTGTACCTCAAGGCTCAGTCCTGGGCCCTCTCCTCTTTTCTTTATATAGCCGTTCTCTCAGTACACTGATATCCTCCCATGGTTTTTTCCATACCAGATATCTTTCAGTCAATCAGAGCCCTAGCTAGACCTGCAGCTATAGGTAAAATGAGCGTCCTGAACCCAGAGAGAGGAGGGTTATCATGAACAAAGACAGCTAACAGAAAAACAGGCTCCACTTGCAAGCAGAGAGGACTTCCTATCTCAGCACTGAAGCCTGGGAGCAAAAGCCCTGTGTCCTCCACAGTTCAAGCTTGAGGAAAGTTGGACCTGGATAGCTGGCTGGAAAACTCATCACACCCAGGTTGCCAGAAAGGTCAGACGAGGAGCCCATTCCAACAGGAGAAGAGGTAGACCTTTTATAACTGGGGACAATGTTAATGATCCAGATGGAGATGTGTACATGAGGGATAAGGAATCTGATTTAACATGCTTGCCAGATAACTAAAAAATGCAGTGGGAATAGGAGACTGTAATGTAAAGTTTGCTAATGTAAATAAGAAGAACTCTGCTTTAAAACTGCTGATAAGCAAAGTAAGGCATTTGCCAAACTTTTCACTTCCAAGCCATAGAGACTACTGTGGGGGAAGGGAACTTCTTTCTTCTTAATTAATTAATTAATTAATTAATTAATTAAATATCAGCAGCAGTGGAGATCAACTGCTTTTACACCTAAGCAGCAACGAGACCAACCACAACCACCGAGAGCACACAGACCCGATACTACCAAGAGTGTGAACTCTTCCCCCCCTGCAATCCGCTAAGAAGATCGACTGTCGGCTCCGGGCGGCTTTCCCGCAGAGGAGAGAATCCTGCATTCACCGTGGGCCTCATCTGGGGCAGCCTCCTTGGAGTGGCTGGGGCACGGGCAGTGTGTCTGGGAGGGAATGCATGGATGGGAGAACATCTCAGGGGAGGAGACATAGGCATCCTGGGACTGTCGGCCAAGTCTCTTCCCTGAAGAAGCCCTTTCTGGAAACATCAATCGCTCCTCCTACACTTACTTGCTCCACTTCATCACTTCATCATGCTTCTATTCCTTTCTCTCCTCTCTTCTACCTTCCAAAATATTTAGATCAATGCTGTCTTGTTAAAATGTTTATTTTATTTTTATTTTTCCTCTAACTCTACTTTTCACTTCTCTATTACCCTCCAGGTACTTTAGTTAGATTGTGAGCCTTCGGGACAGTAAGAGAATTTTTCAAGTACCTTTCTTATTTCTAATCTTAATGTATATTTTCTGTAAACCGCTTAGAACCTAACGGATGTAGCGGTATATAAGAAATAAATTACATTACATTACATTAATTAAAGCACAAGTTCAGCCATGATAAGCCAGAACATAAAAGCATGCTAAGAACAGTTGTGCAAAACCACTGTGCTTAAAAACTACATAAAGAATCCAAAATTATTGGAGTTTGTGAAGTTGTAATATAAACTGTGTTTTGCAATTATAATTTTGACCACTCTAGAGGACCGCTTGGCTGGATACAGTGATAAAGATTGAGGCCTGCCTATTGCTGATCTCAACCGCCGCCACAATATACTGTGGCAAAGTGATAATTCAGTATCATATATGTCCTTTACAGAAACTGTGGTATAATTGCTGAATATAATATATACATACAATTATACTGTGGTATAATTGCTGAATCTCTCTCTCTCTCTCTATATATATATACATACATACACTATTATTATATTCAGCAATTATACCACAGTTTCTGTAAGGGACATATATGATACTAAATTATCACTTTGCCACAGTACAGGGGGGTGCTGAAAAGTTCTCAGCCCAACCAACCAACTTCCTAAATTCTGAGCGTTATTTTGCCACTGTAGCTGAAGAGTGTTATCTTATTTCATCAAGTGCCAATTTTCAGAAACAAAATTTTATGTTTTTTGACATTGTTTCAGATCATTGATTGAACCATATTCACATCATTCTTTTCTTGGCCGGGCTGAGAACTTTTCAGCACCCCTTCGTATATATGTGACTAATAATGCATTTCAAGAGCTATGATTCCTTTCATTATATTGCTTACTCTAGGTGAGTCACAGATCAGGTACTGATAACTTTTAAATTCTGGTAGCCTATTTCTTAACATTTATACTGATATTAAACACTATTTATTTCAGTCTTTTAAATGGGTTTGTTGTTTTTTTTTGGGAGGGGGCAGGAGAGGTTGAGTTTGGGTTTGGTTTGCATTTATATATAAAAATCAGCTTTCTTGTCTGAAATCAAATCATGTTTAACCCCTGATTTATTCTTTGCAAATCGTGCACCAATGAATCATAAACCGATTTCTTGAGAACATTTGGTCTTTTTTAGCTGCCTAAGAAAAACAAAATGGAATCAGGACATGTGCCTCTTCCTAATCTTTTTACAGTTGATATCATGAATATCATACTTGCCTAGTACATTAATTAATTGGTATCCTGATGCAAATAGCTGTCTCTCAGTCCATATTATTCTTCAGATGTAAATGGCTAATCATAAGCTACCTCCTGTAATTACCAAATTGTAGTTCTCAGAAACATGTCCTTATTTTGCATCTTGCCACAGCCCAGAAGTGGCTGGGATTCCCTCAGGACCTAGCCTTTCCTTTTCCAACATGCTATAATGGCATTTTAAAAGCCATTTTGTTGGGTAAAACATGCATTACTAATGGAAAGAACATTTACAAAATGATCTACTCAATATGCAAGTTAAAGTATGCTTTTCAGGGGTAATTACATAAAGCTTTTTCCATGTGTACAGCATGTTCTAAAAGAGGGAAATGTCACTTAAATGACTGTTCAGGAGTACACATCTTTAAAAGGAGGCATACAGAGAAACAGGGCAAAATTCAGGAAATTATAAAAGCTGTTCCATAACTGGTGCACCAAGTTGGGCAACATTTACAGAATAGCACTTAGCACTGGGATCTGTGCCCAATTTTGGGTGTGAACCCTGGTATAAATCCTTGACCCTAAGTTAGGTGAGGGGCTCCTTTATTCTACAATACTGTGCCTTTCTTTAGTGAACATCTCCAATCCACCCTTGCTCCTCCCATCACCTCACCACCTTTTTCTGATGTGTGTTGCAAACTTATACATATATTTTTATAGAATAGTGCCTATCAAGATGCACAAGTAAATTCTAATTATTGTCTAATTATTATCTAATTATTACCTAATTATTATCTAATTATTGTCAATATTTGTGCCCAATTATTGGTGCTAATTGGCCCGTTATTCAATTATATTGTATGCACAATTTTGAATGCCATTTATAGATGTAACCCCCCTCCCCTCCTACCCCCGGTGTAGAGGTGGGATAGGCGGTTGCCTAGTCAATGCCCTGGGATGGTAGGAAGAAGAGCACACAAATTATTTATTGAGAACCAGGGCTCGGTTCAGGAAAGTTCTGTCAGGCCAGGCAAGCACAGTATCAGATTTGTAACTCCTAAAAATAAAATAGTCCACGCAAGATTTTAACTTGAACCAAACATAGCTTTACTAGTGCTTCCAACTGATGAAGCAAAATATCATTTCATTTATTAAAAATTCATATCCTTCCTTGTTTCAAAACAGTGTACATCAATACATGCACAGTAAAACAAATGTTATCAAAATAACAGAGAAGATATGTTCTGAAATCCATTTCAACCATCCTAGCCAAGTGTCTTTTCAACAACCGCCAAAGTCGAGTCTGATTTTGTTCTCGACATAGTTCTTTTGGCATCAAATTCCAAGACACGGAACCAACCTTTGATTAATTTAATTTACTCATCTTTTCAAGTTGGATCTCCCAAACTGCTGGTACTATCAATTGACATGAAGAGGTTTCCGTGCAACACCAAACAGTTCTTCATAAGTGGCCAACTATTTAAGCAATTCTCCTCCACATAAAATATGTACTTTTAATAGATGTTATGATACTGGTCATCCACTATTCCACACTAATTAAAACTATCCTTCCCCTCGCTAAAAGGCATTTCCCACACAGGAAAGCTAGGGACCTCCCTCCACTTCAAAATCACTGAGCTCTGGAACAACCTTACCTCCCCTCTTCGGAACTTGAGCTCTCTCCAAGTTTTCCGCAAACATCTGAAAACCTGGCTTTTCTCAAAAAATGTAAGTCTCCCTCCAACTTAGGAATCAAGGAAACTCTTATATCTTGGCATCCCAAGTCCTCTAAATTTTCTTCACACTTCTACCTCTAACCCTCTGTTGTAGTTCTTTCCTATTTCTCCTACTGTAAACCATGTCGAGCTCTACGAACGTGGAGATGATGCGGTATACAAACCTAAGGATTAGATTAGATTAGATTAGATTAATTGAAAAACACCTGTTCACTAAATAAATAAAGTGCTATAACACATTAATTAATGCATTCATTAATCAGGAGGAAAAGACTTAAAGAGCTCAGAAGAAATAGACCTTAGAACTTGTCTTGCTTTATTCCTTATTTTCTTATGTCTTCATTAGTCATAAATCCCCTTCCCTTATATTGTAAACAGTGGCGTAGTGAGGGTGAGAGGCGCCTGAGGCAGTGGTGCCCCTTCCCTGCCATCTTCTCTGCCCCCATATCTCCCCTGCTCTCTCCTGCCGTGTGCACACTTCTTACCTTCCCCGTACTTCTTTAATGTTCCCAGCACAAGCAGCAACCCCAACCTACCGCTTGTGCCAGCATTGGCTCTTCCTCTCACATCACTTCCTAGGCACAGATCCAGGAAGTGACGTCAGAGGAAGAGGTTGAGGTTGCTGATTGCACCAGGGATGTTATAGAGGTAAGAGGGAACAGGACTAGAGGGGGGGGGGGGACAGGTGCTGGCTCCCCCTCCAAGATGGTGCCTGGGGTGCACCGCCCCCTCGTTACTGTGCCACTGATTGTAAACTTTAATCTTTTTGTACTTTTTGCATTTATACTGTATTTCTTTACATCACAGTGGCTTAATTTGAACTGACATCTTAAGAGGGGCCTACCAATCAGGCCTTAGGCCCCTCCCTGGTACTTTCCACAATGCACCAAGAAGTGGCAGGCCCACGTCATTTCGATGGAGTCGGGCCTGCTGGACGGATGCTAGGAAGACCCAGCCAGCCAGCCAACTAGTAAGGTTAATGAGGTGGATCTGGGAGGGCCTTCCAGAAGGAGGGGTTAGGCTCCCTTCTGCCGCAGCAATCTTCAGGGGTGGGAGCTTGGGGTACCTTCTGGAAGGACTGGTTGGGCTCCCTCCTGCAGGTGAACTTCGGGGGGTCTTCGCGCAGGAGGGGTTGGGAACCCTCCTGCTGCCGCAATCTTCAAGGGGGTGAGTCTTCTGGCAGGAGGGGTTGGGAACTCTCCTGCTGCTGCGATCTATGGTGGGTATGTCTTCAGGGAGGAGGGATTGGAAACCCTCCTGCCGCTGTTATCTTAGAGGAGGGGGGACTGGTAGCAGCGGCCGCTATTCTTATCGCAGCAGGGAGATCCCTTGTTGCGATAAGTATAGCAGCCTCGTCTACAGTAACCTGGTTCTGTAACCAGCGTCTATAACATGGATGTTGGTTACAGAATCGGGTTTATTTTAGACAAATGTAGGCCCGATTCTGAATACAGAATCCGGGCCTTTGTGTGGGGGGGAGGGAGGGGTCTTTGGTTTCTCATCGGTACTTATTTAGTAGTTTTAATGCATATGTGCTATAGGGTTTTTAAAAAAAATATATATAGGTGACATATACCTCAATATAAGTTTGGTACCATAACAGCTAATCTATTTCAGCTAACTGCCACTGGATAATATTTTATTTATTTATTTAAGTTTTTAATAAGATCATTTTCATGGATTGGGACTTATATACCTTTTTGTAGTTATACAACCACACTGAAAGTGGTTTACATACCGGTATTTCAAGCATTTTCCCTATCTGTCCTGAAGGGCTCACAATCTATCTAATGTACCTAGGGCAGTGGAGGATTAAGTGACTTACCCAGGGTCACAGGGAGCAGCATGGGGTTTTAACCCACAATTTCAGGGTGCTGTGGCTGTAGCTCTAATTACTATGCCACCCTTCCTGTTTTTGTCAGCCCCTGAAGAAAGCTGTAACAACTCTTTTTTTGTTAGACTTGGTAATGTTTGGAATGGTTTTGATTTATGATTATATATAACCGTGATGGAGTCTGTACTACAAAGCATGGCTATGTCAGGTACTTTTAATTGAGTGGGTAGCTAAATTTATCTGTTTACATATATGTAAGGAAGTATCTGGCTGTATTTATTTGTTTACTTAGGTAGATCTATGTGCTATCTATGTATTTAATACAACTTTTACAAGTAATAAATGGATTATGCTTAACCTAGTAAATAAAATACTACATGGCTGTGTTTCTAGGGTTAAATTTTCAAATATAATATAAATAACCCCAGATATTCAATAAGATATTTTTAATGATTTTCTTCAGATCCTCATTAGGCTTTTTCGAGGCTTGTGATGAAAACAAATCACCACTAAAGTTCCCTTCGTCATTATTTTGATTTCTTCTTCATATTTTTAAATTATTATTTTATTTCAAATTATATACTATAAAATAGGAGCCACTTATCTATATGGGCTAAATGCAAGCAGCGCCTCTCCTGACACGATCATGTTCAAAATACTTTCTTCAGGGTCGAGGCTCCTCCAACGCTCTAAATAAAAACATCACAATTAAAATAGATGCCATACTGCAGGAAAATAATATATAAAGCTGTTTTATTCCAAATCTTCTTGCTAATCCAGGAGAACAATATGCATCTTATTGTTTCACTTATTAATTACCTGTTGCGTAGACTTTTATCAGTTTAGGATTTTAGCAGTTCCTTGGTATTCATACCACCGTTACAAGTTGCAGTTTCTCCGATCGGCAGCAGATCCTTTTTTAAGAAAATAATTAAACATATCTAATTAAATATCTGGGGGTAACCTAGTAAACAGGCACATAGAGGCTCATTCTTCCGCCATTCTGTTTATGCAAATTAGAGACAGCGCTAAGCAAAGAAGAAAAAGGTTCACTGAGCTTTGCAGTTTCAATTAGAGAATGACACGGTGACAAAATTCATCACCGTCCCCGTCCCCGCGGATAACCGCGGGAAATAATCCCATGTCATTTTTTTAGTGTATATTTCAACCTCAGTCACAGAAACATAGTGGCAGAAAAGGGCTATAGCCCACCAAGTCTGCCCATTCCAAAGTATTCGCTCCCAAATTTACCCCCTTAAAGATCCCACGTGAGCATCCCATTTACTCTTAAAATCCTTCACGCTGCTGGCTTCAACAACCTGCAGTGGGAGTTTGTTCCACTGATCCACCACTCTTTCGGTGAAGAAGTACTTTCTGGAGTCTCCTTGAAACTTCCCTCCTCTAATCTTCAGCGGATGCCCTCTGGTGGTCGAGGGACCCATAAGACAGAAGATATCATCTTCCGACTCAATGCGACCCGTGATGTACTTAAACGTTTCAATCATGTCTCCCCTTTCTCTTCGTTCCTCAAGTGAGTATAGTCGCAACTTCTTTAGTCTTTCTTCATACGTTAGATCCTTTAGCCCCGAGACCATCCTGGTGGCCATTCGCTGAACCGACTCGATCCTCAGCATGTCTTTACGGTAGTGTGGTCTCCAGAATTGAACACAGTACTCCAAGTGAGGCCTCACCATGGATCTGTACAATGGCATAATGACTTCAGGTCTCCTGCTGACAAAACCTCTGCGGATACAACCCATCATTTGTCTTGCCCTGGAGGAAGCCTTCTCCACTTGATTGGCAGCCTTCATGTCATCACTAATAATCACTCCTAGATCACGTTCTTCCTTGGTCCTAACCAAGGTCTCTCCATTTAGTGCATAAGTTCTGCATGGGTTTCTCTTACCCAGGTGCATTACCTTGCATTTTTAAGCATTGAAGCCCAACTGCCAAGTCGTTGACCATCTTTCCAGCAGCAGTAAGTCCTGTGTCATATTGTCAGGTAATAAGCTGTTGCCTACAATGTTGCAAATTTTGACATCATCGGCGAACAGTGATACCTTTCCCCTAAGCCCTTGCGTCATATCTCTTATGAATAAGTTGAATAAAATCGGGCCCAAGACTGAGCCCTGCGGTACTCCACTGAGCATGTCTGACACTTCTGATGGGGTACCGTTCACCACCACCCTCTGTACTCTACCGCTCAGCCAGTCCCCAACCCATTTAGTTAGAGTGTCTCCCAAGCCCATTGATTTCAGCTTGTTCAATAACCTTCGGTGTGGGACGCTATCAAATGCTTTACTGAAGTCCAAATACACCACGTCCAGTGCCTCCCCGGCATCCAGTTGTCTAGTAACCCAGTCAAAAAAGCTAATAAGATTGGATTGGCATGATCTACCCTGGGTGAACCCGTGTTGGTGGGGATCACGTAGATTTTCCTCATCTAGGATTGTGTCAAGATTCCGTTTGATCAGTGTTTCCATGACTTTACACACTATAGACGCGAGACTCACTGGCCTGTAGTTTGCTGTCTCTGTCTTGCTGCCCTTTTTATGGAGTGGGATTACGTTGGCGGTTTTCCAGTTCAAGGGGACTCTTCCTGTGCGTAGGGAAAGATTGAAAAGCACAGATAATGGTTCCGCCAGGACTTCACATAACTCCCTGAGTACCCTGGGGTGTAGGTTGTCTGGTCCCATGGCTTTGTTCACTTTGTTCCTTCTACACCAGCATTCTTCAAAGCAAAGCTTGCGGGTCAGTGGTTGTGGCCATTCATACTCTGATTCTTCCCTCTCTCCTTAAAGAATGACATGAAGATTGTTTAACGCGGTTATCCGCGGGGACGGGAACGGTGATAAATTTTGTCACCATGTCATTCTCTAGTTTCAATGTCTATTTTTGTCCTGAAACAAGGATTTTTATTTCAGACCAATTCATCCTGTCTCACAGATATCAATTTGGCTTCCCCATTTTAATTCAGCTCACGAGCCAAACTGAAAAATTGATGCAAAAAATAAGCGTGCCGGAGAAGCTTCTGTATTAAGTTCTGCACTCAGCTGATTTGTCACTTTATAGCCTGAGGGGGACTAAGGTAGGGCGGAAATGGTAAAGAGAGAAAGAGATTAGATTTAAGAAAGAAAATCCTACATTCTGTTCCCTACTAGTATTGGAGTTCTGTTCAACAAAGTACTAAATAAAGAACAGAAGTCAAAATATAGAGTTCCCTTAGTACGGAAAAATTACAGGGTCCTTTTACTAAGCCGTGCTAAAAAGCGCTGTTTTTAACGCTTGAGTTTCTCACATGCTGAGGACTCTTTTTTGTACAGCTCTAAGATAGCTGACAGTGCCATTTTTTAAATAATGGTCACACACAAATTGCACAATTAATGTTAATCCTATGCTAATCAGTTAATACTCGCCAAGGCCAATGCCCAAACAGATTAGCGTAAGTCTCATATATTTTCTGCCCTCAAACATGGCTTCTCACTAGAGAGTTGCGCGGGGACAGAAATCCCACCCGTCCCACCCGTCCCCGCCAAAGTCCCACCCATCCCCACCCGTCCCCGTGAGGACTCCCACCCGTCCCCACCCATCCCCGCGAGGAATCCCTCCGTCCCCACCCGTCCCCGCGAGGAATCCCCTCCGTCCCCGCCCGTCCCCGCGAGGAATCCCCTACGTCCCCGCCTGTCTCTATAAACTACAGAAATAGTTATTTCATTTAATTATGCTACTGAATTAAAGGCTCTGGTAGAAACCCATTTAAAAATAAGCAAAAAGACTTTATTAATTTGGAAATATTAATTGGGAAGAATACATACTTTGTAAACGGGTTTCTACCAGAGCCTCTAATGTTTATAAATTTTTATCAACACAACTAATATACTACTTTATCCTTAAGCAAAAAAAAAAAAAAAAAAAAAGAATTTTTTTCCTACCTTTATTGCCTGGTTTCTGCTTTCTTCATGTTCTCATTCAATTCCTTCCATCCACTGTCTCTCTTCTCTCTGTGTCTTCCATTTGCTCTGTTACTGTGCCTCTCCCTTTCTCCCCCCTCCCAAATTGGTCTGGCACCCATCTTTTTCCCTCCGCTCCCCCCATAGTCTGGCACCTCTGTCTTCTTCCCTGCCAGCGTCTTCTTCCCATTCCCTCTTCCCCATTTCCTTTCAGTGTCCTTCTCCCCCACCATCTTCCCCATGTCCTGTCAGGCAGCATCCTTCTCCCCCCTCTGCCTTCCCCATGTCCTTTCAGCGTCCTTCTCCCCCCTCTGTCTTCCCCATGTCCTTTCAGCGGCCTTCTCCCCCATGTCCTTTCAGCGGTCTTCTCCACCCCTGTTTTCCCCATGTCCTTTCAGTGGCATTCTCCACCCCTTTGTCTTCCCCAGTGCTTTCAGGGTCCTTCCCCCCCCTTCCTCCCGTATACCCCATGTCCTTTCAGCGTTCTTTTCCACCCGTCTTCCCCAGTGCTTTCAGCGGCCTTCCCCCCCCTTAAGCGTCTTTTCTTCTCCACTCCACCTTTCCTCCCTCCCTGCCTCCACCTTTGTGGCGCTTTTGCATCCGACCGACAACAGAACAGGCCCGGTCGGACAAATCTCCCTGTCCTGTAGCCGCAAATCTAAATTATCTTCTTACAGCAGCTGGAGTAGTGAAGCTGCTGTAAGAGGTAATTTAGATTTGCGGCTACAGGGCAGGGAGATTTGTCGGCCGGCCTGTTGTCGGTCGATCGGGGGACCTGACCGGCTGTGCACATTCTCCGGGGCGGACCACCCCCTCCCCCCTCTTTCATACGCCATTGCCTTCTCTCTACCTGCCCTGCCGCACACAGCCGACCGGAAGTCTTCCTGATGTCAGCGCTGACGTCGGAGGAAGGGAGGGCTTTGCTTAAGCCCTCCCTCCGACGTCAGCGCTGACATCGGGAAGATTTCCGTTCGGCTGTGTGCTGCGACAGGGCAGGTAAGGAGAAGGAGACTACCCTCGCGGCTCGAGTGCACTGCGATCCAACCCCGCAGGAACCCCGCGACCCTCGGAGGCGTCCCCACGGGATCCTCGTGACCCTAGGGGGCGTCCCCACGGGATCCCCGTGACCCAAAGGGGGAACCCGCGGGTCCCGCGGGATTCCCGTCATCCCCGTTCCCGTGCAGCTCTCTACTTCTCACACTAAAGAATAAAATGTATTTTTCTGTGCATGGGTGGCATGGATTGAGCCCATAGTAAGTGTATGGCTCGCTATTGCCATTATTAGGCAACAATAAACATGCCACTTATGATAAGCTACTATACATGATTACATATCAATATAGAGCCCAAAAAAATATCACTTTATTTATTTAAAAAATTTATATACCGCCTGTTACCAAGCAGTTTACAATTAAACGTACATATCATTAAGACAAGTATCATTACGAAGACAAGAACATTTTACTTTACAACTTCATTACTAACTGCTAAGAGATATTACATAAATGCATTAACAAATAACTGTGTTTTCAGCAACTTCTTGAAATTTACATGATCAGCACAGAGTTGTAAGTTCCCTGTTAGTGCATTCCACATTTTCACTCCAGCTATTGAGGACATTGTAGCCCTCGTCACAGCATAGTGCACTACCAATTCCTTATTCACTGTTAATCTCATCCCACCCTTGGCCTTCAACATTCTTCCTGGTCGATATACTGTGCTTCCACTGCTTGAGCTCTATATGGTTCAGCTTAACTATGAAGCAGGTAATCCATAAAGATGCAGGAAGTCCTTAGAAATCCAACGTAGCCTCTGAGTCAGGGTAAAAAAAAAAGATCAGTCGCTCAATATCTGAAAATAAAATCAGAACGTCTGTATTTCATACTTCATACTCCAGAAAAACTATTTCACCAGAAAAAAAAGCCTATCGGAAGTAATTGGGATTGCCGCAAAATGCTGGCCATTTTGGATTTTTATAAACTGCCTGTATCTTTATGGACTACCTGCTGTTACCGTAACTCGCTCTACCAGGGCATTACACAAAAGGAAATTAGAAATTAGTAGCATCAGAGCATTTAGGCCCTGATTCTATAAAGGGCGCCTAAGTCATGCCTAAAGTTAGGTGTGCTTTAGGTGACCAATCTAAGTGGTTAATGAGCCAATTAACCAGATTCTCTAAAGGATGCCTAAAAGTGCTGAACGCTGCTGAGCACGATTCTACAAAGGATGCCTAGCCTAACTTTAGATGTGTTTTGCAGAATCAGGGCCTCAGTGCTCTGGGCCACGGTAGAAACCTCTACTGTGGTTTAGTAAAACCCAGTGTAAGATAGGCACCTAGATAGGCATCTAGATCATTGCGCCTAGCCAAAGGGTCGGCACTTTGTATAGAGTCAGGTCCTTGCTGCCTACAAAATAGGTGCCCCTAAGTGCTCCCATGATAATTTTTTAATGACCACACTTACAATGGCAATATTAGTACATGGCCTTTAATAGAATAAAATAGAAAATCTGCCCATTTTCCAGTTGCAGTAAAAATAATCTTAATGTGTAGCAAAAGCTCTAAGGGCTCCTTTTACAAAGACGGGCTAGCGGTTTTAGCGCACATGCTAGCCGCTACCGCCTCCTTTTAAACAGGCGGTGATTTTTCAGCTAGCGTGCGCTAATCTTGTGCGTGCACTAAAAACGCTAGCGCACCTTAGTAAAAGGAGCCCTAAGTGTGCTGAATATCAGGGCAGAATCAACTCAGCGTGAATTAACTTGGTATAAGCTATTCCTGTCAGGTTAACTCATGCTGAATGTTGACTCTACAGTCTTCTCTTTAGTTTAAAGCATTAATGTTAATGTTAATGCTATTGCTCATTTATCATATTTAGGGCTGAACATTATTCAACACAATCCTCATGGCTGTGTATATGGCCTATTTACTTAGTACATCACTTGCATTAACACCAGTAAATCAGACTCTTAGTTTATACAGTGTAGATGTTTCATCCTGAAATAATTCAATAAAAGTCATACTCATCAAAAAGAACTATCGTCATTTGAGTGCAGTTTTTTCCAAGTACCACCTGCCCCCAATTTCTTAACAAAGCTTAGTGGTAGACTCTGGGGCATGGGAAATTTCTACTGCAAAATTTCTGAAATACAGAATCAAATTAGAGTCATATCTGCATAAACTTTATGAATTTTACTTGAGCCAATTTACAGTGGCAGCAGTGTGTATTTGTCAAAATGCTGGCCATGGCTTTTAAAGAAATATGTATATTGACCATTACCCTCCAGACAGAACATAAGAATTGCCATACTGAGACAGACCGAAGGTCCATCAAGTTCAGTATCCTGGTTCCAACAGTGACCAAACCAGGTCCCAAGCACCTAGCTAGATCCCAAGTAGTAAAACAGATTTTATGCTGCTTATCCTAGGAATAAGCAGTGGATTTCCCCAAGCCATCTCAATAATGGCCCATGGATTTCTCTTTTAGGAAATTGTCCTAACCTTTTTTAAACCCTGCTAAGCTAACTGATTTCACCACATTCTCTGGCAATGAATTCCAGAGTTTAATTACACGTTGTGTGAAAAAATATTTTCTCCGGTTTGTTTTAAGTCTACTACTTATCGCATGTCCCCTAATCCTAGTATTTTTGGAAAGAATGAACAAGCGATTCACATCTACCCTTTCCACTCCACTCATCATTTTATAGACTTCTATCATGTCAACCCTGGGCCATCTCTTCTCAAAACTGAAGAGCCCTTGCCACTTTAGCCTTTCCTCATAGGCTACAATGTTGACACATGTACAAGGCAATCACTGCCACTGTCAATATGTATAGTGTTAATATTTAGTCACTGGGGACAATTCTTTAAATGTGGCTAAATGTTAGATGCCAAGGTGCAGTATGCTAAGTGCTAAGGGTTTGATATTCAGCCAGCAGCAGGCAGCACTTTGACTGCCCATCACTGATGTTAAAACTGGATATTCAATACTGGGCCATTTTTGGCAACTGACATTGAATATCTAGGGTGGGGTGGGGGGTATTTCAGCCTCCAAAGGCTTAACCGGTTAAGCCCAATATTCAACAGCTGACTGGTTACGGGTTTAATGGTTAAAGATGGGATTACTATTTATGTTGTCCAATTTAATCACTAATCTTATCTGGACAGGTGCTGAATATCGGCTCCTAACCTGATAAATTATACGGCATAGCTGGTTTAGCAGTAGCCACTAACCACAAATATTTAGTGGGAGATATTTAACCAATAAGCAACAGTTTCCGACTAGTTAAATAGTGCTGAATATTGGGGAGTTGGGGTGGGCAATTCTATAAGGGCATCTGGGTACCCAGATTCTATTATATTGTTAATGCAACTCAGCATTAGTGTTCTTAACCTTTAGGCATTAGAGAGTTGCACTGAAATGGGGATAATGGGAATCGCACAGTTCCCCCTTCAGGTCATGGGGATCCCATGGGGACCCTCCTCATGGTCTTGGGGATCACCCGTGGTCAGAGGTGATGTCGGATAGAAGGCTTTGCGTCAGTCACGTTCAGCGCGCAGGGCTCGTTGCCCTACATGCTGCACGTAACTAATGCAAAGCCGTCCCTTCGACGTCAGTGCTGACATCGGGGAAGACTTAGGGTCGATTATGTGTGCTACTGCAGGGCAGGCAGGAAAAGAAAATGAGCCTAGCTGCTCGAGTTGCATCCAACCCCGTTGTTTGCGATGCATGCGGCGGTTTCCCCAGCAACATAGGAGAAGCCTGTGGCAGTTTGTGAGTCCGCGTGCAGTGGTTTCCTCCATCTGAGCCTATGACGATGTATGACGCTTCCCTTATCGCTAGTCTGTGGTGATTTGCGTGTCCGACAAGTGCAGTGGTTTCCTTCAACTGAGCCTGTGGCGGTTTTCAACGCTTTCCCTATCGCTACAAAGCCCTGCCAGAGCTGCTTCATAAAACATACCGAGCAAGGAAATAGCACCACTGCAGCTACCACGCATGTGTACACCACAGGCTAGTGAGCAGGAAAGAGGTACTCCTGGCCAGGGGGAGGTAAAAGGAAAGTAGAAGGGATGCTGATGGACAGGGGGGAGCAGGGAAGGGGTGCTGCTGGACAGGGGGGAAGTAAAAGGAAGGGAGAATGGCTACTGCTTGATATGGGGAGCAGGGAAAGGGTGCTGCTGGACAGGGGGAAGGTAAAAGGAATGGAGAAGGGCTACTGATGGATAGGGGGAATCAGGGAAGGGTTGATGCTGGACAGGTGGAGATAAAAGGAAGGGAGAAGGGCTACTACTGGACAGGGGGAACAGGGAAGGGGTGCTGCTGGACAGGGGGAGGTAAAAGGAAAGGAGAAGGGCTATTGCTGGACAGAGGAAGCAGGGAAGGGGTGCTGCTGGACAGGGGGAGGTAAAAGGAAGGGAGCAAGGCTATTGCTGGACAGGGGGAACAGGGAAGGGGTGCTGCTGGACAGGGGGAGGTAAAAGGAAACGAGAAGGGCTATTGCTGGACATGGGGAGCAGGGAAGGGGTGCTGCTGGACAGGGAGGAATTAAAAGGAAGGGAAGACAGACAGGGGGAAAGAGACAGAAAGAAAGAAGGACAGCCAGACAGAAAGAAAGAAAGAAATGCCTAAGTCTACACATCTATTCTAGCTCCCATTAATGTAATGGGCTAAAAAAATAGTTTTGATATATAGACTGTGTACAAACTATCATCTGCTTCTGTGTGTATTTCATAGCAACAATTAATTTTCACACGGTAGTATTGTGGTGGGGTGGGAAATATATACAAAATTTTACATCAACTCTATTCAGGACACAACACACTAAATCTCAAAAGAATTGGCCGAGTTCTGTGGAAGAAACAATAAAAAACATTTTTTGGTTCACAGTGTGGACCCAAACTTTGCATAAGTAGATTTTTTAGCTAACTCATGATCCTACATTTGGCTAAAAATTGACACAAATTTTAAAGCTTCATTTTGCACAAGATGTGTAGGTAGAAATTGACAGAAAAACAGTGAGAATGACAAAAAATTTTTTTAAAAAATGACAATTCAAGAATCTCCATGTTGAGGTTAGGACTCAACATGGGCCATATTTCAGCATAATAGCCTTCATTTGGAGTCCAATAAAAAATTCAGAAAGAACATAACAAAACATAGTATCATGGAGGACAATTTTCGATAGGATGTCTAAGTTCAACTTTGTTAATTATAGTTTTCTAATTAAATAGTACAGTGCTCAGACCACATAACCGTTAATTAGATGATAACACCTAACTGTGGTTATTATAAGGACCATAATTGCCTTTACTGTCCCTTACCCAACCCTAAACATACGAAATAATTGTAAAATGACATATCTGAAATCTTTGTCAGGTTGGGAATTCGATAACCACAGTTTCTCAATATGCCTGTGCCAGTGCTCAAAAAAGTGCAGCAGTGCCAGTGTAGAAACTTAAATCACCAAATTAAAATCCATGGCCCCCCGACTCGAGTTTCGGCTCTTTATCAGGAGGGGTCACTCATATCGGCAACAAATGCTCAGAATGGAACAACGATAAAGGGGCTCCTCTCTTCCGGAGTCCTATTCCACATCATCTTTAATATAACTTTATTTGCGTTATCAATCTTATATTCTCTATCATTTCTCTATACCTTAAATTACTCATTCATAACTACCTAAAAAGCTAAATCTCGTACCTCATATCAGCAACAAATGCTCAGAATGGAACAACGATAAAGGGGCTCCTCTCTAAATTACGTCTCCTGATCCGCTGTTTATAAAGCTGACCGGAAGTGACGTATCCCTGATATAAAACTGGTATATAAATTAAACTACTCTATATCTAAATTTAAACCATGAGGCATAAGGGTTTTCCAATCATATATAAATCTTTGTTCTTTCTGTTCCAGGAGTTTAGATAAATCTCGTGGATAATCCTTAATCTGTAGCAGAACTGTGTATCTTAGATCTTCTACAGCATGGGCTTCCTGTAACCAATGAGCTACCAAGGGGGCTCCTCCAGATATTACTAAGATATTCTGTTATCCGTGTTTTAATTTTTCTGATGGTTTTACCAATATATAACTTACCACAGGGACATATTATACAATATATCACCCCACTTGAATTACAATTGGTTCCAGTGGACAAAACAAATTTCTTTCCATCAGAAAAAGGGATCTCTATATTTACTTGCTCCAAAACATAACTACAGTGGCAACATTTGCCACACTTCTGATGTGGAAGTAAACTATGTGACCTGTATTCAAGTTTTCTGTGTTTTAATTTCTGCCCAAGATTTTGAGCTCTGGTAAATGCAAATTTTGATTTTTCTATTAACGAGGGATGGTACTGCAAGATAGACCAATGCTTTAAAATTATCTTTTTGATTGCGTTGCTGTTGTTAGTATATGGTAAGACACACGCTACTTTATGCTCCTTATTATGTGTCACAGGTAAAAGAAGCCATGGAAGATGGCAATTCTTTGCTCGTTTCCAAGCTCTTTTAACGATTTTCCCCGGGTAACCCCTATCAATGAATTTATTAAACATCAAATGAGCTTACCTATCAAAGTCTTCCTCCTCCGAACAAATCCTCCTTAAGCGGAGGAATTGACCAGTAGGAATACTGTACCTAAGAATACGGGGGTAGAAGCTTTGATATTGTAATAATGTGTTACGATCTGACGCTTTCTTGTGGAGTCTGGTGACAATGTGACTACCTGTTTTAAAGATATTAATATCTAAAAATGAAATTTGACATAAATTCTGTTTATAGGTGTATCTAATGTTGGGGTCTTTCAAATTAATTTCCTGTAAAAACTGATGACGTCCCTCAGCGTCACCAGTCCACACAAAAAAGACGTCATCTATAAATCGTCTCCAACACCTCACATGTCTAAAATATTTGGATCTATACACGAATGTGCTCTCAAACCTGGTTATGTTCAAACATGCCAGAGTTGGAGCTACAGCTGCACCCATGGCTACTCTCTTAGTCTGAAGATATAGGTTATTCTCAAATTTAAAATAGTTATTAAAAATAACTATTTCTGTAAGCTGATTAATCATGCGTTGTTTGGCTTCAGAAATATTCAGTTTTAACGTATGGGATACAGCTGCAGCCCGTGGCACATTCGTGTATAGGACCACCACATCCGCGGTAACCAAAATAGATTCTGCCGGTATATTGGATTGGGATACCCTATCAATTACCTGTAAAAAATGGGCTGAATCTTTTATATAAAGAACAAATTTTTTAAAAAATCCATCAATGTATTTTGATAAGGGCTCCAAAATCGAACCTATCCCAACCACTATGCGGCGCCCTGGAGGGCATGTGAGAGATTTATGTATTTTAGGAATAAAATAAATCTCGGGAACCCAGGGAAAATCGCCAAAAAGAAACTGGAATTCCTTCTGGGATATCACTTCTGCTGATCTGGCTTCCTGAAGAACTGAATCTATACTTTTCTTAATGGAGCCTGTAGGATCATGATCCAATACTGTGTAATAATTAGTATCAGACAATTGATGCAGAGCCTCTCTTTGATAATCAGTGTAATTCTGTACAACAATGCCGCCCCCTTTATTTGCTCTATGAATAATTATAGAGCGGTCATTCTGAAGATCCTGAATGATCTTTCTTTGGTTGGACAACAAATTTAGATCTCTTAGTTTCTAATACTTGAATATCCTTTCACACCACATGTTCAAAAGCTGCTACTGACGCATCAGGCGGCCCCAGAGGAGTCCAGTTAGATTTATATTTCAATCCATCAGGCAAACTTAGATCTTTGGATATTCTTTTTTATCTTGGAAAAATACTTTTAATCTTAACGATCTAAAAAATCTATAAAGATGTACACGGATGTCAAACCCATCATATTTAATACTTGGAAAAAACGATAAAACCTTTTACTAAAATCTCCACTTCCTGATGACTTAAATTACAAGATGACAAATTGAATATTCCTTTATTGGAAGATGAAACTATTTCTTGTGTTTGGATGCACTCCTGGTTTCCACTCTGGTTATTCCTTGGGGCACAGTTTCTATCATAGGAGCCGTAAAAAAGATTCTGATAAGGTGTTCAAATTTCCTTGGGAAGTACTAGATTTAGATGATTTTGATATACTTTTCTCACTATCAGAAGACGATTCACTAGTAGACAAATTAAAGACTACTTTTTTGGAATTATTCACTTGACGTTGCCGTCTTGTCTTAATATTACAGTTCATCCAAGGATAGATATAACCCTTCGTGAAGTCCATCTCATCTCTAAAAAACTTTTTTATTTTGAACTGTCTCTGTTCTTGTTTATACTTATCCATTTCCTTAGAATATTCTCAATATGAATCTGCAAAACCTTCTTCAGTACTATTTTGTTTGACCAAGTCCATTTTGTGGTTCAGCTCAAGTTGTTGTGATTCTATACTCGGAGCTAGAACATCAATTGTAAGTAACATTAGAACTATAGAGCATCTAGTAATAGTCTCATTCCAGTTTTTAACGAACTCCACATTATCTTGAAATCTGGGTTCCTTATAAAGGCGCAGACCCTTAGGTACTCTTTTAGCATGGCAGTACTCTCTCAATGTGCCTGTGCCAATGCTCAAAAAGTGCAGCAGTGCCAGTATAGAAACTTAAATCATCAAATTAAAATCCATGGTCCCCCGACTCGAGTTTCGGCTCTTCATCAGGAGAGTTCACTCATATCGGCAACAAATGCTCAGAATGGAACAACGATAAATGGGCTCCTCTCTATTTAATTAGAAAACTATATACTGTATATAAGAAGAGCTGTGATAGATTGGCAATATTGTTGAATCTTTCATCACAGATTCTCCCATTTAATATCTCCCTTTGTTTATGAAGTATAAGTTCAATTTTGGACATCTCCTGTAAGACGTCCAAAAGTCAGAGCGAGAAAATGTTCATTTTCAAAATGAGATGTCCATCTTTTTTTTTCTTCAAAAATGACCCATCTAGACGTTCTGGTCCATAGGGTGTCTATCCTTAGTAATTTTCAAAAATCAAAACATCCAAATGCAGAACATCCAAAACAAGCCCATTTGGACAGTATTTTAATAGACTGACCACACAGACATGCCAAGAGAGCAGTTGGGCACCTTAGGGGGAGCTGCTGTGAACTTCACATAAAGGGTGAAGCTAACTACTTTCACCACATTCTCTGACAAAGAATTTCAGAGTTTAAATTTACACTGAATAAAGAAAGACCCACTGTGTGGATCAGTGGGCAATTAACCTTGGCTGATGCCACAAAAGTGGTTGTTAATAAGGAATTCTTAGGAATAAGTCAAACTAAGAAGTAGTGTCATATATATATAAGATGGAAAAAATATTAGCCATACAAAAAGGACATTTTAATAAATTCAAGGATGTTTGGGGACCATTAACAGATTATTGTAACGAGTAATAGCATTTTTCCCTTAATTATAAAAGTGCAAATGAGAGGTGGGGGTGGGGGGTTCTGATCTTATATTAATTGTTTGGATTAGTAGAAAAGAATATATTATATGATATACGTGATTATATATGATATACGTGATTATATATGATATGGTAAGGGGGATAATTTTCATTAATTTAAGATGATTGTAACAGAAATTCAAGTGATATTTGTAAGTTTAAATGTTATTTCCGATTACACTTGTTGTAAGTTGTAAAAATGAATAAATAAATAAATAAAAAAAACAAAACTAAGAAGTAGTGGGAGATGGGAGGAGGAGGAAGGGAATTACAAAAAGGGGGAAGGGTAAAAGATGTATATGAATGTATGTGGGATAGGTCATGCGACAGGTCGGGTAGCTATGGTAAGAGTGCACGGAATAAATGGGCTCACTATAAAAAATGTCAATCAACGACCATATGTACAAAATGCCACCATCTGACTCCTGAAGAATATTCACATATAAGACCCAATCACCCTGGTGCTGCCGGCTGCCGATCTACAAAAGATGTATATTCTAAGTCCTAGTATTGGTTTATAAACTCTTTCATGACATGATACCAACCTATTTAGCCACCAAACTTCTATCTTATGCCCCAAATCAACTGCTTTGCTCACAAGAAGAAACCTGATTACACCACCTTCAGGAAGTGCCCTCTGCCTTGAGACCACCCAAAAAAGATATTACTCGCACTACCTACCGTGCCTCTGGAATAAACTATCTACCCACATAAGATTATTAGAAAGTCTACTGAACTTTAAGAAGGCAATAAAAATCCACCTCTTCCTTGACCCTCTAGGAGAGTGCACCAACTCAAATTTCTCAAACCTTAAGAAAAAGGACATTGACCCTGCGCTGTCTCAAGTCTCAAACGCTGAGGTGCTTCGCCCACCATACCATGCAGGGGACATGATCGAAACATTCAAGATAATGAAGGGAATAGACTTAGTAGATAAAGATAGGTTGTTTACCCTCTCCAAGGTAGAGAGAACGAGATGGCATTCTCTAAAGTTAAAAGGGAATAGGTTCTGTACAAATGTAAGGAAGTTCTTCTTCACCCAGAGAGTGGTAGAAATCTGGAACGCTCTTCCAGAGGCTGTTATAGGGGAAAACACCCTCCAGGGATTCAAGACAAAGTTAGACAAGCTCCTGCTGAACCAGAACGTACGCAGGTAAGGCTAGGCTCAGTTAGGGCACTAAGGGCCGCTGCAGGAGCAGACTGCTGGGCATGATGGACCACTGGTCTGACCCAGCAGCGGCAATTCATATGTTCTTATATCCTATAATGTATAGCCTCCACTGTGCAAGATCCCATTGTACCATGTACTGTTGCACTTTATATTGCCCAAAGTATAATACTTCACCCTACCAAGTCACCTCTGGTGGTATAATGTATAGCCTCCACTGTGCATACTAGATCAGTCATGCTTGTAACACTGTTTGCCATGCTATGTTTTGCCATACTATGCCCATCATGCTATGTTTCACCATATCAAATTTTTATCATGTTTTGTTTTACCATGCTTTGTTAACTGTTTTTTGCCATCTTTGGCAGACACCACCTTTATGGAAGCTCATATATTGTAATACCTTTACTGAAGCTCATACAGACCACTCTGAATTGACTCCTCAGTTATTAGTAGTGGTATATAAGCTTCCAATAAACAATGTCCTGCCATGTCATGTTTGTCATCATTTTGTATAAATACACTTTAATATGTATGTAAACTTGTAACTCATTCTGAGCTTTCCTAGGAGGACAGGATACAAAACCAATTAAATAAATAAATACTGAAGGGGAAGTATGATTGGCTGAAGAGGAATGGGTGGGAGTTGGTGTTACCATCCTTTTGACTATGAATATTGGCTGGCACCTGCAAAACATTTTAAAAAGTTTCAAGAGCCTTCCAAACTCCTCCTGCCCCTTAAATAGCCCCTTCTTCCCTTTTCCTCCCCAAATTTGTGACATTAACCCCTGATCTGGCATACTCCCCCCAGGCCTTCCTTAACTCCCTGGTGATCCACTTGAAGTCAGTGGGGGCAGGAGGAGACCCAATTCACTTATGTCCCTAGCAGCGGCTTCTTCAAAATGTCTGCTGTGATCTCTCTTGGTTGGGGATATTCCGAGGGAGAAGATTTGTTAATATTGGGATGGGGAGGTTAATCTAATCTTCAGTTTATATACCGGGTCTTCTCTCAATGGAGCTCGACTCGGTTCACATATAATTAAGACTAGAGTACATAGAAAAAGAAGCATGAGAGAAGTAAGAACTATAGTATTATCATTTTGTTAATACTGTAGTTAAACCATTTAAAAATTGCAAGAATAAGAAAGTTTTTAGGGTTTTGCGAAATAGATGCAGTTGGCCTATCAGCCTAATAAAGTCAGGTAGTCCATTCCAGATCTCTACCAACTTGAAAACAAAAGATTGACTAAGCTTCCCAGCAGATTTAATTCCCTTAAAGGAAGTAAAGGATAGTTTATATCTTTGTGTATTTATCAGATGCCAAAATCTAAAGGTATTCCAACATAAGCAGAGTAAAGGGTCAAATATTCCATAGAGAAGCTTTGAAGATTATGCAAGCGCATTTAAACTGGATCCTGAAGTGGACTGGGAGCCAGTGAAACTTTCTCGACAGAGGGGACACATGATCATTCTTTCGTTTCCCAAAGATGAGCTTAGCTACAGTATTCTGTATTAACTGAAGTTGTTTTAGACTGCCCTGCTTAATGCCCAGATAAACTGAGTTACAGTAATCTAGCTGGGTGGATTGTACCAACACTGAAAAATGTTCTTGATGAATAATGATCTAACTTTCCTCAGCATACGCAGACTGAAAAACACTTTTTTGTCACAGAATTTATCTATTCATGAAATGTAAGTGATGAGTCCAATATGATACCCAGGACTCTAGATGAAAAATCTATATGTAGTAAAATGTATGTTTTCAGTATAACAGAGTAAGGGAGTTTTTCTAATCTTGGCCCAACCTGGAGCAATTTGGTTAGGTTAGGGGAAAGAGGAGCTATTTCAGGGGCAGGAGTCTCAGAGGGCTCAAGAAACCTTTTAAATAGTTTTGCGGTTGCTAGCCAGTATTCATAGTCATCTAAATAGCTAAACAGCTAAATTTAGAATAGCTTATAACCATAAATATGACCATGGTACCTCCTTCATAACCAAATATGATTGAATGCCCATTACATATAGGATAAAATAAAAGGGTCCAATATTCAAAGCAATTTAAATGACTAAGAGAGGTCTGCATAAAAGCCTAAACAATTAGACCTGTATATTCAGTGTTGGTGCCTGGTCATGGGCCAGTATCCAATATCTGGGGTTAATTTTGCCTGTGGTGGTCAGCGTTTAATAATTATGCTGTCTCTTATTCCCCATCACATAGGCTAGAACCCTTCCAACTTGTTCTCCTAACAATCCCTCCCTCATCCAAAAGCTGTTTAGAATGCAACCATTGTAGTGCTTTCAGTTAACAGGCCTTAGTGTTCTGGAACATCGTTTTTCACTGTTTCAAGAAAAATAGCTCCTGCTCAGCTTTCAGATCTGGCATTTCCTCCCCCTTCCTGTCATCCTATGTTAAATCTCATGACAGGAGGTAGGAAGGAATGTCATTTCTAAATTCCCTCTGATCCTTCTCTAACAAAACTGTAACTTTTGGCTTTTACCTTTGTCTCTCTAATGTGAATAAAACAGTCTCCTGGTCTGTTTTGTTGCTGTAAATAGTTTGCTACCAATGAAAAGATGCTATATCGAATGATTATGGCTATTGCAAGATTATGAGATGGCTGAGGGGAGATGTGATTGAAGTCTACAAAATCCTGAGTGGCATAGAATGGGCACAGTTTGTCTTTGACTGCTTTTTCAATAAAAATTATATTAAAAAAAAAAAAAAAAAAAGAATGGGCACAAGAAAGGTTTGGACAATTTCCTGGAAGAAAAGTCCATAGTGTTCTATTGAGACAGACATGGGGGAAGCCACTGGTTGTCCTGGATCGGTAGCATGGAATGTTGCTACTATTTAGGTTTTGGTCAGGTACTTGTGGTTTGGATTGTCCACTGTGAAAATGGGATACTGAACCAGATGGGCCATTGGTCCGACTGAGTAAGACAACTGAAAAGGAGCATGGTGAATGCATGGATAAGTCAAGGCCAGTCACTAAAGATGCGTACACTATAATGAAATTCAGAGAATTCACACCAAATTTATGTACAAGGATTTTTCCAAGTTTCAGTTGTGCCATTTATAGATTAGCACTCAACATTATTGTGGTGCCCCAAATTTGGGTGCCATTTTTATAATCTAGTTCAATATGTAGAGTGGAGCAATAGCTTAGTGGTTAGCACACTGGGCTGACTAGCTAATCCTCCTTTTAACATTGGACTGCCCTCCATTGTCTTAGTTACAAAGTTAGATTGTAAGCCTTCTGGAGACAGGGAAATACCTAAGTACTATGTCCAGAGGAATGGAAAAGGCTTCCACAATATATACGGCAGCAGGGGAATTTGATGGCGTTCAAAAGATTGTCAAAACGCCACCTTTTTTTGTAAAATGAAATATGGCTGAAGAATGGATGACTGTGTTGCGGTTGTGGGACAGATTGTTGTGAATACTGATGATGACTGTTAATTGCCCTGTCTTTTATGGATTTTTTTTTTTTTAAGTTTGTATTCTGTATGGCTTTTATGTTTGTAATGATATTTATTATGTTTGTTTACTTATGCTTCGCATTTATATAAGGTGAATAATAAATAAACACAATGAAAAATACAAATATCTGAATGTAACTCACCTTGATCTAATCCTATAAGAGGTGTGAGCTAAATCCCCCTCCCCCCGCAAAAAAAAAAAAATAGCGGGAAAAAAAGCCATTTGTCCATGTGAATGAGCTATGCAGTCAATTACTTGTTCTCCGTGTGGATAAACAATGCTTATTGATGGTTTTTTTTAAGGCTGTCAAAGCCTATTATTTTGCCATGAATGCAGATGCTCTTTTCCATGCCCTGGAAGCTGCCACCCTAACCGACTGCTAAGTTTACCTCATGGTTAAGCCAGCCTTGCAAACAACTAAATCATGCTCAGCTTATGTCCATTTAAGCTAAATGAGTAAGTAGAATAACAGCAGGGGTCAGTAGATTCAATAAACACACGCAGTTGGCATTATTCTTAGACATCTTCAGTATTGGGGGTGATAGGAAGCAGAAGGGGCAAAATATTCAACACTAATACCCTTCTGAGACAGAAAACTGTAAAAGTGAATGGAATAGGTAAAATATGTTATACCTAGGCTGCCTGAAAATTGCCCTCCAACAATAACACTAAAATCTGTGTGTTTCTCATATATTACTTTTGTACAAGTCCTGGCCAATGCCAGGTCAACCTATAGACCAGGAGAGCCTGGGTCCGAGTGAATTATTTCTCCTTTCATTCCCTCCCTGCCTATTCTCTTCTCACCCCTCTCCCCCATCTACCTTCAAATGCTAGGGGTACAGACAGAAACAATAAGCCCCAAAGAGAAAACTAAATACTTAAAAGTCACATAAAATGGAAGGGCTTGGAATTGCATACCATAAGAAAAAAAATCAATCATATCTTACAATATTAAAATAATTTAAGATCAAACAATTTTTTATTGATGCAATCTAAAAGTGAAGCCAGTAAGCAAGTACAATCACCAATAACAATAAGTAAGATTGTAGCTAATACAAAAAAAAACATCTAAAGTCCAGCATCAAATGAATAATTGAATGGTGAGGGCGAGCCCTCAGTGTGGGATTGTAAGCTCTACAGAGCTGCCCTAATGCTCTTATACCGTCAATGCCCTTGTAGTGGTGCCGGTATTGACAGCTTTAGGGTGTTAGAGCGGCTCATATGAGCAGCTCTTTAGAGCTTACAACCCCACACTGAGGGCTCTCCCTCACCATTCAATTATTTAAATATTGTAAGAGTTGATTGTTTTTTTTCTTATAGTATACAATTCTCGCGGCAAGCCCTTCCATTTTGTTTTGTGACTTTTAGGGGTACAGGCAGCAGCATCAGTTTATATATCCTGCCTGTGTCTAGCTTAGAGCCTTTCCTGCTATCTCTTTCCACCCCTTCTGATGCAAATTCCTGTTTCTGGCAGGCAGGATACAGCAGAAAGAAGGCTAGGGGATAGCAGCATGTGTTGATCACTGCTATTATTGGCATTTGAAGGTAGACTGGTGATGGGGAAGGAGTAGAGGAAGAGATACTGGATTGCAAGGGGGAGGGTGCCAATGCAAAAGTTGTCTCAGGGCGTCATAGACCCTTGAGCCAGCACTGGTCTTAGCTCCTTCAATTTCTTTACGAAACCGTTACTACAGATCTATGTGGTATAATTTCTCGCTGGCATAGAATTAGTCTGCAATAGGGTACCTTTTAATTTCTTTCTAGTTGGCTAGCAGCTTACATGCATCCGATAACAACTAGACCATAAGAATTGCCGCTGCTGGGTCAGACCGGTGGTCCATCTTGCCCAGCAGTCCACTCCCTCGGCGGCCCTTAGGTCAAAGACCAGTGCCCTAACTGAGTCTAGCCTTACCTGCGTAAGAGCATTCCAGTTTTCTACCACTCACTGGGTGAAGAACTTCCTTACGTTTGTACGGAATCTATCCCCCTTCAACCTTAGAGAGTGCCCCCTTGTTCTCCCTACCCTGGAGAGGGTGAACAACCTGTCTTTATCTACTAAGCCTATTCCCTTCATTATCTTGAATGTTTCGATCAAGTGTCCTCTCAGTCTCCTCTCTTCAAGGGAGAAGAGGCCCAGTTTCTCTAATCTCTCACTTGTATCTGCTTTTCAGTTCTTAGAATTTTGTTTTTTTATCATCTCTGATATTTTTTGCCCTCCTTCAGCTGCTCTTCAGTTTGTTCCCTTATTATGTCAACTTTCTGCTGTTGAAGATTTGGCTGATCGCTCCAGTGCCTGGTGTTTGCCTTCTATTTTCCAGGTTTTTCTCAGATTCCACTTGGAACAATTTGTGCTGTGGGGTTCTCCGGGGTTCTGTTTGGTCCTCCATCCTATTTAATATTTATTTGCAACCTCTGGGTTATCTATTGTGGTCTTTTGGATTAAACTGTAGTATTTACGGTAATAATGTTCAGATTTTGCCTCCTGTTCCATCATCCACCTCCAGTGTTTCAGGTTTGATGGCTGAATGTTTAGATGGGATAAACATTTGGAATAAACTTTCCTTGAATCCTGACTAACTGAATTACTTTGGGTGAGCTACTTTCCACTGATTTTAGAAACTGGGATTTGGGGTGATTTTTAATATCTTTTTGCCACTCTGAACAGAAGGTAGAATTGTAGGGTATGGATTGTTGCATTCAAAATTAACTTTGAAGAATCAAAGAATGTCTGCTTTTGGACTAAGCTATATAAGTTACATCTTGTTAGTTGGCTAAAATGTCATTTAGTCCCATATTTTAACTTGGCTTGCAATCACTAGTGTTCTCTGATTTAGATTATTGTACAGTAATGCTATTTATCTGGGTTTTGCAAGCTGCCCCATTACAATCATTAGAAATGATTCAAATGCTGCTGCATGCCTGATTGTTAAAGTTGATCCATTTGACTTTATTTCTCCACACTTACAAGCTCTACAGTACCTTCCAATTTCTTTTGAAGAGCAGCTTAAACTCTGATTTTAATATGTAAGGCCATGTGAGGTGATGCTCCCAAATAACAGGAAGCAATTTTGACAGTAGGCCAGCCAACACATAATTTGTGATCAGCTGGTGCTTCTTTATTGTCTGTTCCTGCTGTGAATTGTGTTAAGCGTACTGAGATATGAAAATCAAGCATTCTCTATAGTTGGCCCCATATTGTAGAATGCTTTTACCAACTCAGCTGCATGAAGAGACAGATTTACCCTCTCAGAGCAAAGTGGAAGTATTTATATTAGCATTTAATCAATAATACAGTTATTCTGTTGGCTAATGGGTTCAAATTTTAACAGTTGTATGTATGCATGCGATTTTTAAGTTGAATTATTGTGTTGGGTGCTGACTGAACCCTAGCTTGCACAAACGGCATTGGCAAAAAAAGAGACTGTTCTTTTTAAGTTTACGTTTAATATCATTTGATAAAATCGCTTATCTAGAATTACTAAGCGAATAACAATTCATTAAATTATACAAATGAAAATATATTTTAAACACTTACAACAAACAGGGGACATGACAAACCGGTTCATTAGACTACAAAGGGATGAAATACAATCTTTGTAAGAAAAGAGACAAGGTAAGTATGTCAAGGAAAAGGGAAAGAAAAGAGAGAGGAGAAATAGAGGAATAGCACTACATATGAAAAAACTGTAGTGAAGTTGTTAAGATGGTTAAAATACAGGAAGTCTTGGAAGGAATGCTGTCACAGAAGATTTAGCAATTGTAGGCATCCTTAAAAATAAAACTTTTAAGATTACTCTTTAAAATGATCAAAATTTTTATCTTCTCTCAAATATTCCCTCTCTTCTATTAAACTGTGCTAGCAGTTTTTAGCGCAAAGAGCCGCGTTGAATGGCCCGCGCTGTTCCCGATGCTCATAGGAACTCTATGAGCATCGGGAGCAGCGCGGGCCATTCAGCGCAGCTCACCGCGCTAAAAACTGCTAGTGCAGTTTCATAAAAGATGGGGGATAGTGGAAGGGCATTCCATGTCTGTGGGGCAATAACCAACAATATGTTTTGCCTGTGTGTACCTATAATCTTTAATGATGTTACTGTCAGAGGATGTTGAAAGGAAGAAAACCTAAAAAAATCCAAGCCTCATACACCTATATAATAGTCTTCTTTTTAGTATGGTATGTACTTATCACTTAGGCCCTCTTTTACTAACCCACAGTAGAGGTTTCTACCGTGACACGGAGCGCTAAATGCTCCGACGCTGCTCTGACACTCATAGAATTCTATGAGCATCGGAGCATTTAGCGCTCCGGGCCAGGGTAGAAACCTTTACCGCAGTGTAGTAAAAGGGGGGTCTAGCTATTTATTATTATATTTTTTTATTTACCAAAAGAAAAAAAATATACGACAACCTCCTAGCCACTCAAGCTGCAAAACTTGACCCACAACTCTACAAACCATTGACCACGACCACAAACTACAAAACCTTCAAAAATAAAAAATAAAAACCCTTCTATTCATAAAACACATAAAACCAAACTAACACCTGCTACACATGAACTTCTAATATCATGTCAACTCAGATGTAATCCTTAACAACTCTAAGAAATGTACAAACTACTCCCTAAATACTTCTAGTTTCTGGACAAACCAATTGTAATCCGCCTTGAGCCACAAGGTAATGGCGTACTAGAAATCCCTAATGTAATGTAATGTAATATATCCTACGTGGTTTTACATTCAGTTACTTTATCATATTTCTCTATCTGTCCCAGTGGGCTCAAACTCCATTTAGTGTACATGGGACAATGGGGGGATTAAATGACTTGCCCAGGGTCACAAGTATCAGCGAGATTTGAACTCACAACCTCAGGGTGCTGTAGTTCTAACCACTGTGCCATACACTCCCCCCACATACAGACACACACACATATATATATATATATATATATATGTCAAACCTTGGTTTGCGAGTAACACGGTTTGCGAGTGTTTTGCAAGAGAAGCAAAACATTTTTGCAAATCGTGACTCACAAACTGAGCTTTGACTCGATTTGCAAGTCCCCCCCCCCCATGAATCGGCATCCCCCACCTGCCCAAACTGAAGTCTTACCCCCAATCTGGCACTGGCATGCAGCACCAAGCCACAGGAGGTGCTGGTGTTCAAAGATCGTGCCTCTTCCCGGACTGGGCCTTGAGCATCTGTGCATGCTCAAGGCCTTCTGGCTCCCGCCTCTCTCCGAGTTTCCCTTACTTCCTTTGGGGAAACTCGCTTTGATATACGAGTAATTTGGTTTACGAGCATGCTTCTAAAATGAATTATGCTCGTAAACCAATGTTCCACTATGTGTGTGTATGTATATATACATATATATATATATATGTATATAACACCTTGCCCATGGGGATGTAGGCGGTTTACAATAAAATACAAATATAAAATCATTATAAAGAAAAGAACGCCATAAATTAATTTTAAAAAGACCTAACTCATTCGCATTTAAATCAGATTATGAAAATACATTGATTTCACAACATGGCCAATCTGAGATTTAAAACTCAGATCTCAATCACAATGTACCCCTAATGTTGTAATTTGAGAAAGAAGCAGCAACACTTTTCTACCAATTTCAAACACTCAAATCTGAGTGGCCACAAGAAATCCACATTATTGAGGATTTCTCAGCAATTAAAATCAGATGAGTATCAATAAGCCATGATCACAACTGATTTAGCTTAGTTTTAAGCTTTAAAATAGCCAATTATTGATCTTAACCAACAAAAACAAGCAGCTGAATATCATCAGAAAAAGAGATGGAACTTAATATCCCATGTCTCAAAACAATTTTGCTAGAGGAATTAAATACATGTTGAAAAGCATGGGTGACAATAACGACCCCTGGGGTACACCAGATCTCACAGGGCCCTTAATGGACCACTCACTTTTCCGGAATACTGTGCACAATCAATTCATGAAATAGGAAACAAACCAATTTAACACTGTGGAATGTAGACCCTTTTTTTCAGTCTCTGTACCAATTGTTGTGAAACTGTATCGAAAGCTGCTGTTAGGCTGAGTTGTGCCCAAAGGGCATCCAAACCCAACTCAGCTTTACAAAAAATTTCATCATCTCTAGCAGTAGAATGGTTGATGCAATATAAAATAAAAGGGTTCCTTTTACGAAGGTGCGCAAGGGTTTTTAGCGCACGCACAAAATTACCGCGTGCTATAGCGCACGGTAGCCGAAAATCTACCACCTCTTAAAAAGGAGGCGGTAGTGGCTAGTGCGCTCGGGAATTTAACGCACGCTATTGTACGCGTTAAGGCCCTAGCACACCTTGGTAAAAGGAGCCCATTGTTGGTAGTGCATCGAGTTTTGTATGGTCAGGTATCATTATACTTACAGCAAGCAGTATCTGTATACAGTATGTACCAAGTAGGAAATTAAGGTCTGAAACTGCTATATGTCTAAAAATTGATACTGTACAATATGTGACAACAGGTCAGTCAGCATTTTCAGTGGCTGTAGCTAGATTGTGAAATAAGTTACCAGGAACTCTATGTTTATGTAAAGCAGGGGTGTCCAACCTTTTGTCTTCCCTGGGCCGCATTGGCCCAAAAATTTTTTCTGGGGCCGCACAAACGCTGCAGCAAGACAGAGGAGGGAGCCGGCAAGATGGTAAACACCTGGGGGCAGCAGAGGAAAACACTGCATCGCCCTCGACTGGGGCTGCGCAAAATACTTCACGGGGCCGCATGCGGCTTTCAGGCCACAGGTTGGACGCCCCTGGTGTAAAGGTATTGATCAGTTTCATGAACTGCTTAAAACTCATTTGTTTTATGCAGGCTTTCTATTGAATATGGAACTGGACTGTGCAGAATTTTATGAATGTTATTGTAACTTGCCTAGGTCTTAGGCAAGAGATAAATTTTTTAAAATAATAAATGATCACACCTGTAACCTGATTGCTGAGGGTGAAGAATCTTCCTTTCCTCCCCAAAAATCAACTAGCTGCCCCGATACAGATTTTTCAACCACCTTTGCAAATAATTACATACTGTATTAGAAATAGGTCTAAAATTAGCCTGATTATCGCAGTCTGACATCCTTTTTTTTACAAATGGTTCTGCTCTAGCATTTACTGCACAGTAAACTGAGTGGTAAGTGCTTAATGCAGTTTGCAAAAAGCACTTAACATCCTGTATGTTTTATTTGTCTGAGAGGGTCTGGAGTGGAATGGGGCAGATTTTTCTCATCTGATGGTAACTTATTTTTTCTATTTTGGTTATTGCCATTTTGTTAGGGAAGTGTGAAACCACAGTGCTTTGTTTTTTTGCAGTGTTCAGCTTGAGCTTTTTGCGCGTGGCCCACGATTGTATCTTGTCTATGCTGTTGGCAATTCTATGAGATGTGTCATTGGAGTCGTGTTCTATTGGGATGAGAAGGAGTATGTTGTCTGCATATGAGAATAGGCTCTCATTGTTATGGAAGGTAATAATGCCTAGGGAACTCATGAATAGATTATAGAGGGGAGAGGGGGGACTCTTGGGAAACAATGCAGAACGCCTGCCGGCTTTGTGAAAATTCCTCATCTTTCCAGACAAATAAATTCCTGTTCTGTAGGAAATCCTTCTATATGTTTGATAACTGCTGA
Organism: Geotrypetes seraphini; assembly: GCF_902459505.1. Lineage (NCBI taxonomy): Eukaryota > Metazoa > Chordata > Amphibia > Gymnophiona > Dermophiidae > Geotrypetes > Geotrypetes seraphini. The sequence continues at coordinate 245,906,931 of NC_047085.1, read as the reverse complement.
GATTCCATTAAGGAAATATCTCAGAGAGGTTATAAAATTACCTAACTCGTAAACTATGGGCTCCTTTTATCAAGGAGCGGTAGGCGGTTAATGTGCGGAATACCGCGCGTTCAACTGCCTGCTGCGCTAGTCGCTAACGCCTCCATTGACGAGGCGTTAGGTTTTTGGCTTGCTGCAGGGGTTAGCGCATGATGAAATGTTCGACGCGCTAACCCCCGTAGCGCACCTTGATAAAAGGAGCTCTATGTTGCTTATCAATTGCTATTATTTGCCTTCTAAAAAGAAATTCCAGGATTTTCGACCAGGGGTGGACAGACTTGTAACCCCAGAAATTGACTTAACTGTTTTTCTTGAAGATTCTCAGGATGTTATTACATCTAGGTGTACTCTTTTAATTACCTTTACTAATGAGAGTGATAAAGCATCTTTAAATTAATTTATTTAAAAAGAAAGATGAGAGTTTTTGTGGAGATAAAATAAATGTTTTTCCTGATGTTTCCAGGACTACTTAGCTCAGACAGAAAGCCATCCTGGTTTTGAAATTTAGAGCAGTGACCCTGAGGGCAGCATTTTTCTTACCCTTGTAAATCTTATAACTTTTCAGGGAAGGGTTATGTTTTGGGGGACTCTTATTGACTGAAAACTTTCCTTGGGTGCTTTGAGAAATGATTGATTATATTGAGATAGGCATTTGAACCTACGGCGACAAGAGGACATCCATTGAAACTCAGGGGTGGGAGATTTCATAATGACACCAGGAAGTACTTCTTCACCGAAAGGGTGGTTGATCATTGGAACAGTCTTCCACTGCAGGTAATTCAGGCCAGCAGCACGCTGGACTTTAAGAGAAAATGGGATAAGCATGTGGGATCACTTCAGGGAAGAATTTAGGGGGTGGGTCATTAGAGTGGGCAGACTTGTTGGGCCGTGGCTCTTTTCTGCCGTCATCTTCTATGTTTCTATGATAATAATTGGATGGATAATCCTTAGATTCCTTAATTTAATTTTCCTTTTTCCTTTCTTTTTTCTCTCAAGACGAGAGGTAGAAGCAATATTAGTGTGTTATACTTTATAATTTATATGGATATTGCTTTATTCTTGTTTATTTGCTTATCTAATAAATTGAAGAGGTTTTGTTTTCTTTTGTAAACCAGGTAGGTTCTCTCTCATTCCTTCTACATGTCAGAAGAATGGAGATGAGTGGTCATGAAAAAAAAAATAGAGGATGGTTTGAAATTGCTGAAGGGTTTTGTGAGACTAGGAGACTGGACACCTAAAGGGCAAAAGTAATTAAAGTGAACAAGTTAGAAGTGAGACACATATTGAAAATGATCCTGGCTACAGATATACAGTGCTGAGTTGTAAGCTGAGTTGTCACCTAAGAAAAGATCTTGGAGTCACTGTGGCCATTATGTTGAACTTTTCCACCCAGTATGCTTTGGTTGCCAATAGAAGCAAATCGATTGTTAAAAATTATTTGAAATGGAGCAGAAAACAAAACTATGTATGGTCCATGGTTTGACTGCTCTTTGAGCGCTCTGGACAATTCTGGTCAAAAAAGATATAGCAGAACTATAAAATGTTAAGACAAGGATGACCAAAAAAAAAAAAAAGATATATGGGATAGAACACCTTCCTTTTTTAAAATTCTTTATTGATTTTCTAAACTTTAAAAGTGCAATACACAAATATATATCATATAATAAGTTATTAAAAGCACATTCAACTTACAAATATGCATAACCAACCATTTTCTTCCACCCCCCCCCCGCCCAGTGATTATTCAATAAAACACAGAAACATAGACTATACCAATAATCTTACCCTATTAAGATTAAAAATATCCTCCCACCCTTCTCCCACCGCAGGTGAACATACTCAAAAGTCAAATTAGGACAGAAATAGCCCCTCCCCCCTTTTCTGGATGTGTACGAAAATAAACCAAAACTGACTCATAATCAAAGACCTACTATAGTGAGGTAATATATGATGTCAATAGCCCCCAAACCATCTTAAATAAATTACTGTGCCCCAGACTATCAGCATTCATTTTTTCATATCTATAGCTGAAGCACAAATTTGCCCACCAGAAAGGAAAATTTAGGCAGTCATAGTTCTTCCAATTTTGGGTTACCATCTGCATGGCTATCCCGGTCATGACAAGAAAAAGGCCTTCCTTATGAAAAAGAAGGTTAGCCAGGTTATCCCACTCTTTATGGAATTCCCTCCCTTCCCCTCTACCTTACATTCTGAACAGTCATACTTGATATTCAGAGGCACTTTTGAAGGCCCATCTTTACACCCTAAAATTCCTTGGTGAGGCTGGGGGATCAGTATTGGAGAATGACACAGGGACAATTTTGTCCCTGTTCCCACAGTAACTCAATGTCCCCATCCCGTCCCCGTGAGTTTTCTCACTGTCCCTGCCCCATTCCTATAAGCTCTGCCTTAACTTCACAAGCCTCGAACACTTATGATTTTAAAGTGTTTGAGGCTTATGCAGATGAGGACGGAGCTTGCAGGAATGGGGCAGGGACAGGAAAAGAACTTGCGGTGACTTAACGGGCATGGAAAAATTTGGCCCCGTGTCATTCTCTGTATGTCCTTGACGGCAGCAGTGTGTCCCTCCTCTTCCAGTGACACTTGATACTTTCCTGTCTTCATTCTACTCTTTTCTGGAACTTTCCTGTCATTGAGATGCAGTTCTTTTCTTTTCATGAATGTGATTTTAATTTGTTAACCACTTTGATTGCTCTTGTTGAAAGGCAGTATATCACAAGCCTATTAAACATAAACATAAACATGATTCACCTTGGAAAAGTGATGACTGAGAGGTAATAGAAGTATATAATGTTGTGAGTGGAGTGGAATGGTTAAATAGGAAATGGCTGCTAACCTTTCAGACAACAATAAAACAAGAGGGCACATCATGAAATTATAACTAACAGATTGGAAACAAATCTTAGAAAGCATGTTTTCATGCAGTGCAAAATTAAACTGTGCAAGCAGTTTCTGGAGGACATAGTCAAGGTTACCAACATAATGATGCTCAAAAGAAGTTTAGACAAGATCCTGTAAGAAAAGCTTTAACAACCATCAATCCTCATTTTTACAAGAAGAAACTTCATTAGAAAGATTTAAAAGTTCACTGAAGAATTTCCTTTACAGAGACGCTTTTGGAGACTAAAAAATTATACAATATATATTTTTTATAGCATTTGTCTCTTTCTTAGTCTAATCTGCCAGGTTTTTAAAAATGATCTTAAACATTGTTCATATCTTTTTCCCGCCCTGATGTTCTTACCTTCTATGTTCTCTGTCCTATTAAGATTTATAGTTCCTCCCTCTATCCTTATGTTTGTGGTTAGTTAATTGTGTTGTTTTTGTATTTGTGAGGCTGAATATCTATATTACTGTGTTCCTTTTTTATTTGTACATCGCTTAGAAATTCTGATAAGCATTCAATCAAATTTTAATAAAACTTGAAACTTGATCATGAGCTATGAGAAAATTGATCCACTTTTTGAAATCTGCCAAGTACATGCGACCTAGACTAGTCACTATTAGAAGCACAATGCTGGGATCAATTGACCTGCTATGGCACTCTCTGGCTTATACAAAGAAACCAGAATGGAATTGTCCAGATCAGAATGATGTGCACTTACAAAAGTGTCCTCCAACTTATCTGATAAAATGAAGATCTTTATTCCTCCAATGTCACAATGGTACATTCAAACGACTCAATGATCAATGAAGATCTTTATTCCTCCAATGTCACAATGGTACATTCAAACGACTCTATGACTCAATGACTCGACATGTACATGTTTTGGCCAACAGGCCTGCCTCAGTAGTCTATAAATACATATATATACATATAAATGGATAATAATAAATAACTTCATATAAATAACTTCATATAAATTGATATCGTTAAGACAAAAGTTATCTAAACAATGCATTGAGTCATTGAGTCGTTTGAATGTACCATTGTGACATTGGAGGAATAAAGATCTTCATTTTATCAGATGAGTTGGAGGACACTTTTGTAGTGCACATCATTCTGATCTGGACAATTCCATTCTGGTTTCTTTGTATTTGTGTCTGTAGTTTTGTTTTCCCCTGTTTTGTTCTGTCTCTCTCACTCTCTTGCTTATCTCATGTTTTTATGTTGGAGTTGGCAGTGGAGGAGAAGGATATGGATAGGAGGGACTTACCTGATGAACAGAGTTTGTGAGTGGGAGCATAAGTGGAGATAAGAGAGGAGAGATATTGAGGGGCTGCTGAGTGAATGAACTTGTAGGTAAGTAATAAGAGTTTGAACTATATTCGGAAATGGATGGCAAGTCAATGAAGTGACTTAAGGATAGGGGTAATGTGAGTATGGCGGCATTTGCGGAATATAAGACATGCAGCAGAATTTTGGATGGATTGAAGAGGAGAGAAATGGTTGAGCTGAAGACCTGAGAGAAACAAGTTGCAGCAATCTAAGCGAGAGATGATGAGAGTGCTGATAAGGATTTTCCTAGTGTGCTCAGAGGGGAGAGGTCAGATTTTGGTAATATTAGAGAACATGAAGCTTAAGAACATAAGAATTGCCACTGTTGGGTCAGACCAGCGGTCCGTCGTGCCCAGCAGTCCACTCATGCGGCGGCCCCTAGATCAAAGACCAGTGCCCTAACCGAGGCTAGCCCTACCTGCATACGTTCCAGTTTAGCAGCAACTTGTCTAAGTTTGTCTTAAATCCCTGGATGGTGTTTTCCCCTATAACAACCTCAGAAAGAGCATTCCAGTTTCCATCACTCTCTGGGTGAAGAAGAACTTCCTTATGTTTGTAGAGAATCTATCCCCTTTCAACTTTAGAGAGTGTCCTCTCATTCTCTCTACCTTGGAGAGAGTGAACAACCTATCTTTATCTACTAAGTCTATTCCCTTCATTATCTTGAATGTTTCAATCATGTCCCCCCTCAGTCTCCTCTTTTCAAGTGAGAAGAGGCCCAATTTCTCTAATCTCTCACTGTATGGCAACTCCTCCAGCCACTTAACCATTTTAGTTGCTTTTCTCTGGACCCTTTTGAGTAGTACCATGTCCTTCTTCATGTACGGCGACCAGTGCTGGACGCAGTATTCCAGGTGAGGGCGTACCATGGCCTGGTACAGTGGCATGATAACCTTCTCCAATCTGTTCGTGATCCCCTTCTTAATCATTCCTAGCATTCTGTTCACCCTGCACATTGCGCGGAGGCTTCATCGACTTGTCGACCAGTACTCCCAAGTCTCTTTCCTGGGAGGTCTCTCCAAGTACCGCACCAGACATCATGTAGGTGTGTATAAGATTTTTGTTACCGACATGCATCACCTTACACTTATCCACGTTAAACCTCATTTGCCATGTCGTGGCCCATTTCTCGAGCGTATTTATGTCACGTTGCAGGTCTTTGCAATCCTCCTGCCTCTTCACTACTCTGAATAACTTCATATCATCGTAATTTAATCACCTCACTCGTCGTACCAATTTCCAGGTCATTTATAAATATATTGAAGAGCGCGGGTCCAAGCACCGAACCCTGCAGCACTCCACTTGTGATGATTTTCCAGTATGAGTATTGTCCATTCACCCCCACTCTCTGTTTCCTACCCGCCAGCCAGTTTTTAATCCACGTGAGTATTTCACCCTTGATTCCATGGCTCGCAATTTTCCAAAGTAGTCGTTCATGTGGAACCTTGTTGAACGCCTTCTGAAAATCCAAATATACAATGTCAACCGGGTCACCCTTATCTTTCTGCCTGTTTACCCCCTCAAAGAAGTGCAGCAAGTTCATCAAGCAAGATCTTCCTTTGCTGAAGCCGTGCTGGCTGGTCCTCATCAGATTGTGTTCATCAAGGTGATCAATGATGCGGTCTTTTATCAGCGCCTCTACTATCTTTCCAGGTACCGAGGTCAAACTCATCGGTCTGTAGTTTCCCGGATCTCCCCTCAAACCTTTCTTGAAGATCGGTGTAACATTCGCCACTTTCCAGTTTTCCAGAATCCTTCCCGATTTGATCGACAGATTGGCTATTAGTTGAAGCAGTTCAGCTATAGCCCCTTTCAGTTCCTTGATTATCCTCAGATGGATGCCATCCATCCCGGGGATTTATCATTTTTAAGCCTATCAGTCTGCCTGCATACTTCTTCTAGACTGACCGTCAACCCAGTCAATTTCCCATTTCATTTCCCGCGTTTAGCCTGTTGGCTAAATATATGTTGTGTATATCCTCTTTGGTAAATACAGACGCAAAAAATGTGTTCAGTTTGTCGGTGATGGCTTTGTCTTCCTTTTGCACTCCCTTTATTCCATGATCATCCAATGGCCCCCCACCGCTTCCTTCGCGGCTTGTTTCCCCTTGATATATCGAAAGAATGGCTTGAAGTTTTTCACCTCCTTGGCTATTTTTTTCTCGTCTCTTTTTGCCCCTCTTATTACCTTATGGCACCTACTTTGATGCTGTTTGTGCTTTTTCCAGTTTTTGTCCGTTTTTGACCTTTTCTATTCCTTAAACGGTCTTCTTGTCTCTGATTGCTTCCTTCACCGCTACAGTGAACCACACCAGTTCCTTGTTCTTTAGTGGTTTGTTGGATCTGATTGCTGCATAGATATTACAATAATCATACCAAGAGTTTATAAAGATGTAAAACAAGATGTACTGTATAAGGTCTTTTTATCAAGGTAATTCCAAATGGCTATAAGTTATCTAAGTATGAAGAATTCTGACTTTAATGCTGCCAGTAATTGCTGAGAGAAGGAAAGTTGTGGGTCCAAAATGATCCTGAGATATCTAAATGAGCATACCACTGGAACAACCTAACCAAAGACCATGGAATTCAATGATGGACTTAAATGATGGCCCATAATCCGGCTGGTAACTGTTTTTATCTATGTTGACAACTAGCCTGTTATTCTTTAGCCATGTTGCCATAGCATCCAACAAATTACCGTGTTTCCCCGAAACAAGACCTACCCCCAAAATAAGACCTAGTATGATTTTTGGGGTAGGTCCTAATATGAGCCCTACCCCAAATATAAGCCCTAGTTAAGATTACTCCTTCCCATCTCTTTGTGCACTGGAACCCCACTGATCCGCCAACTGTGTTATACCTATCCCTTCCTCCCATCCCTTTGTGCACCGGAATATCAACAACCAACTTACATACCTTGAAAACCTAAAAACTGGTGATAGCACTCTGAACGGGCTGCTTTGTGGCCTTCCCCGCCAGGTCCTTCCCTTTTCCGCATCATTGATGATGTCATCATTGGTGTTCTGGTGCACAAAGGGATGGGAGGGAGGGATAGGTATAACATGGAAAGTGTCAAGGGTTGATACCGTATTTCCTCCAAAATAAGACATTCCCCCAAATAAACACAGTAGTAACGGTTGAATGTCTAGTGTATAAAGGATAGTATTGTGAATCAATAAAATATCATCAGCATAATAATGTTGGTGATTTGGGTCAAAGGAGCTATAGGGCTGAAGAAAATACTATATAATAAAACCCTAGCCACGCATGCGCACTCTTATCTGCGTGCTTCCATGATCCGTATGTCTGTGGCCGCAGGAGTGCGCATGCGCATTTAGGGTTCCCCCCCCTGTAATACAGTTCATCTTTGTCGTCAGCGTGTTCGCCCCCCCTCTCCAGCACACCCGAACCCCCATTCAGCCTCCCATCTGACTCTCCCTTCACGCAATCTGGCCGGCTCCCTTAGTCCCTTGCCGCCTCTCAGGGCAGTAGAAGGCCGCGAAGCAGCATGTTTAGAGTGTTGCGGCCGCTTCTGGAGTCAGGACGTTTGTCAGGACCGTGGAAGGGAAGGGGGCAGCAAGGGACTAAGGGAGCCGGCCAGACCACGGGGAAGGTGCGCGGCAGCCTCAACAGCGGGTGGCGCGTGAAGGAGTTTGAACAGGTGGTGGCATTTTCGCTCAGAGGAATGGCTGGAGGGTATGGTGCTGGTGCTGCAGGTGTCCCATGCAGATAAAAATTCTCAAAGGAAGGGAAGAGGTAAAGGGGGCTGCTTTGGGGGAGGGGTGTGCTTGGAGGCAGAGAGCTTTGCTTGGGGGGGAAGACAGAAGGGGGACCACGGAGAGACAGTCATGGAGGAACTGGAGGGGGAGAGGGAAAGGGGGCTGCTTTGGGGGAGGGGTGTGCTGAGAGGCAGAGAGCTTTGCTTGGGGGGAAGACAGAAGGGGGGTCACGGAGAGACAGTCAGGGAGGAACTGGAAGGGGAGAGGGAAAGGAGGCTGCTTTGGGGGGAGGGGTGTGTTGGGAGGCAGACAGCTTTGCTTGGGGGAGGGGAGACAGAAGGGGGCCACGAAGAGACAGTCAGGGAGGAACTGGAGGGGGAGAGGGAAAGGGGGCTGCTTTCTAGCACCCGTTAATGTAACGGGCTTTAACACTATTATTGAATAAAAGGGTAAAAGGTATCAAATCCTGATAGAAGAAATGCTGCTGACCAGGTATTTATATATTTGGTTTTGAAGAAATGATTCAAACCATTTTAACTCCCACATCTACGGTCAAAAGCCTATGGAGTAGCAACTCATGACTGACCAGACCAAATGCTGCTGAAAGATCAAGAGAGACAACCAAAGCAATAAGTTCCTCATCCAACGTACTATGGATTTCACTTACTAAGGCAGTAAGCACCATCTCTGTACTATATCCTAAGTGAAACCCAGATTGTCTTTGGTGTAGTATATGTACTGAATTTATAAAAGGCTTTAATTGAGCAAAACAATATTTTCAAGGAGTTTGGAAAGAAATGGTAGATTAGAGATTGGCTGATAATTACTTGATATCAAGGAATCTAAGGAAGCTTTCTTAATAATTGGGCAGATTAGTGCTTTCTTCAATTGGCATGGTACTACTCCAAAAGACATATGTGAGATAAGTTCCATGATTTACATGTTCAGTTTGTTGGATTTCATCCAACTGTGAATTACTTGCAAGCACATTACACTAGAGCAGGGGTAGAGAACTCCGGTCCTCGAGAGCCATATTCCAGTTGGGTTTTCAGGATTTCCCCAATGAATATGCATTGAAAGCAGTGCATGCAAATAGATCTCATGCATATTCGTTGGGGAAATCCTGAAAACCCGACTGGAATACGGCTCTCGAGGACCGGAGTTCCCTACCCCTGCACTAGAGAGTAGAGGCTAGCCTTTAGACACGAGTACACTGAAAATAACCAGTTTATTTGGTATATACATAGGCCATGTTTAAACTTAGGAGTGTATCACTGATGCCAAAAGCACATGATAGCACAGTTTTCTTCTACAGTTATTAATATGTTTCTAATGAACTATTCATTAAAGGAGGTAAAAGTTATCAATGTGGGCTACCTTTAAGTTTGTTATTGTACCACAAGTTTTCTATTTTAACACAGGCCCTCATTGCATAAAATGGAGCCCTGTGCTAACATAGTACGACTTGTGGTTAAATAACCCACAATGTTAATAACACCCCTAAATATCTGCACTGACTCCTGGATTCTATATATGGTACCCAGATTTGTGTGCCTAAAATTGGGCGTGAGTATAAGCCCCCAAATTCTGTATATTGAGACTAGGGTTGTAAGTGAACATTGGTCCACATAGCTGATGTGTGCACACAACTTAATTGATAAATTGGCCTAATTGGCACAGATAATTGGCAATTAACACCTTGTAATTGATGCTAACTGGGACTACCACATTTTCACGTAGATAACGCGCACCCGTGTAAAACGCGCACACGGGTATAGCGCGCGGGAAACACAAATTTATGTAAAGAAATTTTTATATACCGCGCTCACGGGTATACCGCGCATGCCGCCCCGACTCTCCTCTGGCTGCCCTGACTCTCCTCTGGCTGCCCCGACTCTCCTTTCACCCGCCCTGACTTTCCTTTCGCTGCCCCGACTCTCCGTTCGCTGCCCCGACTCTCCTCTGGCTGCCCCCCCTTGAAGTCCTGTCCCCCCTTGAAGGTCTGCCTGTCCCCCCTTGAAGTCCTGTCCCCATCCTGAAAGCCTGATGCCCCCCCGACGCCCGATTCATCATCCGGAAGGACCGCTCGCACCCCCACCGCTCGCACTCCCACCCCGATGGACCGCTCGCACTCCCACCCGAAGAACCGCTCGCACCCCCACAGCCTCCCCCCTCCCCCATGGAGAAGCTGTCTACCTTGTTTCCGGATGCCAGTGAGCCCAGCTGCTTCCTCTGCCGGCGGTCCCGCCCCTTCTCTGAGCCCTGCGCTACGCTGCTTCCTCTTCCGGCGGTCCCGCCCTTTCTCTGATATCAGAGAAAGGGCGGGACCGCAGGAAGAGGAAGCAGCACAGCAGGGCTCAGAGAAGGGGCAGGACCGCCGGCAGAGGAAGCAGCTGGGCTCACTGGCATCCGGAAACAAGGTAGACAGCTTCTCCATGGGGGAGGGGGGGAGGCTGTGGGGGTGCGAGCGGCTCTTCGGGTGGGAGTGCGAGCGGTCCATCGGGGTGGGAGTGCGAGCGGTGGGGGTGCGAGCGGTCCTTCCGGATGATGATTCGGGCGTCGGGCGGGGTGGGAACTATGTAAAAAAAATTTTATATAGCGCGCTCACGCGTATACCGCGCAAGGTTATGCACGGTTTGTAAAAACACGTATAACGCGCGCGTTATATGCGTGAAAATACGGTAATTAAAAGGGCGATTCTATAAAAATGTATGTGTTGTTGCAGTGTCTAAATTTGAAAAGGGCACATGGCCAGAGGCAGATTGGGGACATTCCTAAAAGCTATGTGCATTGTTATAGAATATGCCCAATCCACACACAATTTAAGTGCAAGACAAGTCAATGAAGCCGTCTGCGCAATGCGTGGCGGCGGTGAACAGAATGCTAGGAAAGATTAAGAAGGAGATCACAAACTGATCGGAGGTTATCATGCTGCTGTACCGGGCCATGGTGCACCCCCCCCCCCAACCTGGAATACTGCATCCAACACTAGTCGCCGTAAATGAAAAAGAACATGGTATTGCTCGAAAGGGTCCAGAAAAGAGCGACAAAAATGGTTAAGGAGCTGGAGGAGTTGTTGTATGGTGAGAGATTAGAGAAACTGGGCCTCTTCTCCCTTGAAAAGAGAAGACTGAGAAGGGACATGATCACACATTCAAGATAATGAAGGGAATAGACAGTAGAGAAAGAGATATTTTTCACCCTCTCCAAGGTGGAGAGAACGAGAGGGCCCTCTAAAGTTAAAAGGGGTTTGATTCTTTACAAACATAAGGAAGTTCTTCTTCACCAAGAGAGTGTTAGAAATCTGGAACGCTCTTCTGGAAGCTGTTATAGGGGAAAGCACCCTCCTGGGATTCAAGACGAGGTTAGACAAGTTCCTGCTGAACCGGAACGTATGCAGGTAAGGCTAGCCTTAAACAGGGCACTGGTCTTTGACCTAAGGGCCGCCATGTGAGTGGCAATTCTTATGTTCTTAAGCATTTAAGTCTGGTTTTATCTGGTCTAAATGGGTGTACCTAAGTTGTGTTATGGAAATCCAAATCATTGGCTATTTAGAAAAATGTTTTTGAAGTTGATTAAATTGTCAAAATACTCAAAATGATCAATCATCAACCATCAACTATCTAAAACCAGTTCTAGATCCTTAGATCTTTTGATCTCTTTGGGGATCTTAGCTGTGCCACCCGTTGTGGTTTAGGTTGCTATAACCACTAGGGATTTATGCATCATTTCATCACTGGACTGTATTCTTCAGCTTTTTAACTTCAAAGTTTAAATTTAAGTTAAATTCAACAGTGCTGTTCATATATTTAAATATCAGTGACTTTTAACTCAAACGTTAGTGAGAATTACTTATCTTTTGTTGAATTGGGGACCATTCAAACACCAACATGAATCATGTTTTGCATCATAGCTGTATCAAGGTTCATTCACTATATAAACAAAATTATAGTGATTCTCCTCACATAAAAAAATCTGTTTATATTTTCCATATTTCTAAGGATCTAGAACTGTTTTTTGATAGTTCATGGTGGATGATTGATCATTTTGAGTAAGTTATGTCACACACAAGCACTATGCATAATTCTATAAAGGTATGTGTACCTTATAGAATTGCACCCAGATGCCATTATAGAGAAAGCACTCCCTGAACTACATCAGGATACTTATATCTAAGTGCACCTGTACAGTGCACAAAGAATTGTATATTAAAGTATGTATTCAACCCAACGGATTTAAAATATTCCTCTAGTGGTAAGGTTTTGCACTGAAATTTCAAAAACAGTATGTAATACAATGAAAAAAGTTACACAACAGAGAGGAAAGAAAGATGTATACAACATGATGATAATACTAATACACCACTAATACTCCAGTAGTTTATAATTAGAATCTTGCTTATACATGGAAAGTATAATACAATGGCTGAGAAAGTAACAATAATATAGTGATTGAAATTTACATTTAGTGTCTGGAGGTAAACAAGTGTTTTGCATGTAGAATAAACCTTTAAAAATTACTTATTCTAAGATAAATTGGGAAAGATTCAGAGGGAAGGCAGGCGTAGGCAGCAAGATTTAATTTTGAAGTCCTTTCATGTTACCACCTAGCTAGCCATACAGGGCTAGGGATCCCCAAAGCCCCTGCTGGTTAGTTAATTTTAAAAGTACCCTCCAGCCTACAAGCTTTGCAGGGTCTATCGACGATTCTCATTAGCAGCAACATTAATGAGATTTTTTTTTTTTTGCAATAATGCATTCCTCAAATTTAAATTAGTTGATTACCATAATTGTGTATATTAGTATTCTCATCTAAATTTTAATACATCTGAATTAATGCAAAAAAAGTATGAGGGGGAGGGGTAATTTTATTAAAATGTTTCAGATAAAAGGACTTTTATACAATTGAGTGACCATGTGTGCACATACTTTTATGCAATGCATCTAGGCATTCTCAAGGGCATAGTTCAGGTGGAGTAGGGGCAGAGTTTACTACTTAAGAGATAATTTTATAGACCTCTTTTCCCTCTTTAAATGTTGGTTTACACATGTAAAAGGTCTCTGTAATGGAGCATATAGAAAATTGTGGTTCCCCCTTAACCCTTTAATTGGCAGACGGTGAAACGGCTGCTTTACGCAACTTGATGTTGAACGAGAGCAATGGTGCCAAGTAACAGGCATTTGGAAATGCAGCTTAGAGAATGACATAGGGAAAAAAATTGTCCCCGTCTCTACCCCGTCCCCGTGAGCTTGTTCTCATCCCGTCACCACAAACTCCATCCCTGTTCTGTCAATGTGAGCTCAGTCCCCGTCCCCACATATATTCTCCACCAAAGTGTACGGCGTCTGTTCCTCTCCACCCCCCTTTGCATGGTCCAGCAGCCCCTCCCTTCCTTCCCCTTATCTTCGCTGGCTTACTTTAATTTTCATCTTAACAAGGCGCCGGAGCCTTTAAATTGCATGCGGCTGCCTGAAAGTCCTCCTCTGAAGCAACCGGAAACAGGAAGTTGCGTCAGAGGAGGACTTTCTAGCAACCGAACGAAACTTCAAGGCTATGGCAGCTTGTTAAGATGAAAATTAAAGTAAGCCAGCGAAGGGAAGGGGAAGGGAAGGAGGGAGGGAGATGCCCGGACCGCGATTGGGAAGAAGGAGGGAAGGGGCTGCTGGACTGCGCGATCTTCAGTGTGATCCTCAGTTAACTGCAGGGACCAGGCCATTCACCGCTCCATGGGGTGGTGAATGGCCTTTCCCTGTCCCCGTGGTGCCCATTTTTTTTACATCCCCATTTCAGTGGGTTACCCGCAGTTAGTCACGGGTAACACTCACCGTGTCATTCTATAATGCAGATCTCTAACAAGAGCCATAGGAAACATAGAAACATATTGCTTTTGAGCAATAATGCCAAATAAAGGGCTACATACACTCCCTTACAGGATCACATTAAGAGGCTAAGCTCTAGTCTAGAGTGTATAGTAGTGTTGCCCGATTCACGATTCGAATCAGTTCACCAATTCACTTCAGGTGAATCGATTCGAATCGATTCAAAACAAACAAAAAAAAATCGGTTCCCGATTCAGATGACCCTCCTCCCTTGCCCTCTAAAGCAAGAGTGGCAGCGCTGCTCTTGCTGGCTGGCCGCTGCTGCACCTGCTTTAGAGAGCAAGGGGGGAGGGTCAGTCGGGAAGTGCTGCTGTCGGCTTCCCCCCCTGGCGTCCGTTCCCCACCTGGCCTCCCCACATCGTTTACCTTTGAGGAGCAGCCTGCATACAAGATCACGATGTTAGCAATCTTTGCACTGCTTCTGAGCTGTTTCCTCCACTGCGATCCTGCCTCTGACATCAGAGGAGGGGTGGGACTGCAGCAGAGGAAACAGCTACGAAGCAGTGCAAAGATCGCTAGCACCGCGATCTTGGCTGCAGGCTGCTCCTCAAAGGTAAATGGTGCGGGGAGGCCAGGGGGGAAGCTGGACACCAGTGGGAGGCCAGGGGGAACATGCAGGCCTTCCGGGGGGGGGGGGGGTGAGCAGTCCTTCAAGGTGGGGGGTGGGACCTTCAGAGGGACAGGCAGGCAGGCCTTCAGGGGTGGGATGCAGGCCTTTAAGGGGGGACAAGCCTTCAAGGGGGACAGGCAGGCCTTCAGGGATGGTGGCACAGGCCTTTAGGGATGGGGTGCAGGCCTTCAGGGGGGGGGACATACCTTCAGGGGAGGGGGGCATTGGTATAGAAGTACACGGAGGGAGGGAAGGGGGGTTCAAAGAGACGTGCTTATTCCGGACTTTGGGGGGGGAAGAAATAATGGGTCTGAAAATAGAGGAGAGGGAGAGAGATGATGGACAATGGGATTTAGGGAGGGAAGGAACAGAAAGGGAAAAAAGTTGGACAAGGGATGGTATGGAGGGGGGATTGAGATACTGGATAGGAGGGTAGTTGGGAAAAGAAAGGGAGAGATGGTGGACCTTGGGGTGGTAGGGAAGGAGGGAGAGATGCTGGATGAAAGGGTAGTTAAGAAAAGGTGGATCTGTGGAGAGAGACAAAAAAAAAAAAAAGGAGAGATGCCACACCTCCTGGGGAGGGAAGGGAAATGGAAGAGGAGGACAGAGATGGCAGATGGATGGTTAGCACGGAGAAAGAAGAAAGAAGGAGACCCTAGCAAGCAAGTTATCAGAAGATAACCAGAATTTGAATAATGACCAGACAACAAAAGGTTGAAAAACTAATTCTATTTTCTGTTTTGTGATTACAATATGTCAGATTTGAAACGTGTATCCTGCCAGAGCAGGTGTTAGACCACAAACGTGAGCTAGGATTTAATAGAGAGAGGAAAAGTCTTTTTTGTTTACACCACAGCACCAATGTGGTTAGGAGAAGGCAAAGGGGGTGAAGAGGCTATAAAATAAACCCACTAGGATATTTGAAAAAACACCCAATTGGGCAGGAGAATCGAATTGAAAAAAAACAATTCAATAGGCTGAATCGAATCAAATTTTTTTTTTCCTGAATAGGAAAAGTGTGGTTCAGCCAGCAGAAATAAAACTCCAGAGAAGAGACAAGCTAAGGGAAGCCCAGAGGAAAGAGAAAGGGCCTCCAAGACTAACCAAGAACTGCAAGGACCTAATGAGAAGTTTGCAGCTGGTATCCTGCAAAGTAGGAAGCTAAGTTTGTGTCATGCCAGATAGATAAATCAGAGATGACCGCAATGGTCCTAAAAAGAGATTAGCTCTGTGTACTGTAAGAAAAGAACAGACAAAATGTATCTCTTGTCAGAGTTAAAGTTGGCACCCTGTTTATAATTGCATGTTTCTTTGCTTGTCTAGCAGAAGATCAGACCCTCTTTTGATGGTTAACTGTGAGCTGAAAAAGCATGTGAGGAAGACAGTTCTTTATATTTGGTCTTTGACTACACAAATAAATCTCTAAATTTTTGCCTGGCTGTACGTTAAGGGCCTGATTTTATAACTAGTGCCTAAGCATGCGTACATTGCAGACACTGCTCCATGTGGTTGTCAGTCAACCACTAGGCATCCTTTATAGAATCACGCCTAGGCTTGCTTAGTCATAGCTCAGCATCCTAGGGGCTGGTAATTTACCGTCACCTAGCTCTGATGCCTAGTAATGCCAAAGTCAACCATGCCTATTCTCTTCCCTAATAACTGCTATCACAATTTAGTAAAAAAAAAAAAAGGGAGGGGGTAGGTCTAAATCTTTGGAACAAATTGCCTACTGGCATGCGGTAAAGGGGCTACATTAACTTCTGTAATAATTTCACTTTGTGTGGTTTAAATAAATGATGAGATGAGTCTCTGGTATTTTCTTCTGTTGTCTCTTTAAATCACTTTCAATGTCCTGCCCATAAGAGTGGTATAAGCCTTTATAATGATGATGCGTTTTCCTTTTTGTAATATAGGGCTCATAAAGGTAATTTTTAGGAATTAAAATATCCAAATTAGGGCTTTAAATGTAGAATACCTAATTGTTTATGTAAGATTTATTTATTGGGATTTATAAAAGATGCCTTTTTCTATGAGGCATGCCAGGCAGTGTGCAGAAATCAGATTATCACCATCACATTTAAAACAATAGAACAAAACAAATAATGTCAATGATAGTTTAAATAATTTTAAAGATAACGCGTTATTGAAATCATACTGTATAAACATTATAAAACAGTACACAAAATATACAGCATGCTGGGCGTTCTCTTATGTTTTGTGGAGGAAAAAAATATTGTTGCTTCAAGTGCATGATATTCTGTGAGTGAGGCAGTCTTTGTAAAGTATATGTTTTTCATGAATGAACTGTCATAATGCCTAGTGACACCTAACTTCTGCGCCAACAGTGATCGCGGAATTCAGTGGCACAACATCTCAGGTTCCAGACAAGCCCACAGAGGCTGCCGAGATCATAGCGATTGTGTTTAACGGCCCCAGGGGAGAATGCCAGCTGCGCCTTTGCTTCTGGTCCATGAAAGCATCTAAACTACTTATTCTTCAGAGGGAGTTACTACATTGCATTTCCCTCTCTGTCATCCCTCTACAGAGATGCCAGTAAAGACAGTGACTGCCTTGAGAGAATGGGGCACATTTGTTAACTGTCATAAACAATGGTGCCTTCAGTGTAATAATATATTAACTTCTACTTGTTCTTGCTTTTTTTGTTGTTATACTTTTGATTTAGCTCCTTGCCCCTGTTTGGCACTTTGATCTCATTTCCTGCAGCTGAAATTGACAATGGTCTGTTGGGTAAGGTAAATTGTCTTTTTAATTAAAAAAAAAAAAATATTGCTGCGGCCAATGAGTAGTGACACAATTTTGCTTTAACTGAAAAGTCCAAAAATCTATTTTTGATTTATCATGTTTGATCCAGTCATCATGAGGCATCTCTCTGACCTGAGGATCCCCCAACAACCAGTGCAGCGGCAGTGACAAAACCACTTGACCTAGTCTGACTTCTATTAAGTTTCTGATGGAAGTGTCAAGGAAGTGCTGCATTTTTATCACTTCCGATGACCTAAAATTAAATGACGTGGTTATTAATGAGCTGAGAAATAATTGTCATTGAATGTAATAATTACTAAGTAAACACTTGTTCTTCTTGCTGTTTTCCCAGTTCCTGTTATTGCTGTGCCACGGTTCCATGTCACATAAGAAGTGCTAATTAAATGTTCAGCAGTACTTTCAGTCTTGCGGTGCTCTTCTGCTTCACTTTCACAACAGCCTTAAGCTGTTTTATTGTTTATATTGATTACTATTCCTCCCCTCCCCCCTTTACTGAGCCATGATAGAGTTTCTACCATGGCCCGAAGCGCTAAATGCTCCAACATTGCTCCAATGCTCATAGAATTCCTGTGCATTTAGAGCATTTAGTGCTCCGGGCTGCAGCAGAAACCTCTACACTCGTCGTACCTATGTCCAGATCATTAATAAAGATGTTAAAAAGCACAGGTCCAAGTACTGAGCCCTGCGGCACCCCATTGGTGACGCTCTTCCAGTCTGAGTATTGTCCATTTACCCCCACTCTCTGTTTCCTAAGCTCCAGCCAGTTTTTAATCCATGTGAGTATTTCACCCTCGATTCCATGGCTCGCAATTTTCCGAATTAGTCATTCATGTGCGCGGGGGGGTGGGGCATTAGTGGAGGGGGTGCGACTTTCCGGCAGGAGGGGTTGGGCACTCTCCTGCCGGCGACTGGGAGTTTGAGGGGGGGTGGCGTACTGCCGGCGATCGAGAGTGTTTGGGGGCTGCCTTCAGGCAGGAGGGGTTCAGCACCCTCCTGCCGGCAATCGGACAGGCGGACGCTAAACTTATCACGGCAGGGAGATCCCTTGCCGTGATAAGTGTAGCGGCCGCGTCTATTCTAACCCGATTCTCTAACCGGCTTCTGTAACATGGATCCCGGTTACAGAATCGGGGTTAGTGTAGGCCTGATTCCATATAGGATTCCTCTCCTGGGTGCCCTATTCAGCATCAGGGCCCAACTGTTTTCTAGAGGAACTGAATTTCTTGCAAGTCTTCCAGGATGGTTAAACTGGAATCATAAATCTATTCATTTTTTGAATCCAATTGTTTGTGTCAGAATGAGAAATATAAATTGCATTTTCCCCCAAAGGATAGATTATCCATCATTCATATAACACGTCAAATGATTTTAGCTCACTGTAAAGCACTTTAAACATATTAGTGGTTATGATCATATTCAAATATAGACTTTAGTTGAGACTGTAGGGCAGGGGTAGGGAACTCCAGTCCTCGAGAGCCGTATTCCAGTCGGGTTTTCAGGATTTCCCCAATGAATATGCATGAGATCTATTTTCATGTACTGCTTTCAATGCATATTCATTGGGGAAATCCTGAAAACCCGACTGGAATATGGCTCTCGAGGACCGGAGTTCCCTACCCCTGATGTAGGGTAACATACATAATCTACATTTTCTTTGCCTATTTTTAAAGGCAACATTTTTACCATCAATAAATTAATTAATGGCTTTTTATTGTATTTTAATGTCAGCTTAGATTGAAATGCAAAATGATTACTGAAGTAATCCAAGTGCTTGAAAACTTCTATTAAAAAAAGGTATCATGTATTGCTTTATTCTCTAGAGCACTGCCTTTCTTACTGTTTCTTGAGAAGAGAAAGTCAAAATGAAGTCTGTAGGACTTTGCTAATAATTAGTCTCTTGGCTGTGCCTCACACCTCTTTTATGCTGGAATATGCTCACAAGGTGGAAATATCTGCACCTTCAAACTGTACTCCTTCTGTCCAGAATGAGCTGAGTTGAAAGGATTCCCCACTAGGGACCAAAAGCCGAGGAGATTTGAGTTGTTGAAATTAAAATTTGCATTGGGTACAAAGCGAAATAAGAAAACTTCACTGAGTGAACAAATATTATTCAGAAATTACTGGCTTGGAATGCAGTTGATATGAATTTGCCAAAGCATGAATCTAACTCATGATTGTATGGCTTCAGTGACAAGAGAGCAAACTCTAGAAATAGGGAATTTTATAACAAAGCTTGTAATTAAATATTAACTTTATATATCAATAAAAAGCTAATGTGTAATAGAAATCGCTCATCATGTCATATGATAAATTTTTATTCTCTGCATTTTATAATTCTACCACAATACTATTGTTGGAGTATTGTGCAGAAGATCCAGTAAAACTATACTGTGTACATTGGCTACTACCTGAAAATTATATGCTAAGGGGCACATTTTAAAAAAGAAAGATGTACAAAAGGCGGCATAAACCAGCACTTGGACGTTTTGATTGCCAAAGCATCCAAGTGCTGATTTTCAAAACGTACTTTCCTAAATATATTGTTAGGCCTTTTGTCTGAAGAGTGTCCAAAGTTCAAGGGTACATGTAGGAGGCGTGTTATGGGCATTCCTAGTGTTTGAACATCTTGTGGAGATAATTGAACATTTACCAAGGTGTCCAGAGTGCCATTTCAACATTTGGAGCTAAACCTGCTTTGAAAGTGTCTAAGGACCAAAAATGTACCCAAACTGACCAAATGACCACTGGAAAGCATGACCACCTCACCCCCTGTCCCAAAGATGTGAAAGAGACAGTACATACCAGCCTCTATGACAGCTGCAGATATTATGGGAAATCCTATTAGAGCAGCAAGCAGATGTCTGGTGTAGCCTGGTAGGTGGTGTAGTGAACCATAGAGAGGAGGGACAGGCCCATATCCCACTCTACCCACTACATTTATGGTGGAAAGTGTGAGCCGAAACCCCCTCCCCCACCTCCACACACACACCAAAATCCTACTGTACTGTTGTATAGGTTACATCTGCAGCCATAAGGGCTATTGGGGTGGTAGACAAGTCAGAATAGTAGGTTTGGGGGGAGTTTTGGAGGGCACCATACATTAAAAGGGAATTATGGTGAGATGCCCTCTAAGGTGTCCCACTGCTTTCCTGGCATGCCTGAGTGGCCAATATAGTATAAATGGTGGTCCCCACCTTTGTCCAAATGGCTTGGTTTCTGACATTTTTTAACTTGGACTTTTTTTCAAAAACGTCCAAAAACATTAGATATTCTAAGGGCCAAAGCATCTAAATAGGTCTTTTTTTTAATTGGGGGAGGGTGATAGACATTTTGTAAAGGACGCCTAAGTCCTGACTAAAGTTAAATGGGACTTAGGCGTCCAAACAACATGGTTAATAAGCAATTTAAGGATCTTAACGAGCGATAATTAGTACTTGGACTTCCAAAGAATGTGGACATTAGTTCTGAGACACGTACAATTTTGTGGATGACTAGTGGAAAAAGCTACACCTAATGAACGTGGCATGGGCGTGGGGTAGGAGAGGCTTTGATGTGGACATCTGTTGACTAATTTACATATCGCTGAGCTTCCATGGGTATCCGCCTAGCACCTACATTGTAGGCAAATTAAAAACAGGTCTACTTTTGAGCATGGTTTGGTCAGCAGATAGACGTGAGTTAGGTGGACGGGACATAGGTGGGCTTTGAACGTCTCCAATGCGTTTTGCTAAATAGGTCAATGGTTTTTTTTATTTTTACTTTATTAAGCTCAAAATACATTCAATAATGCAGTACATAAACAGGGCACATGAATACAGATATATTGCATGCAAAACCTAATTTTTTTGGAAACAGTAATGTTATTTGCTAATTATAGTAAAAGATCCATTAACTGAAGCAGAGTACATGAAAAAAATAGCTTTATATTTATTGCTCAAATGCTACCATTTTTTCTGACTAAAGAGTGCTGCATTGAGCTAATTCATGAAAGAGGTGCATTAAGCAAGTAATAGATAACTTCATTTCCAAAAGGTTAAAAACAGAAAAAGGAGATACAGGCCTCAGCATGGCTTCTAGTTCATTGCAAATGGAGGTTTCCACCTGCACAATGGTGACCTCATTGTGAGATCATCAAGGTGCACCTGGAAGGTAGAATGCCACAATTAAAATAGTAATATATGCTTGGGGAGCTGGTTGGGATTTGAATCCATGACCGTTGGAAGATGGGAACAGGACTGTTACCCATTGAGCCATAGCAGCTTCCATTCAGGTGCTTCTTCCTCACATGTGATATGATAGAGATCTCCTAAGATATGATCTCCTCAGGTATCATATCACAGCTACCTGAATGAAAGTAGCTCTAGCTAAGTGGTTTAAAGCACTGCTTTCATTGGCCAAAGGTCATGGGTTTGAATCCTAAATATGGTCAGCTCCTTCAGCACAGACTTCAGGGCCAAAGAGAATCCCAATGTTCAGAGAGATTATGTTCACCAAAAGCCAAAGAGAAAAAAAATATGAAATATGTTTTTAATTGGAATTTAAACTTCTGGAAATACATTTCTTTATGAATGGGGGCATTGATATGGCATTCCATAGTAAAGGAGAAATGAAAAAAAATACTGAATGCTGTGTGGATTCTATATGGATTTTTGAGGAAGGCGGGATAGACAGATATTGCTCATCTACTGATCAAAGTGGATATTTAAAATTTTTGACTGGTTGTATAGGAAAGTCCCAAAGGAAAATAGGGGAAATAGGGGGAGTTAGATGTCCAGAGAACTGGAACATAGTAGATTTAGAAACATTAAGAATTAATTTGAGTCTCCAGTCACTATGCTATTTTCTGTAAACAATTTTGAAGAGTTTTCATATCAATGGAATCTGGAAATATTGTAAAAAGAAGCAAAATATCATCTGCATAGAATTGGAAACTAATTCAACATTGTTGAATTTGTAAGGCTAATATACTGATGAAAATGTTAAAAAGAGATTAGGACAAAATTGACCCCTGTGGGATGTCACAGTGTAGCTGAAATGATGAGGAGTATTAGCTTGAATGATCAACTTTGAAGAATCTAGTAAAAAGAAATTATTTAAACCAGTCTAAAACTTGACCACTGATGCCAATGTCCTGCAGTCTTTTAAATCAGAAGAGGGTGGTCTACCAAGACAAAGGCTATATTAAGATATAAAGAGATGGTTAAAGTGATGCAGCCTAAATTAAAATATACTTTGCTTAGTAGTGCTGTAATTGTTGTTTTAGTACTAAGAACATAAGAATAGCCTTACTGGGTCAGACCAGTGGTCCATTAAGCCCAGTAGCCTATTCTCACGGTGGCCAATTAAGGTCCCTAGTACCAGACCAAAACCCAAGGAGAAGCAACATTCCATGCTACCCATCCAGGGCAAGCAGTGGCAGGAGTTGGGGGATCTGTTAATCTGGTCGAGACTTTGATAGAGGGAGTGAACTGAATTTGAACTTGATCTAGTTCCAATGGGGTTCTAATTTTACTCTGCCTATAGAGATTGGGAACCGAAGAGTGGGCTGTATGTAGCCTCTGCCCCCTGTTTTGACTGTAAGCATACTAGTATACTGGATTCCTTGTCTATAGTACCTGAAGATTGGAGAATGACTAATGTTACAACAATTTTAAAAAAATTTCTGGGTTGATCTGAGAAATTACAGACTCCAGTGCCAAGAAAAATAGTTGAAAACATTATAAAAAATAAAATTATGGAACATGTAGACAAACATAGTTTAATGGGACAGAGTCAGCATGGGTTCAATGAAGGGAAGCCTCACAAATTTGCTGCATTTCTTTGAAGGTGTGAATAAACATGGATAAAGGAAAGCCAGTTGACATGGAGGGGCATAATCAAAAGAAAAGTCTAAGTCCCCTTTTGGCCTAAGTCCCTAGGCACAGAAAGTAGACAGCAGGAAAATGTCCATTCTAAAAAAAAACCCGTCCAAAATGAGGTTTGTTTGGGGTTTTTTTGAGAATGGTCTACCTCTACATTAAACAATTTAATCGCCCGGACCGCCAATGCGTCTATCCTTACAACACCTTCCCGACCAAAAAATCGCCCAAGTCCCTAAAGCTCAAAACAATACTTTTTAGGCAAAGAAGGGGCCAGTCCTTCACCTAAAAGCAGGATTCTCTAACCAGTGTCTGTCATAAACAATGCTGGTTACAGAATCTTGGAATTGTGTGTGTCCTTCCGCCCGCAACAATCGCGGCAGGTGAGATGCCCAATCTCTCCTGCCACGATCCCCCACGACCACCCCAAATCTTCCCTGGCAGGAGAGATGCTCAATCTCCTGCCGGACACATCCCCACCCCAAACACCTGCACAATCATTGGCAGGAGAGTACCTAATCTCTCCTGCCGGACACAATCCCCACCCCCGCACGATCATTGGCAGGAAGGTGCCCAATCTGTCTTGCCAGACACAGCACCCCCTCTACCTCCACACCTATCCATGCACTCCCTAATCCCTACAGACACTCCCTCTAACCTTGTGCGATGGCCGGCCAGCTGGGTCCTCCCTCCAGCTGGCCAGTGGGCCCACCTTCCTCTGAATGGCAGGCCTGTCCCTTCCAAGTGCTTTGTGGGATGCACTGGGGAGGGGCCTAGGTCCTGATTGGCCCATGTGCCTAAGGCCCTGCCCATAGAAGGGGCCTTAGTCACCTGGGCCAATTCCGGTTGACACAGGTATCTAATGCCCCTCTTATGGGCGGGGCTTTAGGCACATGGGCCAACCGTAATCTTAGACCTGTCTGGCCAGACATCGCACAAGGTTAGAGGGGGGTGGAAGGGGGATCTAGAGGATAGGTGTGTGGTCTGGCAGGGGTTCTGGGGGAAGGGGGTTTGGAGGGGTGTTGTGTCCAACAGGAGGGATTGGGCACCCTTCTGCCGATGATCGCATGGGGGTTGTGTCCAGCAGGAGGGATTGAGCACCTTCCTGCCAATGATCACGCAGGGGTTCTGTCCAGCAGGAGGGACTGGGCATATCTCCTAACGGGGAAGATTCTGGGTGGTTGTGGTGAATATTCTGGGGGATCGCGGCAGGAGAGATTGGGCATCTCTGCTGCCGCAATTGTTACTGGTGCGGGGGAACAGGTTGCCTGGGCCACTGAGCTGATTGCAGCAGCCACGATCAGCTCAGTGGCCCAATTCGGAGCTTATACCTGTTGTGACTTGGTCTAAGTCAAAACATATAAGTTACATCAGGCAACCTGTCAAAGGGTTTTGGTTATGGCTGCTGGATGACTAAGTCTAGGTCAGCCCATATCCCGCCCTATCCACTCCTCCAAAAATACCTCTTTTTGCTCTAGGTGTACAGAGGCAGGGTAAAGGCCTAAGCTGGTTTTAGATACATATAGAACCAGTTTTGATTATTGGTACTTGGACGATCTGTCTTTTTGATCGTCCAAGTACCAACTTAGACCACTTTTTGGACTTTTTAAATTATTATTATTATGAGCCCCATAACGTATCTAGATTTTCAGAAAGCTTTCAACAAAGTTCCTCATGAGAGGCTCCTGAGAACATTAAAGAGTCATGGGATAGGAGGCAATGTTTTTTTGTGGATTAGGAATTGGTTATTGTATAGAAAACAGAGAGTAGGGTTAAATGGCCATTTATAAATGATCTGGAAATTGGAACAACATGTGGGGTGATTACATTTGCAGATGATACTAAACTGTTTAAAGTAGTTAAAACATATGTGAAAATTGTTGGAAGACCTTAGGAAATTAGAAGACCAGGCATCCAAATGACAGATGAAATTTAATGTGGACAAACTGATACACATTGGGAAGAATAACCCAACTCATAGTTACCAGATGCTAGGGTCCATCTTAGGGGTCAGTGCCCAAGAAAAAGATACAGGTATTATTATAAATAATATACTGCTCAATGGGTAGTGGTAGCCAAAAAAGCAAACAAGATGCTAGAAAATTACTAGAAAATAGAAACATTGAAACATGATGGCAGATAAAGGCCAAATGGCCCATCTAGTCAGACCATCCACAGTAACCATTATCTCTTTCTCTCTCCGGGAGATCCCACATGCCTTTCCCAGGCCCTTTTGAATTCAGGCATAGTCTCTGTCTCCACCACCTCTTCTGGGTGGCTGTTCCATGCATCTACCACCCTTTCTGTAAAAAAGTATTTGCTTAGATTACTCTGGAGCCTATCACCTCTTAACTTCATCTTATGCTCTCTCATTGCAGAGTTTCAAATTAAAGAGATTTGACTCATGAACATTTACATTTACATCATGTAGGTATTTAAATGTCTCTATCATATCTCCCCTCTCCCGTCTTTCCTCCAAAGTATACAGTACATATTGAGATATTTAAGTCTGTCCCCATACACCTTATGATGAAGACAACATACCATTTTAGTAGCCTTCCTCTGGACTGACTCCATAATTTTTATATCTTTTTGACAGTGTGGCCTTCTGAATTCCACACAATATTCTAAATGAGGTCTCACCAAAGTCTTATACAGGGGCATTAATACCTCTTTTTTCCTACTAGCCATACCTCTCCCTTTGCAACCTAGCATCCTTCTAGCTTTCGCCATTATCTTTTCAACCTGTTTGGCCATCTTAAGATCATCACATACAATTACACCCAAGTCCCGCTCTTCTGTCATGCACATAAACTCTTCATTCGGGTTTTTGCAGCCCAAATGCATAGCCTTGCATTTCTTAGCATTAAATTTTGCTGCCAAATATCATATCATTCTTCAAGCTTCACCAGGTCTTACTTCATGTTATTCACACCATCCTGTGTGTCTACTCTATGGAAGATTTTGGTATCATCCACAAAGAGGCAAATCTTACCCGACAACCCTTCAGCAATATCGTTTATAAAAATGTTAAAAAGAATAGGCCCAAGAACAGAACCTTGAGGCACACCACTGGTAACATCCCTTTCCTCAGAGTGCTCTCCATTGATCACTACCCTCTGTCGCCTTCGACTCAGCCAGTTCTTGACCCAGCCCATCACTTTGGGACCCATTCCAAGGACACTCAGTTTATTTATTAGTCGTCTGTGTGGAACACTATCAAAGGCTTTGCTAAAATCTAAATATACCACATCTAGCGCACATCCTCTATCCAATTCTCTGGTCAACCAGTCAAAGAAATGGATCAGATTTGTCTGACAAGACCTACCTCTAATGAATCCATGTTGCCTCTGGTCCTGTAAATAAGACTAAGAATATTATAATACATCTGTATCTCTCCATGGTGCAACCTCACCTTGAGTATTGTGTTAAATTCTGGTTGCCGTATCTCAAAAAAGATATCACAGAATTAGAAAAGACCCAAAGAAGAGCAACCAAGATGATTAAGGGAATGGAACTCCTCATATGAGGAAAGACTAAAGAGGTTAGGGCTCAGCTTGGAAAAGAAACAGCTGAGGGGAGATATGATTGAAGTCTTCAAAATCCTGAGTGGTATAGAACAGGTGCAAGTGAATCAATTTTTTTAATCCTTTAAAAATTACAAAGACTAGGGGACATTCAATGAAGTTTCAGGGAAATACTTTTAAAACCAATAGAAGTAAATATCCATATCCTCTGGAACGCATTACCAGAGGATATGGTGTCAGCAGTTAATGCAAATTAGTTTTAGAAAAGGCTTGGGCAAGTGCCTGGAGGAAAAGTCCATAGTCTGCAGTTGAAACAGACATGGCCAGTGCTTGCCCTGGGATCGGTAGCATGGAATGTTGCTATTATTTGGGGGGTTTGCCAGATACAGTACTTGTGATCTGGATTGGTCACTGTAGAAACAGGATATGAGGCTAGATGGACCATTGGTCTGACCCAGTATGGCTATTCTTATGTTCTTATTAATCAGATCAAGGGGAGAAGTAGTCTTCCTCAGTGAAGCAAAGATTTTTTGATAAAACCATAAGAGATCGGAAAGAGAAGGAAGACCAAGTATTTGTACCAATGAAATCATTGGATGACGGTGACTGACTGACAGGGACATCAGTGAGCAATTGAGCCTGAGAACAAATTGCCCATAACAGTCTACTCTTTGTTAAAAATCCAGTTGCCAAAGCATCATGACTTGGACAAGAGAAATGAAGTTGTGAGGAGAAAGTTTCGTTCTTAAGAGTGGACTGGATTAATTAGATATTACACACAAATAAAACATTCTTGTAGCTTATCTCAACTGGGTATTACAAGTTTTACTACAAGCCATATAATTTTGCAAAGTAGATGGAGAACAATGTTTGAGCCAAAGGTATTCTGCCCTTCTTGAGAATGAGGATATATTGTATACTGCCGGGAGCTATTTTCTCTAAAGCAGTAAATAGAACTGAATCCCAACAAGTCCTTAAGTGGTTGGGACAGAAAATCAGGGGGAAGGAAAGAAAAAAAAGATAGGCAAGACAAAATATCAATGTTTCTAAAATTTCTAGAGACTTTTGTGATCCTTTTACATTGAATCAATCGAACAGAAATAGTACATAGAAAAAGACACCATAAAGTGGTCAGAACAAGGCACAGGGTTAATGGAGAACACAGATAATAATACAGGAGTGACAAGGACAAGGCAAGTTTGTGCTTGCTTGTATGTGTTCTGTAATGTGTGTTTTGTGTGTTTTTACTATGTATGTATTTTTGGAACCTGCTTTGTATAAAGTAGGATATAAATAAAAACCATAAGCAACAGAAGTGAGAATGACACAGAGATATAATTTGGCCCCATCCCCGACCCTGCAGAAAACCGCTGAAAACCTTCCCGTGTCATTCTTTAGTGTATATCTCAACCTCAGTCCTTCTACACCAGCATACTTCAATGTAAGGCTTGAGGGTTAGTAGCTGGGCCCATTCATACTCTTGATTCTTCCCTCTCTCCTTAAAGAATGACAAGGGGATGGTTTCCCACGGTTACCCATGGGGAAAGAGATGGTGACATATTCTGTCCCCATGTCATTCTCAAAAAAAATCTAAATACCGGTAGTCTTACCTCTATTAATTGTATCTATTCTGCTGATTGTTCCACTTACTGATTGTACTTGCTGATTGTACCTTTTCTCTGATTGTACCCATTCGCTGATTGTCCAGCTCTTCTTCACTGTAAATCGCCTCGAACTTCTATGGTTTTGGCGGTATATAAGAAATAAATTATTATTATTATTATTATTATTATTAGTTTCCTGCTATATGTAGTACAAGATTCAATTCCTTAATTAAACCAAGGAAACAATTCACCCTGGAGTCAGAGGGATTGTTCACATGTATTTTAAAATCCCCTCAAATGACTAAACCTCTCCCCCTTTTTTACTAAGCTATGGTAGAGTTTTCTAGTGTGGCCCAGAATGCTAAATGCTTCGACGCTCATTGAATTCCTATGAGTGTCGGAGCAGCGTTGGAGCATTTAGAGCCCCAGGTCAGGGTAGAAACCTCTACTGTGGCTTAATAAAAGAGGACCTAAATAAGAGAACTTAGAAATCACATCTACTAAAGTCAGACATAAATTTAGACTAGGGTCCTGCTCTTGAGAGTACCTAAATGCACCTTTGAAACACCTAAATGGAGATACCCTGTTATAAAATGACCCCCCTTAAATATTTGGATGAAAATAGAGCAGCATTTTATATTTCTTTTTCATCTTTTTATACCTTTCCTGTATTCCCTCTCCTTTGACTACTTCCATTAATGCCATTTTTTGCAGCTTTTAATATCTCAGATGAATCATATGTATTATGTGAGTTAAATGATTAATCATATGCCATGCACAAGTCTTATTTTCTGTAACATACCTACAGACATTTTACTTGGATTTCTACAATATTCGTGTATTCATTTATTCTCATCTTTATGATATCATGTGCTAGGTTTTCACTGCGCTACTTGACAAGTTAGATAGATGGCATTCCTACAGATTTGTACCTTTTTTCCCTCGCCTATTGAGCATCGACTAATTGGATAAATGATTTTCTTGCAAAAATGTTAATATGCTATCAATTATGATAGCAAATTGTGTTAATTTCCTAGAAGGGTTTGCAGTTGAGGTCCATTGGCAGTCACTATATTAAAATCACCTATTATGTTCAAATATGCCCAGGTGTTGTGATAAAAATCATACACAAATAAGAAAGGGAGACTTGCAAACAACATTATGACTTTCAACTATTATTACTATTTCATCAGACTGATAAGGTATTTGTCTTTATATAACACACGTGGAGGGGCATAATCGAAAGGGATGTCTAAGTCCGTTTGCATCCAACTCGCAAGTCATCCAAAGTAAAAAAACAGCCTAATACATATTTTCGAAAAATATGTCCAAAATTTTTTTTTGTTTTGAAAATTATCTAATTATACGTCCTGCCGATCTGATCATTCAAGCCGCTAAATCGTCCATCTTTATACCACATTTCCATCCAACTTTTTATCCAAGTCAAAAATGCCTAGAACAAGACCTGTAGGACGTGGGAGGGGTCTGCAAAGTGATGAACTGCACACCCAGACATGCCACCTAAAGAGTGGGGGTACCTTACAGGGCACTGCTGTGAACTTCACAAAAAGGGTGCCATGTCTTCTCCTCCCTACAGCTCCCTCATAGGTCACGGTGAGCCCCCCAAAGCACCTCCAGAATCCCCTATACCCACTTATCTACCACCCCAATAGCCCTTATGGCTGCAGGAGCCACTTATATGCTTGTACAAAAGAGTTTTGGGGATGTATAGGGGAGTATACATGTTTACGTATCAATGCAGTGATTACAGGGGCTTATGGGCATGGGTCCCTAACCCACCCACAAGACAACTTAAGCTGCCTCTGTGCTGGACGACTAGGCTTTCCTATGCCAGGCAGCCAGATGATGATGGTCTGGAGGCTGAATTTTAAAGATGTGATTAATGTGGGGGGGGGGAGTCGGTGATCACTGGGGTAGTGTGTGGGGGTCTGTGTTATGTGTTTCAGTGCTTATCTGGTGAGTTTAGGTGGGTTTTTGTGACTTAGACCATGTTTTACATGGTCTAAGTCACAACGTCCAAGTTCTGTCGATCCTGGGCTGCATAATTTTCGGTTATACATGATGTACGACTAAGTCTAAGCCAGCCCATGTCCCACCCAACTCCCGCCCTTGACACTCCTCCTGAAATGCCCTATTTAGCTTTGGTCATTCAGCGGCACTATGTAGGCCTAGGTCGTGTAGAAATACGTCCAAAACTGATTTTTATTATCGGCACTTGGATGTATTTGGACAACGTTCGTCCAAGTGCCAACTTAGGCCAGTTTTTGGACATTTTTCTCTTTTGATTATGAGCCCCATACTGTATAGTGAGTAGTCATTTAATATGTGTATTAAATCCTGGGCATTATCTTGCAGAGGAGGCTGTGATTTTTTTTTTGTTAGTTCAAAGTTGTATATATGTTTTTACAAACCCGTAACATTGAAGCATATATCTACTGAATACATTTTTCCAAATTTAGAATATTTTTTTTGTATGAGAGAACATGTGGATTCCCAAGAATTGAAGATAACAGAAAGTCATTTGGCTGTTTCCATATATGTCTATTTGTCCTGCCTGAAGTGTCTAATATCTAAGCTTTCCATTTGATGCATCTAAACATAGCAAAGGCCATTTGAGAATATTTACATGTATAAGAAAAGACATTTACACATTTAAGCCAGGAGTATCAAAGGGAAGTTATTAACATGGGCTACTGTTAAGTTGGGTTAGCCTACTTTTTATGCAATAGGGCCATATGCTAAGATAACCCAATAAGTCTGATAAACAATACAAATTAACTTACCATCAACACCAGGCAATAAAGGAATTACGAGATATGGATAATATAGTGATAATAAAAGCAGACAAAGGGGGCGCTATAGTGATCCAGGACAAATTAATGTATCAAACTGAAGCAAATCATCAGTTGAGCGATAGACAAGCGTATAAAGAACGTCATGGTAATCCGGTTGAACTTCTAATGAAGGATATTTTTAATTTCATCACACAATTTTATGAACAAGGTCATTTTTCGTCAAAAGAATATTATTTTTTACTGGAAAAGTACCCAAGGACACCTATAATTCACTTTTTCCCTAAAATTCATAACAATTTAAATAGCCCTCCAGGTAGACCTATACTGAATAACAAAGACAGTTTGCTGGAGCCCCTATCCAAGTTTCTGGATATATTCTTGAGGACGGAAGCTAGGAAGGTCACGTCCTATTTAAAAGATTCTTCACATCTCCTGAGAACACGAATGGAAGAGGGTTTATTACAGGAGGGGACGTGGCTAGTGACCCTGGATGTGGTGTGTTTATATACCAAGATACCCCAGGAAGAGGCAATACTAGTTATAAAAGAAGTTTTGGATAGGAGGGAGGGAATTCAGAGGATTAGTTCTTCTTTCTTAGTACAACTAGCAGAATGGGTAATCAAAAGGAACTTCTTTGAATATAATGGGACTTTCTACCAGCAGATTAGGGATTAGCTGTGGGGGCCACTATGGCCCCATCCATAACCGAATACATTTATCCTTCAGAGTTCTTTCACCATGTACCCCTCTGGAAACGGTTCTTGGGTGATATCTTTTTCCTTTGGGAGGGAACAGAGAAAGATTTGGAAAAATTCATCCAATGGATAAATACAAGGAACCCTACTTTACAATTTACAGCAACTTACAGTAAACATCAAATTGAATTATTGGATTGGTAAGGAGGGATCTCAGTTTAAAACCACCCTTTATAAGAAGCTGTTTGCATGTAATATTCTGTTACATTTTGGTAGTTTCCAACCCTACCGTTTAAAATACAGTCTTCCAATTAGCCAATATTTGAGGGCAAGACGAGTTTGCTCTACCTTGTATGAGTATAAAAGAACAGCAAAGGACCTTGAGGGGCGATTCTTAGATAGAGGGTATCCTAAGAGCTCGATCCGGCAAGCTTATCTATGTGCTAGATATGCCCAGAGGGATTTATTACTGAAATAAAAATCTATCACAGTTGAAGAGGCGAAGTTAATATGTGTGCTACCATATTCTAAAGCATCTAAAATGCTTATTTCCCTTATAAAACAGCATTGGCATATCCTTAGCCTTCATGAATGGTTCCATGATTTCCCCATGTTCTCTTTCCTACATCAATGCCAATGGTGTAGTAGTGTGGTGACAGGGCATGAGTGGACCGATCCTCAAATGGGATACACAATTAGGGCACAGGCTGAAACAAACTGTAAGACCATTAGAGTGATCTATATAATAATATGTCCCTGCAATTTGGTATACATGGGACGGACCAAACACTCCATTAACATACGTCTTAATGAACACAAATCTCACATTATGACAAAGTCTTTACAAGCCCCCATTGTACAACATTGGCTAGATAAAGAACATGGAATAGAACAGTACGATGGAGTGTGATTGATAGCTTGGAAGCAGGGAAAATGAAGGGCAACTGGGAAGGGAAGTTAAACTACATAAAACAACGCTGGATTTATCGTCTCAAAACAGTTACCCCAAATGAGTTGAACAATGAACTAGAATGGGCCACTCTTGTCTAGGGGGCGGGTCCTCTTTTGATGTCATCTAAGAAATCATTATATTTTTAAATAAAGTTGTTGATACACTCCCTGACATCAGACGTTGACGCTGGAGTTAAGCATCAGCCAATGGAGACAGGGCGTGTATAAATTCATTAAGACATAGTAATAGCGCCATTCTTTACCAGACGCTGTGGTCGGGTCAGAGTAGTTAAAGCCAGATAGGTAAGAAAGGGAGGTTCGAGAGGTTTTATTGAAAGGTAGTAAGGATATTAATGTGTATGTATGATTAGCTGAAAATTGCGGGGACTAAGTGTTTTCTCTGTTTAATTTATAGGGAGTGGTACCCTTGATAAAACCCTTTAAAGTTATATGGGTGAAACATGTTGGTGATTCTACCCCCATATGAAGTACCACCACACAGCTAAGTACTTTTAGTACATATTTATTAAAATAAGTTAAAGTAAAAAAAGAAAAATGCAAACTTAAGGGAGACGATCCGATGACGATTTGGAGCTTAAAGTCAAGCACTGCAAAATATATTTTGAGTGCCTGGTGGCCCTGCTGAGGATCGTGAAGACAGATATATAACATATTAAGGTTAGGAGGTGCAGTATGCATATGTGATTACATCCACTATTCTAAAAGTCTAGTTTATAATATAGCACTTTTATAGAGGTTTGAAAGAATTGCCACGGGTGAACAAGATAACTCAATATGACGTAAAATAACCCAACTTAATAGTAACCCACATTGATAACATCCCCTCTTAATGATTTTAGAACAGGGGCTATATGCGGTGGCGTACCAAGGAGGGGGCGGGGGGGGGGGGCGGTGCGCCCCGGGTGCCAGCCCTAAGGGGGTGCTCCCGGCCTTGCCGTTCAGTCCCCCCCACCCCCGAAGGACCGCTCGCCCCACTGACCTTCCTGCACCACCTGTGAAGCAGCCCGCAGCAGGATCGCGAAGTCAGCGTCAGCGATCCCTGCGCTGCTTCCTGAGCCGCGATCCCGCCCCTCCTCTGACGTCAGAGGAGGGGCGGGACTGTGGTGCAGGAAGCAGCGCAGGGATCGCTGACACTGACTTCGCGATCCTGCTGCGGCTGCTTCATAGGTGGTGCGGGGAGGCCAGGGGGGCGAGCGGTCCTTCGGGGGGGGTGGGGCGGGCAGGCAGGCAGGCAGGCTTTCAAGGGGGAGGGGGTGACAGGCAGGCAGGCAGGCCTTCAAGGGGGGACAGGCCTTCGGGGGGGTGCAGACCTTCAAGGGGTGCAGGCCTTCAAGGGGGGGCAGGCAGGCCTTCAGGGGGGGTGCAGGCCTTCGGTGGGGGGTGTAGGCCTTTGGGGGGGTGCAGACCTTCAAGGGGGTGCAGGCCTTCAAGGGGGGGGACAGGCCTTCAAGGGGGGGACAGGCAGACCTTTAAGGGGGGACAGGCCTTTGGGGGGACCATGATTTAGAAGTACACGGAGGGAAGGGGGTGTTCAAAGAGACGTGCATATGCCAAACTTTGGGGGGGGGAAGAAATAATGGGTCTGGAAATAGAGGAGAGGGAGAGAGATGATGGACCATGGGATTTAGGGAGGGAAGGAACAGAAACGGAGAGAAATTGGACACAAGGGATGGTGTGGAGGAGGGATAGAGATACTGGATAGGAGGGTAATTAGGAAAAGAAAGGGAGAGATGGTGGACTCTGGGGTGGTGGGGAAGGAGGGAGAGATGTCGGATGAAAGGGTATTTAAGAAAAGGTGGATCTGTGGAGGGAGATGAAAAAAAGGAAAGATACCAGACTTCCTGGGAAGGGAAGGGAAATGGAAAGGGAGGACAGAGTTGGCAGATGGATGGTTAGCATGCAGAAAGAAGGAGACCCTGGCAAGCAAGTTATCAGAAGAAAACCAGAGCCTTGGACCAACAAGATTTGAAATATAACCAGACAACAAAAGGTAGAAAAATTAATTTTATTTTCTGTTTTGTGATTATAATATGTCAGATTTGAAATGTGTATCCTGCCAGAGCTGATGTTGGACTGCAAACGTGAGCTAGGATTTAACAGAGAGAGGAAAAGTCCTTTTTGTTTCTTTATTTTATTTACACCACAGCGCCAGTGTGGTTAGGAGAAGCCAAAGGGGGTGAAAAAGCTATAAAACCCACCAGGAGTTTTGAAAAAAATCACCCAACTGGGCAGGAAAATCGAATTGAAAAACCAATTCAATAGGGCTGAATCGAATCAAAAATTTTTTTCCTGTATCTGGTAGCATTATTTTGCTCTACTGTCTTAGACTTTAGGACCTGGGATTGGGGAGAGATGGCATCCTCAGTACTTTATAATGCAAGTGAAACGAGGATTTGGTCAGACTTTTTAAGGGTCTGCAGAAAAAAAATATTGTATAGGCCGGAGACATGAGACAGCAGGAAATGGGAACTTTTCTTCCTTCTATTTTTGTGAATGGAAAGGCTGAGGATGTCAGAGAGTTCAGTTAAAATATGTGCTTTATAAGAAAATATAATAATGTGTTTTATAAAGTTTATAGCATAGCTGGCCTACCCAGTGAGGTGTTCCTAGTGGTGATGGTGGCAGCGTGTCAATGTGTTGAGAGGAAGAGGTGGTCTGGGAAATTCTGCTGAGCAAACTCCGGGCCCATTTCCACCCCCCAGTTAGTCCACTCCACTCAACTGGTTCACACACTGAGTGGGTCTTTGGGTGTTGTTTTGGGATCTCTTCCAGTGGTTTATCTCCTTCTGGTCCAAGGAAGGAAACTTTGTTATCCTTAGCATTGACCTACAGAATATGTTTGTAACAGCGCTGCTTGTGTGGCATTAGGCTATGTAGTGATCGAAAGAAAAAAACAGACCTTTGTACATTTTTGCACTATATGGTGGGTGTATGAGGAGATTCACATTTCCTGCACAGCTAAGTCCATGTGAAGTTACCTTGTGCTGTATTTGACATCTAGCAAGGTCTCTGTTTGAAAGGAAAGATCTAAACTTAAAAATGAAGTGGCCAGAAGTTATGGTAAAAGCAGATAGTGTAGCTGGTTTTAAGAAAGATTTGGACAAATTCCTGGAGAAAAAGTCCATAATCTGTTATTAAGACATGGGGGAAGTGTCTGCTTGCCCTGGATCGGTAGCATGGAATGTTGCTACTCTTTGGGTTTTGACCAGGTATTAGTGTCCTGGATTGGCTACCATGAGAATGGGCTACTGGGCATGATGGACCATTGGTCTGACCCAGTTAGGCTATTCTTATGTTATGTTCTCATCTGTAGGGGCCTTTGTTTTCACTTCTTATTTTAATGTATTTTTTTTCTGGGAACTTATCAGTGTTTTTTTATAATGGGAACAAAAATGGAAGATAATTAATGTGTGTGGGATGAGGGGGTAACTAATTTCTTCAGCTAAATAATTCAATCCACTTCAAACAGACATAGGAGAACTCACGCACCATTCACACACCCTCCAACCAAAAACGTCAAAAGAAAAAAAACTGTTCGACAACCTCCTAGCCATTCGAGCTGCAACACTCGACCCCCAACTCTACAACCAATTGACATCGACCACAGACTGCAAAACCTTCAAAAAGAAATAAAAACCCTTCTATTCAAAAAACACATAAAACCAAACTAACACAATCAGAACTGTCCCAAGCATCACCTGCAACTACTCCATATGTACTTCTGATGTCATGACAATTCAGACATAATTTATGTTATGTTATGTTTGGAATATAAGAAAATTTTCACTGCCTGTTTCTATTCTGACCATTTATTCTGTTTCATGGTCATTACAAAAAATATTTTTTTACATGGGGGGGGTGTCAAAAAATGATGGGCCCCGGGTGCCACATACCCTAAGTACGCCACTGGCTATTTGTCTATGCTTAAGTGACACACAGACTTGAAGGAGGAATGTTCAGGGTATTGTTTGGATGGACCTTGAAAGTAGACATATACTTTGTGTTTTGCAACAATACACATATAGGACTATATTCTATATATGGTGCTAAAAAATCAGCGCCCCCAAAAATGAGTGCTAAGGCCCATATTCTATAAATGGTGCCTTAATTTAGGTGCCAATAGGTGCTCTACTGGCGACTAAGTTAAGTCCAAAATACCGTTTAAAAGTGGACTTAAAAGAAAATTCAAGGCATCTATCAGTGCCTAAAAAAAATGGTGCCAGGAGTGGCATTAGGCACTGTAAAGAACCTACAGAGGCGTGATTCCTGTCAAAGGTAGGTGCTAGAAATGTAGGCCTTGATAACCCTAGCCTACATTTCTGGTATCTACTTTTACCAGAGGCGTGATTTTTTAAAATTGCGCCATCATGTGATTGACACATGTTCTGCAAACGCTTTTAAGGTGGTCACAAACAGTGGTGCTGTTTAGAGAATCTGGGCCTAAGTGCTATTCTATAAATGGTGTTTTGAGTTGGGCACCATTTATAGAAGCGTAAGCATTTACACCAACTAAAATCTGGTGTAAATTCCATGTGGATCTGCCATATTTTGTAACACTCTGCTCAAATTCTTGGAATACCCATGACTGGCATAGCCACATCCCCTTTTCAGATTCACACACAAAAATTTATGCATGCATCTTTATGGAATATCACCTAGCAAGATGCGTGCACAAATTCTAATTGTGGTCAATTGGTGCCAATGGGACTGGACAGGATCCATTCCTGGATACTGAGGGAGTTCAGAGAAGTTCTAGCGGGTCCTATTAAAGATTTGTTCAACAAATCTTTAGAGATGGGAGTGGTTCCTGTGGATTGGAGAAAAGCGGATGTGATTCCTATTCACAAAAGTGGTTACAGAGATGAAGTGAGAATCTACAGGCCGGTAAGCCTCACTTCAGTTATTGGAAAAATAATGGAAGCATTGCTGAAAGAAAGGATTGGGAAATTTCAAGAATCTAATGGGTTACAAGATCCAAGGCAACATGGTTTTACTAAAAGTAAATCATGCCAAACAAATCAGATTGAAGTTTTTGATTGAGTGACCAGAGAATTGGATCAAGGACATATGCTAGATGTAATTTACTAAGATTTCAGCAAAGCCTTTGGCGTGGTTCCTCATAGGGGGCTCTTGAACAAATTTAATGGGCTGAAGTTAGGACCCAAAGTGATGAAATGGATTAGAAACTTGTTGACGAACAGAGTAATGTTAGGAAATTCTTATTTACAGAGAGGGTGGTTGAAGCATGGAATGTGCTCCCAAGGGAGGTGGTGAAGAGGAAAACGGGGACAAACAAGCGTGGGATGAACACAGAGTATCTCTAATCAGAAAATAATGGGTATATATTGAAGGAACTAAGGCCAGTACTGGGCAGACTTGCGCGGTCTGTGTCCCGTATATGGCCATTCAGTTGGGGGACGGACTGGGAAGGGCTTCAATGGCTGAGATAGTTTACATGGGCTATAGTGGGCTTTGACGGAGACTTCAGTAGATAGAACCTAAGCACACTACCGGGCAGAGCTCTGGGTTTCTGGCCCAGAAATATCTAAGAAAAAGGACCATTTTTAAATTAAATTATGAATTAATAGAGTGTGTACCATTGGGCAGATTGGATGGACCATTAGGGGTTTTATCCGCCATCATTTACTATGTTACTAATATTTGACTAGTGGTACCCAATTATCAGCACTAATTGGTTTGTCACGCAATTAAATTGTGCACACAGATTGGATATGTGCCCATATTTGAGCACATAGTTGAATGCACCATATATAGAATCCTGGGGATGCTTCTCTTGTGTGTGGGCTTGGGAGGACTGGTTACTGGTTAAGTGTTGCAAAACCATCTTAAAATGCCAAAAACGTGCATATCAGAACTCAGATCTTGCTGTTGTAGAAAATCTAGCACTTACAATTATCTTTTTCTTCATCTTATAAGCATTTTAGAAAATTGTTAAAATCTAGTTTATTTGCAAATTTCCTCGTGAATTGACTTGTTAATCACTGAAACTATTCAGTCTTCTTAGTTTGTTAAACCTAGGGTTACCAGACTTCCGGATTAACCCGGACATGTCCTCCTTTTCGAGGACATGTCCAGGGGTCTGGACGGCTTTTCAAAACCCGGCACTTTGTCTGGGTTATGAAAAGCTTCCCGCTAACAGCGATGTTGGGGCGGCATCTGCGCATATTGTGACAGGGATCTGGCTAGTCCTACTAAATCCAAGGAGAAAGCCCCTGTAAGCCCCACTAAAGATTCTGTGACCAAGGTTAGGAAACATCCTGTGTATAGTAAAAATCCTGTGCACAGCTTTAGGAATGAGCCTGCCCCTTTAAAAGTTCCCAGAGCTCAGGCAGTGACTGAAAGGACAGGGCTCTTTAAGAATTTGGCTAACCCTGCTAGGGGGGGGGCGTGGCCTGTTGCTGAGGCTCTCTTTTTCTGAGCTTTCCTCGTCAGAGAGTGAGGAGAGACAGCTGGGACTGGAAGCTGAAGTCAAGCTGAGGAGGAAGCCAGCTCTGGCAGCTAACTCAGGGCCAGCACAAGAAGGTTCTCCCAGGGATTGGGAAATGGAGGAACCTGAAGACCAGCCCGAGGTTTGTGACATGGAATGGCTGGAGAACTATGTTTTGCCCCAAGGGGAAGTGCACCCCATGGAATGTGAGTAGGCTGATAAGCCCGGGGTTTCCTTTTCCTTTTGAAGAGGTTTTTTTTTGAAGCTATGTTTTGAGAGCAGTTTGTGCACTGCTCTGTTTTGTGCTGGAAGCTGCAGAAGTTACAACAAAGCTTGTCTGTTGGTGAGAGTGGTAACACCTGTGGGGAACAGGCTTCTCTCCTCTCATACTGTTGGGGATTTTTGCTCATCCTAACTGGGACACAATTAGAGCCAGTACCCAAGAGAGCCTTATTCTCAAAAGCTATTACTTGATGCATAGACTGTTCTGTCATACCCTAAATGTGGCCAGAAGGCTAAACTGAGGATTTTTCTGTTTTTAATTTGGACTGACTCTGGAAGCACGGCGGGTGCTAGGAGTAGGACTTATTTAAAGAGAATTCTTGGAAGTTTTGTTTTTCACTCGTGCCAAATT
This sequence comes from Geotrypetes seraphini, assembly GCF_902459505.1. Taxonomy (NCBI): domain Eukaryota; kingdom Metazoa; phylum Chordata; class Amphibia; order Gymnophiona; family Dermophiidae; genus Geotrypetes; species Geotrypetes seraphini. Next base: position 245,867,106 of record NC_047085.1, on the reverse strand, counting down.
CTGACATTTTTGTTTGAAACTTTTGATGTTCCATTAAAAGTGTTTTGTTTGAACAACCTGGACATTTTGGTGTGCAATTTCTGGGAGACATTAAAGAATCTGTGTTCCACTACCTTTATTTTAACTCCAGGACTAGGATTCAGCAGAGCCACTAGGCCTAGCCAGGATCCTTGTCCCACAATATGCAGATGCAACATAGCGATGTCACGCACACGCACACATGCATGTGATGTCATCGCGTCACACCAGCACATGCGCAGATGCAAACAGGTTGAGGGGGTGGGGCTGGGGGACGGAATGGGGCATGCCTCGGGCAGAATGGGACAGGGGCGGGTAGAACTGAGCCAGCCTGGGGGCGGGGACATGGGTCCAGATTTTTGTTATGAAAAATCTGGTAACCCTAGTTAAACCGCATAGAACTGCAATGTTTTGCAGTATACAAATGTGATTTTATGTTATGTTTACTTACACATGGAAGTGGCTGTGCTTACATGTATAGGTACCAAAATCTGCTTCTCAAATATATAAGTACTAGTAGAAGTACTGCTACTTACATACACAGGGCAGTTCTTTCTTGAATGTGGTTTTGTGATTTTTGTTTCATTTATTTATTGTATAACAGCTTTCCTCCAGTAGATGCCAACAGATTGGCATAATTCTGCACCCTTGACACATCTATTTCTTTCCATTTATTATCTTGTATATGTACAAGAATAGTATATTGTTATTTTGTGGTCTGTAGGACTTTTTTTTTTTTTTTGCCGTATACAGAAACAGGAAAAAGCCAAATTATGGTTTTGTGGTTCTTTAATGAGATACATAAAAGAAATCATGAAACTGGTTATCAAAACCATCCTATGCCCTAGGATGAGGAAATAAGATGTCATTTGCATGGGGTATTGTTAGGAGTAGAGCATACTCAACAATTGTGGTGATGTGCTATAAACTCACGTATCCAGACAAAGTATAAAGGCAAAAATATAGAAATTTTAAATCACAATGAAAATTAAATAAACTTACTAAAGTAGGTGGAAGAAAACAGCTGACATTGGATAAGCTATAAAAGTAAAGGTTTTAATTACTAAAGGATTTACTGAGAAAGAGAAACATGCAATGTAATTAAAGACACAATTTATGGATGTCCTTTAAAATGCTAGTTTGCAAAGCAGGTCAGGGAAGTATATATAAAAAAGCAGATTTATACTTCAGTATTATAAATAATAAAGAGATCTTGAAGGATATAAAGATATTTCTGTACAAATTAAAGGGGAGTAGATACTAATATGCATTAAGAGAATTACCGTATTTTTTGCTCTATAAGATGTATCTGACCATAACCCTACCTGTAGAGGAGGAAGAACCAAGAAAAAAAAATTCTGAACCAAATGGTGTACCCTGTCCCACCGCCCTGCCCTGTCCCTTGTCTCTCCCCCCCCCCTCTGGTTGTCTAGTGGTAGGCCAGGACAGGGCAGGCAGGTAGGCCTAGTGGCAGGCAGGTATCCCCCCCCCCGGTACCTTTTTTAATTCCGGTGGTCCTGTATCGGCAGGAGCTTTCCATGCTCCTGCCCTTCCATCGCTGGACGGCTGCCTCTGAGTCCTCATCTCTTGTGGCAGAGCGGAGCACAAGGCAGACACAAACTTTTTGCGCTCCCACCTGGTCCTGCGCCGCTCCCTGAATGGCTGCCGTCAGTTCTCGTCTGGTCTATGAATTCCTGGTGTTTTATTAATTTGGGGTATACTTTATCTGAAGGACTAGTGAGCAATCTTACCTCCTCCCCATTCCCTTTCTTTTTCTTTCCCCTCCCTTCTCTAACACTGTTATCTTGTATCATTAGGTGTGTAAGTGTGTTCTTTCCTATCAAATTTATGATGTTCCTTTCTTTTGTATTTTGTTTATATTGTGCTTGAATTTTATCATTTGAAACCACTTTTCCCAGTTTTGATAAGACGGTATATCGAAATCTGCATTAAACAATAGATCTTATTGTAGCGTTACTCCAGGTTTATTGTTTGTCTTAAATGGATACCTAGTATGTATTCTTTGGAGTGGGAATTAGGTGCAGAAACTAATTTATAGATTATTAGAACTAATTGATTTTACTTAATTCTTCATGTCAGGGGCAAAACACGTGAAACTACACCCAACACATGTACTCAGGTTATCTAGGAGCTAGATTCACAAAGCAAATTGATCGTGTACCGATCGATGTGCGAGCCCTTTGCGACCTGATTTCCCTCCAACCCGATTCACTAACCTGTGTAGCGATCCCATCCCGATCTGTGCATGCAAATGAGGGGAATCGGCATGCAAAGCAGGAAGGAAGCGATTCACTAAAATAAAAAAAAGCAACATTGATTGGGCTGGCCGATCCAAAGTAAGCGACTTCTGAGGACCAGTCGCTGAGGTCCTTTCTGAATGCCCTGCCGTCTGATTCTCTGCCCCATCTCAGCCTTGATCTCCTGCACTTCCCCGCACTGCAAGCCCATGGTTTTAACCCGCGGGTTTAAAGCAGGTTAAAACCACGGGCTCGCTGGGCTGTTTAAAAGTAAAAAAAAAAAGTTGTGGTCTTAGATATATACGCAGACCATCTAGAGATGGTCTGTGCATGCGTCGGGATCGCGGTCTGTGCGGTGGGTGGGGGGCGTGTCAACGATCGTCCCCATTTGCATGCAATTCCTTTTGTGAATTCATCGGCCTGCATGCAATCTGGCACGGATCGGACACGGAATCAGGGGTGAGTGAATCTAGCCCCTAGTTTTCCAGTTACCAGTTGCATTTATTCTCTTTTTAATTCGACCACTGGGGTGATAGAATTAAATGCAGTTCTCCTTTGCTTAATTCCTATTCTGAGAACAGGCAAATAGATTTAGTTTCTGATTAGATTAATTTACAATTTTGAAGTAAAACAACAATGAAATTAAGTCACTGGTTAGGAACCTGTTGACAATTCTAGGAATCTTCTGAACCTGCAGAGAAAACAAGTGATATTATCCTTCAGCCTTAAGATGTTCCTGAACTACAGGGATTTGTGGTCAGTGTGGAATCTAAGAATGTAATACAGTTTTCCTTTCTCTTCTGTGTAATTAGAATGGATTTCAGAGTGGCCTCCACCCTCTGGCATCAAGTATAGGTCAGAAACTTTCCAGGTTTAGGTTCCTGCAAAATCTGTCTCCCTTATTATATGAAATATTATACTGGTCTGAGTGATACAGCAAAAGGCTTAATATCTCTGGGATCTATATTGATAAGGTTTGGTTTGAAGGCTCTCTCTAGCTAGTAAAGGTCAAAGACCAGGAAGTATAAAACCTAAGACATTATTTCTATGATTATTTCTACTTAGAGGAAGTCTCTGTTGGCACCAGGACCTCACACTGCATATACTAGACACTTCTTTTGTTCTACCGGTTTCTTGAAATTTTCAGCCTTTTCTGGAAAGAATCAGAGCTTACACTTAAACACTAGTTACAGATGAGGTCAGATCCCATGGAGTTATTTTATTGATGGTTTATAGTAGAGGCACTGAGAATTCAGACAAGCAGTCCTCACTGCTGAGTTCCTCAGGGTGATACAATAGCTTGCAAAACAAACTCTTAATTGGTGTAATTGCCCCATTTTCTTTTACAACTTGCTGAAGTATAACAGTCTACATATACTCTTAACACTTTGGCAGACTGACAAATACGAAGGGATGCTGAAATGTTCTCAACCAACCAACCAACTTCCTAAATTCCGAGCGTTATTTTGCCACTGTAGCCGAAAAGAGTGTTTTCTTATTTAAGTGCCAATTTGCAGAAACAAAATTCTATGCTGTGACATAGCCACATCATGCTCTTCTTGGTTGGACTGAGAACTTTTTCAACACCCCCCTCATAAGACTCTTGTAAGACAAGATACCATCAGCACATTATTTCCATAAATAACACTTTAGTTCACAGTGGGGTAATCCTAACTCCTTTAACATTAAGGGGGGAATTCATCAAGAGGCACTAACTTATTTAGCGCACACTCAGGGCTCCTTTTACAAAGGCGAATTAGCGCACGCTTAGCACACGCTAAAATGCCGCATGCACTAGCTGCTACCAGTGTTCCCTCTAAGCGGGCGGGTGTTGTGAGCAAACTTTTTTCACTGTGAGCTAAAAATATCGGGCGCCAGCAAGTTATGAGCCAAATAAATATGTTGCTTTCTACCACAGAACTTCCTTACGTTTGTATGGAATCTATCCCCTTTCAACTTTAGAGAGTGCCCTCTCGTTCTCCCTGCCTTAGCTACTAAGTCTATTCCCTTCAGTACCTTGAATGTTTCTATCATGTCCCCTCTCAATCTCCTCTGCTCAAGGGAGAAGAGGCCCAGTTTCTCTAATCTTTCGCTGTACGGCAACTCCTCCAGCCCCTTAACCATTTTAGTTGCTCTTCTCTGGATCCTTTCGAGTAGTACCGTGTCCTTCTTAAAGTACCAGTGCTGGACGCAGTACTCCAGGTGAGGGCGTACCATGGCCCGGTACAGCAGCATGATAACCTTCTCTGTCTCTTCAGTCCAGCATCTGCCCCTTCCATTCACTGTCTGTCTTTCCCTGCCATCTCTCCTCCTGCCCCCCCCCCCACCCCCCAATTTGGTCTAGCATCCATCATCTTCCTTCTGTTCCCCTCATGGTCTGGCATCTCTATCCTTCCCTCCCCCCTGTGGTTTTTAGCATATCTCTCTTCTCATTTCCTCCACTCAGATCTGATCATTCTCTGCTCTCTCTTCCCTTTTCTTCTCTGGTCTTCCTTCTCTATTTTCTGCCTCCATCTAAATTAAATTCTTTCTTACTATTTAGTCCCGTTTCCCTCTTTTCACTGTGTCTACACACAGCTTGTCACCCCTTTCCCTCACCCCTCCATTATCTTACTATTTTCTTCCCCCTTTATTTATCTCCTCCTTCCATCCAGTATGTGTTCTTTCCCCACTTCCATTCAGCATCTGCTCTCCCTTCTCAACTGACATCCATCTGCCTTCTGCTCTCTCTCCCTTCTTCTCACTTCCATCATCTGTCCCCTTCTCTCTCTCTCTCATCTCCTCTATTCCATCATCTGCCCCTTCTCTCTCTCTCTCTCTCTCCCCCCCCCCAACTTCCATCATCTGCCCCCCTTCCCCTCACCTTTGTGGGTCACTTTCTTTCCCCTGAGGGTGGCTCATGTCACAGGGGAAGCTTTGGCCGAGCAGAACCGCTTGATTAACAGTGGAACTTACTTGATTGATGTCGATGCTGGGGCCCGTTGCCGTTTGAAGGAAAAAAAAAAAGGTGGAAAAAAGGAACCTGTAAAGGCGAGAGGAAGGGAAACCTCCAGGACAGCTGCTTTTTGCCCTCCTTCAGCGGCCCAAGAGTTCAGACCAGCAGCGGCAGCTCTGTATGCTTTTAACTTCGGCACAGAGCTGCCCCTAATCAATAGTTTAGCGCGGTTTCATGAGGCAGCCTCGGGGCCTTTGATAGCCGGCCCGCTTCGATGATGCGATGTGGGCCGGCCTAGCAAAGGCCCCGAGGCTGCCTTATGAAACCGCGCTAAACTATTGATTAGGGGCAGCTCTGTGCCGAAGTTAAAAGCATACACAGCTGCCGCTGCTGGTCTGGAGGTGCGGAGACAAGGCAGGAGGCAAACGCGGTGGAAGGCAGGAGTCCCGGCGAAGGCAGGAGTCCCGGCACAGCGACTGCAACAGGAAGTTGCAAGTCAGCTGACGCCGGCCTTTCGTTGCGGCGGGGACCGAATCCTTCGCGGACCGGCAAGATTTTGTTTGCGGACCGGCGGTTGAAGAACTGTGCTCTACACTGTGTGCGCTGTGACGAGAAACATGTGCGCTGCGAGGTAATATTTTGTGCGCCAACGCACCCCAGCGCAGCTTAGCGGGAACACTGGCTGCTACCGTCTCCTTTTTAAGCAGGCAGTACTTTTTCAGCTAGCGTGCGCTAAAAATGCTAGCGCACCTTTGTAAAAGGAGCCCTAAATGCTAAGACACCCAGAGGAATATAATGGGCAACTTAGCACATGCTAAAATGGTTAGTGTGCACTAAATCAATTAGTGCCTCATGATGAATCCCTCCCCTAAATGGTAATATATGCAGTGATAGTCAAAATAATGAACACGGTTAATACTTCTGCACTCAAGGGCATGCCAATACATTAAAATGGTAGCCTTTGTTAGCAAAAAAAATACATTTGCATTTCCCAGAACTTAAAATATTAACTCTAAACCAACTGATTATATGCCAATCTCAGAACAAGACATGCAGTATCTGGATAGCATACTTAAGTCACTCCTCTATGAATTGCTCCCTTGAAGATATAATAAAGAAATATGAAATAACCCACCATGATAAAGACAAAGTAATTAGATTTGTATGGATAAATATTCACCATGTATCAAAAATAAAGGAGAAAGAGGAATCTTACTATAGCAAAACAATATTTATAGAAAACGAATCTGCTTATGTTTTGCAGTTAGTGTCCATGAACAACATTTACAGAGTATTAATAAACAGACCTGAATGTTTTTTGGGGATCCAAACATTCAAAAGAGGGTCAATGCCTTAAAGGTGTCCCAAATATTCTCATTGGCCAAAGCCAGGATAAGGCTGGGAAGAAAAAACTCCCAATAGAGAGAAAACATTCCCAGTCAAAAAAAACCGGTCAATATTGAAGAACAAAATATTCAAAATGTCACAGCCACTAAACATAAAACATTCAGCCAGCAGAGGGTTATTCCAAGATATTCAGTGCCAGTTCATAGCCAGAATATTCAAAGCTGGAGCCCCAATAACACATGGCTGCTTAAGTAGTTATTCAGAACTTAAGCAGCTATGGGTTGCTGTAAAAAGATAATCCTATTTATGTAGTTACCCTGGCTGGTTAAGTGTTTGTTTTTTTAAATCTTAATATATGGTATGGTGATTTGTAACAATTAAAATATGTCTGTTTTGTCCAACATTTTATGATTGTTATTATGCAATTAGGTAATATACAGTATATAAATATTTAAATAAATAAATACTACCTAGACTGCCAAATATATAAGTTTATGTACTTATTACATAAACAATAGAAAAAGAACTACAAAATTAATAGGAAAGAACCATTTAGATCACAAGAAAGATCCAAAAACAACTATTATTCATTCTGACACTAATTATGTGCCAGAAGACTCAGCCCGAATGCCATAAGCCACAGTAAAATAATGTGTCTTCAATAAAACTTTGAATTTCTTAAAACTAGATTCTGAACATATATATGGGTGAAGATCTTTCTGTAAGTGTGAAGACCCCCCCCCAAAAAAAAAAAAAAAAGGCAGAAATATGGGTAGACTTGTAGGGCACCTTTTACAAAGCCACGGTAGTGATGCTACAGTGGTAAATGCACCAAAGCCCATTTAATTCCTATGAGCTTTGCTACCATGGCTTTGAAAAAGACCCCCTTAGTGAACTTGTCTTGGGATGAGTATCATTAATCTATGTGAGTGTTGGGAGGATTTAGGGTAGGCATAGGACTTGGATGTCCTGCAGTGATAATCAAACTTTTAACAAAACATCCGGGACACCATTTAGATGTTTGGAGCTAGACCTGTTTTAAAAATGAATAAGGATCAAAAAGTGGCCAAACTGACCAGATGACCACTGGAGGGATTAGGGCATGACCCCTCCTTACTCCCCAGGATATCCAGTGCAGTGTTCAGAGAGACCCTCCCAGGAAAGAGACTTGGGAGTACTTATAGACAAGTCAATGAAGCCGTCCGTGCAATACACAGCAGTGGTGAAAAGGGCGAACAGAATGCTAGGAATGATTAAACCATGGTGCACCCCCACCTGGAATATTGCATCCAGCACTAGTTGCCATACATGAAAAAGGACATAGTACTACTCAAAAGGGTCCAGAGAAGAGCAACAAAAATGGTTAAGGGACTGGAGGAGTTGCCATACAATGAGAGGCTAGAGAAACTGGGCCTCTTCTCCCTTGAAAAGAGGAGACTGAGAGGGGACGTGATCGAAACATTCAAGATATTGAAGGGAATAGACTTAGTAGAGAAAGAGAGATTGTTCACCCTCTCCAAAGTAAAGAGAATGAGAGGGCACTCTCTAAAGTTAAAGGGGGATGGATTCCATACAAATGTAAGGAAGTTCTTCTTTACCCAGTGAGTAGTAGAAATGTGGAATGCTCTTCCAGAGACTGTTATAGGGGAAAGCCCCCTCCAGGGATTCAAGACAAGGTTAGATAAGTTCCTGCTGAACCAGAACATATGCAGGTAAGGCTAGACTCAAATAGGACACTGTTTTTTGACCCAAGGGCCACCGCATGAGTGGACTACTGGGCACGATGGACCACTGGTCTGACCCATCAGTGGCAATTCTTAAGTTCCCAACACCTAAAATGTAAAAAAAAATAGTACTTTCCAGCAAGTATGATAAATTCACATGGCTCACATACATCTGCTCAGCTGAGCAGAGAGGCACTCTAAGGGTTACTGCAGTGAATGTCACATTAAAAGTCCCAGGTCAGATGTCATTTTAACTTGCTTATAATGTATGGTAAGCCCTCTAAATCCTACTGTACCTACATAAAAATGGTACCTGCAGACATAAGGGTTTTTGTGGTTTCAGTTGGCCACAGTTGGAATACACGAGACATGACATTCCTTTTTTGAATTTGGGTTAAAACAACGTGGGTGGCAGTTTTCTTTGAATATCATCATCCGTGACTTTTAAGACTCCTGAGGCAGGCCCGTGGGCCGAAACATGTACATGTCGAGTCATTGAGTCGTTGAATGTATTCATTGTGATATTGGAAGAATAAAGATCTTCATATTACCAGACGAGTTGGAGGCACTTTTTTAGTGCACATCATTCTGATCTGGACAATTCCATTTTGGTTATCTTGTACAGGTGGGTACAGCAAGCTTTGAGTGGGTTTTGGAGGGCTCACTATACAATATAAGCAGGTTATAGTGGAATGTGTACCTTGGACTTTTTATGTGACATTCAGTACAGTACTTCTCAGAATGCCCCTCTGCTGTGCTCAGCTGTCTGTGAATAGTTTGCTAAGAATGCTGGTTGCTTGAACGTTTGAAAAACTTGCTTTTGTGCGTTTTTCATGTGGAAGTCTTTTTATTCAAGAATGGCCAAAAAAAGATAAACATACTAAGGGCCAAAACGTCTAGATAAGTTATTTAAAAGGGAAAAAAAAAAGGATAGGTGTCTTGCAGATTTGAAAATGAACATTTTTTTCTACTGGATTTCTGGGCGTCTTTCCCAAAACATCCAAACTCCAGCTTAGACATCCTATTGAAGATGCCCCTCCACATGGACAAAAACTGCTATACGTGGGGATTCTTGTAAAATAAGGACCTGTACTGTATATCAGTTAGGTATAATTATGGCCCCTTTTGCAAACCCATTGTAGCAATGCTGCCATAGTAAATAGAATGTGCCTTTACCATAGCAGCATCACTACCACAACTTTGAAAAAGGGGCCCTTAATGATGCTAAGGCATCCATTATATTCTATGGGTGCCTTAGCATTTAGCACGCATTCATCTTTAGCACACTTAATTGGTTAATGCGCCTTAATTAAAGGACCCCTTATTTTGTTACATGCTAATTTGCAGAAACAAAATTCTACATGTTGACATTGTTTCAGATCATTGATTGGACCATATCTATGTCATTCTCGTCTTGGTTGGGCTGAAGACTTTTCAGCACCCCCTCATACTATATATTCAGAGCCACTCTGCAAAGATATGGAAGCACTGAATATACACCTACCCCAGGATTCTATATGTGGTGCCAAAATATGGATACTACACTATATACTAGGGAGACTCAAATTACCCAATGGTGATAAACTAAGAGCTCTATCACTGATCACCTTAAATAGATAATCTCTATATATAAAATCGGAGGTATGTATGTGTGTGTGTATGTGTGTATGTGCCGCGATCACGCAAAAACGGCTTGACTGATTTGAACGAAACTTGGTATGCAGATCCCTCACTACCTGGGATGATATGTTCTGGGGGTCTCGCAGCCCACCTGCACACGTGGGCGGAGCTACAAACAGAAAATCAGATTTCACCCATTCATGTCAATGGAAAAAATGTAAAAAGCTGCCATTCTCACAGTATTTCAAAAATGGCTTGACCGATTACAACGAAACTTGGTATGCTGATCCCTCACTACCTGGGTTGTTATGTTCTGGGAGTCTCGCGGCCCACCTGCACACGTGGGCGGAGCTACAAACATAAAATCAGATTTCACCCATTCATGTCAATGGAAAAAATGTAAAAAGCTGCCATTCTCACAGTAATTACAACTACCTGGGGTGATATGTTCTGGGGGTCTCGCGGCCCACCTGCACACGTGGGCAGAGCTACAAACAGAACATCAGATTTCACCCATTCATGTCAATGGTACAACTGTAAAACGCTGCCATTCTCACAGTAATTCAAAAACGGCTTGACCGATATGAACGAAACTTGGTATGCTGATCCCTCACTACCTGGGGTGATATGTTCTGGGGGTCTCGCGACCCACCTGCACACGTGGGCGGAGCTACAAACATAAAATCAGATTTCACCCATTCATGTCAATGGAAAAAATGTAAACAGCTACCATTCTCACAGTAAATCAAAAACGGCTTTACCGATTTGAACGAAACTTGGTATGCGGATCCCTCACTACCTGGGGTGATATATTCTGGGGGTCTCGCGGCCCACCTGCACACGTGGGCGGAGCTACAAACATAAAATCAGATTTCACCCATTCATGTCAATGGAAAAAATGTAAAAAGCTGCCATTCTCACAGTAATTCAAAAACGGCTTGACCGATTTGAACGAAACTTGGTATGCAGATCCCTCACTACCTGGGGTGATATGTTCTGGGGGTCTCGCGGCCCACCTGCACACGTGGGCGGAGCTACAAACATAAAAACAGATTTCACCCATTCATGTCATTGGAAAGGATGTAAAAAGCTGCCATTCTCACAGTAATTCCAACTATAAAACACTTTCTATGACACTATAACCACTAGGGACATCGTTTCTATTCTACCACGGACACCATACATATAGAGTTTGTATGTTCTAACTGTGTTTGTAACTGTTTCCTTCATGCAGTACTCACATATGCTGAACTAGGAACACTGGTTCCATTCTGAACCGGGAAAAAACTGCATGGAGTTTCTTTTCAACCTGAGTTTCTACATATTGAGTTGTTTAAATCAATACTGAAACTTTTGGATGCCACTTATTCCAACAGATCTTCCTTTTCAGTTTAGGAGATTGCAAATTCCAGTGAGACTTGCATTCTCTATCACAATCAACAAATCACAGGGACAGACTATTACATACTGTGGAGTGGATTTAAGATCCCCCTGTTTTTCCCATGGACAACTCTATGTTGCTTGCTCAAGGGTGGGTTCACCCAAGATTTTATATGTTCTTGCTCCTGGAGGTGAAACTAAAAATGTTGTTTATAATCAAGTTTTGTGTTAGTTGTATTGTATTCATTTTGTCAAATATTTCACATTATAATTTGAATATTGTACTTTTTATAAAGCTGTTAAAAAATAATTTCATTCACCACTATAAAGTATCTTTATTTGAATCCATTTACAGTGTTATTGCTATAATTAAATACCCGTGCAACGCCGGGGCATCAGCTAGTAATATATATAATACTAGTTGTTTAGCCCGTTACATTAACTGGTGCTAGCAGCCCTTCTCCCTTATTTTTACCTCCTCCCTGTCCAGCAACACCTCCCCCCTTTCCCTGCTCCCCCCATATAGCAGTAGCCCTTCTCCTTTTATCTCCCCCTGTCCAGCAGCACCCCTCCCATTCCCTCCTCCCCCTGTCCAGCAGTAGCTCTTCTCCTTTATGTCCTGCTCCCCCCCTGTCCAGCAGTAGCCCCAGGAAAAGAGTGAGGATCACAGGACCAAAGCTTTTACTCCAATCCTCTTGATGCCTGACATCCAAGTAGGGGAAATCCACTCTCCCCACCTCCTTGCTCCTGCTGCACTTCCTCCTCGGCTATACACACGCTCCTCGGCTATACACACTTACATACAGCTCTCCGGCTCCTCGCGCCCCTCCTCCACCTTCCACTTCGGCGGGGGCCAACGTTTTCTTTTCGCGTGTTCCTCCATCACGGAAAAACAGCACTACTGGCCAACTTAGTCCCTTGCCGCCCCCTTCCCGCGGTCCCAACAAACGTCCTTACTCCAGCAGGGACCGCAGCACTCTAAACACGCTGCTTGGTGGCCTGCTACTGCCCTGATTTGCAAATCAGGGCAGTAGCAGGCCGCCAAGCAGCGTGTTTAGAGTGCTGCGGCCCCTGCTGGAGTAAGGATGTTTGTTGGGACCGCGGGGCGGGAAGAGAAGAGGAGCGGCGGCAAGGAAGTAAGGGAGCCGAAGGTAGGGTCGGATGGGAGGCTGAACAGGGGTTCGGGTGTGCTGGGGAGAGGAACGAAGACGACGCTGACGACCGGAGAGAGAGAGAGCCGCTGCAGCGTCTCTGAAATTGAAAAAAAACTTTGGTCTTGACTTTTTTTTTTAGTTGAAAGACGCGGCAGTGGCTCCTCTCATGATCCCCACCTGCGTCGGAAGTCCGACGCAGGCAGGGATCGTGAGAGTAGCCACCGCCGTGTCTTTCAAAGAACCGTAAGCCGTGCATGCGCACTTCCTATGTGTCGCTACAGCTCACAGAAAAGCGGCGCACACTTAGGAACTGCGCATGAGCGGCTTACCATTTTATTATATTAGATATATAATAAAATTACACTATTAACCTGGCTTCAAAAAGTGATATTAAGTGAATGCTCAGACCCACAACCTGAACTCTAGTGATTTTTCACGGAGCCAGTTGCAAATGAGACCATCACAGCGTGTTCACTGTCTCTGCGTCAGAACAGCGTAGAGCAATCAGCACACCAGCTGGTGCTAAAAACCTCTTTTGTGCTTTTTATGTAACATAAAATTAGATCTATGGCGCCGAGCATTACCTAGTGATGTTAAAGCCCAGAAGTGGGCATGTATAGGGCCGATGGTGGACTTCAGCATCACTAGGCGATGCTAGCTGCGATTCTGCAAGGACCCTAGGCACCAGAAATGTAGGCCTGTAAAACCATGGGATAGGCATGTGGGATCTCTTGGAGAGAGATAATGTGCCTGCCCCAATGTTATGGAATTCCACTCCCAATTTTTTTGGAGAGAGATTACATCTCAAGACACTTTAAATAAATTTGAAACTTCACTAAACGGCACCATCGTGTGAGTGACATGATTGGCAGCCACACTTAAGAGGGCCACCAAGAACGGCACCAATTAAAGAATCTGTGCCTAAGTGCTCATTCAGTAATTGTTTTAATGACCATACTAATGGTGACATTACCACTTGATAATCTATTTTGTAGGGAGATAGATTAAAGTATCCTGTGATGAAGATCAATATAAACTACTATTATCACAGCTCTGGTTAAATGATAATTGCGTTGATTATTAAAATAAATTAAATTAAAGTGAAGTGCTCAGACCTTATAACCTATAATATAGTGAAGTCACTAAATTGAGGTTAACAAGGGGACCATCATCGCCTTCACCGTCCCCTGACCACCCTAACTGATGCTGCTAATCACATAACTATACCCACTGAATTGTAGTTATGTACTTATCTGAATCGGGTGGATAGTTGATTGTCGTTAATCCTCAATAGTGGCTGTGTGCCATAAATCTCGTGTTGGTAACTAAAAAATAACTTTGTCAAACTTTTCTTCCAATGATCCCTGTCCCCCCACTTGACCATTAATTCCAAAGATAGAAATTAGGCCATTTTACTGCTGTGGTACAAATGACCGAGTAAGGATGCACTGAGGCCATTTTTTATCACAGCTTTGTAAAAGGATCCCTATATTTGATAAACCTTATAAATAAAATACACTATTAAGAATAAATATCTCACCTTTTTCTCATCTGTTCATTTTCACAGTATAATATATGCACGTTTATCTTCTCCCTTTATGTGAGCAGATTTATGTAAAGTAACATCTTTTCCAGCAGGAATAATGGCTTTCAAAACTGAGACTTTTAAACATCAAGGAAATTTAATCAATTTAATAAACTGGTAAGAACTAATTTATTAAGCACATTCATTACCGAGGACAGCAGAGAATACCAACTACCAAGCCTTTGAACATTTGAGAAATCTCTAGCAAGCTGAATATTTAGCAAATATCCTTAAACTGCTGCCAGTTATAGGGTGTCGGGGTATTCTACCATGCAAGCTTTGCATTGTGTCAACTAATAAGGGGCTGCAGGTGACTCATTACTTAATAGCCTAAAATCCCCTGCAATTTTTCAGTATTTTAGCTTTACAAAGGACTGTGGTTCCAATTATCCTTAATTTGAATGGATAGCAGTAAAATTAGAAGTCCTTTCATTTTTTCTTCAGTGACTGGTACGGTCTAAAAGTTAAATCATAAACTTAAGAATGGTAATAACATACTATGCACTATACTGTAACATGTGGGTACCAGCTTAATGTGAATGACAATAAATTCACTAGTCATAGGAAGAAAACTTTGAGCTAACCAGAACTTCTCAGTGATGCCATATCATGTGTATTCCTTTTCTGCTATTTAATTATATTGCACAGTTTAGCTGAAGTCTGCCTACAATTCTTTCTTACTATGACATAAAAGATCACTTAGCTCAGGAGAGGGTTTTTTTTTTTTTTAATCACAGGAAATAAATCCAATTTTTTATTGCAGTATTATCCCCTTCATATTTTTAATTAAGGACTCAAGGAGGAGAGCGGTGTTCTCCTGATCCCTCTTCCCTTTTCCCCTCTTTGACTTCATTCACTAAAGGACTAATAAACCCTGTTCAAAAGATTAAAATGAAAAGACAAATTGAAATTCAGCCAGTTATGTGAATGTGAGGATGAATGAGGATGTGTGAGTTCATGTTATAAATTTAGGCCTAAAAGATAGGCGCTGAGGAACAAGGTGCATAGTGCCTGTTAATCTTCATTAAGCACTGTTTATAGAATCACACCTCATAGCACTGCCCATAAAGGACTTAGGCACCTGAAACATAAGTGCCTCCTATTTATGCCAGGTTTTTTTTTTTAGCCTAAATACCAATGCCTATGTCCATTTTAGGCACCTACATGGAAAACACACTCAAGATCCGCCCACAATCGCCCTTAACCATGCCCACTTTCTGGTAGGCACCTTGCCTGCTGAGTTAGGTACCTAAAACCCGATTAATTTTAATTTTTACTAAGCATGAGCTCATTATTGTTCATTAACAGCACAGATTAAGCTTATTAAAAAATTAAGTTAGGCACCTAGATTGGCTGAGGTCGGCGAGATCTGAGTGGAGGTTGGACTGTCCATCGCACTGGGTGTCGACCTGGAAACTGAAAGATGTTTCTTTTCATTGGAGGAGATATCCTGTGGTTGGTTTACATCGGATTATAACAGCGGCTGATCGGATTAACGGCTGAAGTGCTTGGGACAGAGATTTGTTGGTCTGACTGAAGTGATGCTTGTCCCTTTTGACTCATATCATTATGTTTATTATATCCTAATTTTACTGTTTTTTATTTGTTTGTTTTATATCTTTATTTTTAAATTATTCCTCAGAATTCCATTGCTCACTGGTTTGTTTTTGTTTTGTTTTTTTTCCCACTCACATTCCTTTGTTATTCATTCTTTTTCACATTTATTATATCCATATATGTTCTTTTTAAAATTTTCCATATTTAGTTTTAACTCAAACAAATTTAATTTATTTAGTTTATCTATTTAATTATTACTGAGATGTATATTTTACTTTAAAAAGTACTATGGCCTTAGAGAGATCAGTGTACTCTTGTTAGAATGTTTAATTTCTTGTTCAATATCTCTATCTTTATTTTATTCCTACTGCTTAATGTCTTCTAGGTACTTTAGTTAGATTGTGAGCCTTCGGGACAGTAAGGGAATTCCAAGTACCTATTCTTTATTTTATCTTATTTTATTGTATTCTTTAATATATATTTCTCTGTAAACCGCTTTGAACCTAACGGATTTAGCGGTATATAAGAAATAAATTACATTACATTACATTATATATTGATGCACATACATTTGATATTTCTGCTGGATGACTCTTTTTAAGCTGTAGAGCTAAACACCCGCATCATTACATTTTGTTAAATTTCCCTCTGCATTTCTTCAATCATAATAGATTATGGGCCCGATATTCAAAAGGATTTAACTGAGCAGGACCTCAATCTTTAAATCTTTGGCATGAACGAGCCCAAACTTCATACCACAAGAGCAGCTCAGAAACTTAGCCCTCCAGTGCTCTGAGCTAATGACATTCAAGTTATATGCACGCTATGAGACTGAAAGTAAGGGGGAGGAACGTGCACGGCGCATGCACACAAGAGAGTTTTGCAGTAAACTCAGCTTCTGTGCGCATGGAAGTGAAGCACATGTTGGCACTGGTCTTCTGCACCTTTAAATATAAGTTTTTCAAAATTGCTTCACTTGAAAGACCTGCATGTAAGTACAGTGGTATCTCGGTTTACGAGTGCACCGGTTTGCGAGTGTTTTGCAAGACGAGGAAAACATTCGCAAAATCGGCGCCTCGGAAACCGAGCGCGCTTCGATTTGCGAGTGTCCCCCCTGCGAACCAGCACCCTCCCCCCTGTGATCCGG
This sequence comes from Geotrypetes seraphini, assembly GCF_902459505.1. Lineage (NCBI taxonomy): Eukaryota > Metazoa > Chordata > Amphibia > Gymnophiona > Dermophiidae > Geotrypetes > Geotrypetes seraphini. The sequence continues at coordinate 245,850,381 of NC_047085.1, read as the reverse complement.
CACTCCCCCCCCCCCCCCGCCGCCATCGGGCACCCCCCCTCTCTCTCTCACGTCGAACGTGAACTCTCAGGCCCAGCACAGGAAGCAGATCTTCAGGCACCGGCATGCACAGGACATGCTGATGCCGGTATCGCTGCGGAGGCTACAGAAAAGTAAGAAGAGGGTTCGGGTGGGTTGGGGGGACCTCAGGTCGCGGCGGGGGCGGGGGGGTGCCCGATGGCAGTGGGGGGACCCGATGGCGGCGGGGGGGAGGGTGCTGGATCACGGGGGGAGGGTGCCGGTTCACAGGGGGGGCCTTCGGGGGGAGCAATGCTGGTTCTCATGGAGGGGGAGCAGCGCTGCTGGCCTCGTGGGGGGTGGGGTGGGAACATATCAAAGCAAGTTTCCCTTACTTCCTATGGGGAAACTTGCTTTGATATACGAGCATTTTGGATTACGAGCATGCTCCTGGAACGGATTATGCTCGTAATCCAAGGTACCACTGTACAGAAAAGAGGCACCGATGTGTGCTTTCAGTTTCGGGTGTGATTGGATTCACACATACTTGTTTCTAAGTACTGGCGCATAGAGGCTTGCACTTCCAAAACAAATCAAAACTGCAGATTTTAAACAAAAATATCATAAGAAATCCTTTCTTCAAATCCCCCAATGGCAGCTCTGAGCTGGCAGTAGGCTTCCAGCGTTAAGAGCAGCGTTAACAACTGTTTGACAACATTTAAATACAATTTGTAGCCATCTTTGGCATGCATGCTGTTTCCTACACTAAAGCCCTCTGAATAGTCTGAGAAGATTAATGACAGCATTAGTCTGGCACCAAATAGCTCTAACGCCGGCATTAGGTTCTGAGCGTCGGAGCCCATTTAAAGCACATTGAGTGGGTAATATTCAGTGGCACTTTAAAACTGGAAAGTACCATTGTATATCTCTTCTGACTACCCTGGCACCAGACAATTAGTGCCAAGGTAGTCCATGGGCAGAACCAGGGTGGAACAGGCACATACCCCCCTCTTCTTTGAAACCGCACTAGCAGTTTTTAGCGCAGAGAGCCACGCTGAATGGCCTGCACTGCTCCCGACGCTCGAGTTCCTATGAGCGTTGGGAGCAGCGCAGGCCATTCAGCACGGCTCTCTGCGCTAAAAGGCGCTAGTGCTGTTTCGTAGAAGAGGGGGGTTAATTAGTGGTGATATTCAGTCTAATAACTGGTTAAGTAAGTGAATAAAGTTAGGATAGTAAAAAGGCTGTCCTAACTTTATTAGTCAATGTACTATCTATGGCCACTAGGCTGAATATCAGCTGGTGCCAGGGTAATTCCTGAGTTTAGGTGCTGACTCAAATATTCCATGCTAGTAAGTTTTGGGTGACTTTTTGAGGGCTTACCATACAATATAGGGAGGTTATGGTGAGGTGTGTACCCTGGCACAGACAACACCCCACCTCTGCTGGGATGTCTGTGTGGCCAGTCTACTAAAAATGCTGTCCCTCCTACATCCCAATGGCTTATTTTATATGTTTTTCATTTGGATGTTTTGTTGTTCAAAAATGATAAAATAAAAGATGCACTAAAGGTGAATATGTCTAAAAAGGTCATTTACAAAAAAAAAAAGATAGAAATTTTGTAGTTTCGAAAATGAGCACTATTTGGATGCACTTCTGAAAACATCTAAACTCGGAGAAGCACAAAAGATTAAGAGAGAAGTGACAGTAGATAATATGGATGGGAAGACTGGATAAGTACGAGGGGGTGCTGAAAAGTTTTCAGCCCAACCAACTTCCTAAATTCTGAGCATTAGTTTGCCACTGGAGCTGAAAAGCATGTTATTTTATTTTGCAAGGTGCCAGTTTGCAGAATCATAGTGCTATGTTTTGACATTGTTTCAGATCATTCATTGAACCATGCCAATGAAAATTATGGAATTTTTAAGTGTGGAACTCCGAGCCGTCATGAAGTTCCTAATCCTGCAGAAGAAAACTCCAAAAGAAATCCATGGATATATGATGCAAACATTGAGTGAAAAATGCCCATCATTCTCCACAGTGAAGAAGTGGCATGAGAACTTTCAACATTGAGTTTTTGAGACCAAAGATGCAGCAAGGTCTGGGAGGCCTCAAACAGTGTCATCTCCTGAAATTGTTGACCATGTCTATGACCTGTGTGTTGAATTTAGGAATGAATATGTGGAATAACTCGGTTCAGAGAATGGCCACCCGGATGGTCTCAGGACTCAAGGATCTCCCATATGAGGAACGGCTAGACAAATTGCAGCTATACTCACTCGAGGAGCGCAGAGAGAGGGGGGACATGATCGAGACGTTCAAGTATCTCACGGGCCGCATAGAGGCGGAGGAAGATATCTTCCTTTTCAAGGGTCCCACGACAACAAGAGGGCACCCGTGGAAAATTAGGGGAGGGAAACTACGAGCTGACACCAGGAAATTATTTTTCACAGAAAGGGTGGTTGATCGCTGGAATAGTCTTCCACTGCATGTGATCGAGGCCAGCAGCGTGCCTGATTTTAAGGCCAAATGGGATCGTCACATGGGATCTATTCACAGGGCGAAGGTAGGAGAGGGATCTATTCACAGGGCGAAGGAAGAGGAGGGACATTAGGGTGGGCAGAGTAGATTGGCCGTGGCCCTTATCTGCCGTCTATTTCTATGTTTCTATGTAACTTGTAAGTCTCATGGCTCCATGTCATTCCCTTCTTGGTTGGACTCAGAACCTTTCAGCACCCCCTCAAATGCAATCGGAGTTGAATAAAATTACATGAGTGTATGAATTAATAAAAGTAGTTCGATAGCAGACTATCATTTCCTATATTGAGACTTAAGGGCCATGTCATGTGGTGGTGATCTTCTTTAACTCTAAGTGAACCTTGCTGTTTTATAATGTTTTTTACTTATTTGTAATTTTAAAATATGGATTTAGGGCTCCTTTTACAAAGGTGCGCTAGCGGTTTTAGCGCTTGCTTGGCGCACGCTAAAATGCCGCACGCGCTAGCCGCTACCGCCTCCTTTTAAGCAGGCGGTAGTTTTTCAGCTAGCATGTGCTAAAGTGCGTGCTAAAAACGCTAGCGCACCTTCGGAAAAGGAGCCCTTAGTGGTCTGACTATCATTCTTATTTCGTCTGTCTTTTTGTTAGTTATGGGATAGTAGGAGTCCTCTTATCCCAACACTAGCATCAAACAGAAAAATACACACTAGTGATGTGCTTTCATTAGAATACTTTTGGTTTATTAGTTGTTGCTAGGTGCCATTGACTCGTGCTTGAGTCCTAACGACTTGATGGATTATGGATCATTAGTATATCTTAAAAATTTTTACACAAAGGAAAAATACCCTAAATATTCAGAATTGTGAACAACATACTGTATACCAGAAATGTTCTTTAATAAATTAACAGTTTAAACAGCACTGATAGTTACATGAATTAATAAGGACCATCTGATAAGGTTTACATATAAAGAAAAGGGAAAAGAAGATTATCATGCTCAATTATTTCATGGTCTCATGGGGACTAATGAATAATGTGGTACATAAGACAGTATTTTGTTATTTGCATTTAGCAGTGATGAATCTTTCCTGATGGTTGCAATTATTTACAGGAATTATCGATGCTGTTTCAACTGTTGCTTTAGAACAGAGTAGTTTGGATATATATCGGTAAAAAATTCCACTGCATTCAAAATACATTTAGTGCATCTAAACCCATTAATGAATTCAATTTAAATTTATTAAAAAGATCTAAAGTTGCATTAACTTTTTATAGTAAGCTGAATGTGTGAAATGAAAAAAGAGGAAAATCACTTGGCTAAATGTTTAGCCCTCAATGGAGATTGCCTCAACTTTGTTAGTTGGGCTAACTTTTCAGCAGCACCTCTACAATTTCATAGAAAAATATGTATATGCTGAAAATTGTCCAAATCATGCTGCAATATAGTCAAAATGAGAAATAATAATAAAAAAAAAAAAGACAAATTCAAGTTCAAAACTTATCTGTTCCATGTCGTAACTTGACAAAACACCATGCTCAGCTGGCACCACTTAAAGCCTCTTCTATGAAACTACACTAGAAGTTTTTAGCACTGTGAGCTGCGCCAAATGGCCTGCGCTGCTCCTGATGCTCATAGTAACATACATAGTAACATAGTAGATGACGGCAGATAAAGACCAGAATGGTCCATCCAGTCTGCCCAACCTGATTCAATTTAAATTTTTTTAATTTTTTTCTTCTTAGCTATTTCTGGGCAAGAATCCAAAGCTCTACCCGGTACTGTGCTTGGGTTCCTACTGCCGAAACCTCCGTTAAAACCTACTCCAGCCCATCTACACCCTCTCAGCCATTGAAGCCCTCCCCAGCCCATCCTCCACCAAACGGCTATATACAGACACAGACCGTGCAAGTCTGCCCAGTACTGGCCTCTAAGAACTCTATGAGCGTTGGGAGCAGTGCGGGCCCTTCAGTGTGGCTCTCTGTGCTAAAACTTGCTAGCACAGTTTAATAGAAGAGGGAGTTAGTATTATGCCTGTCCATACAGTAAATACCTATAACAAATACTGTGAGAGAGTTAAATTCACTTTTTCATTTCTTTTTTTTCTTGCAGATCTGACTTCAATTCACAGAGTTCAGCATACATTTTTCTAATGCTGTTGTACATCACCTTCATTCATCTTGAAGCCAGCAGCCTGAATTGAGCCTCATACACTTTTAATCAGTGTCATAGATCCTGGAATTACTTATGATTACCCACCATTGCCTTACTGAAGACAGCAGATACAAAGATCTTGAAACCTTCCCAGGTACGTTGATGGATTAATTGGGCTTTCATCAAAATGTCTTCTCATTGTGGAAATTGCAATACTCTAACCATAAAGGGTCATGGTGTTTTCCTGTTCACCCTTGAAACAGTAGGGACTCTGGGGGCATATTCAACTTCAAACAACCACTGAAATTAAGTTGCAAAAGGGCTTTGGAGCCCTTAGCGCAGGGCAGCCACTAGCGCTGCTTTGTAAAAGAGGCTGTAAAACCCACTAGGTTGACTCCTTCTTTCCCTCTGGAGGACACCAGATATTCGAATGTTTGCTCTATTACTGTTCTAAGATCCTTGATAGCCGAAGACAAAATATCATTTTTTGTGATCAATCGGTTAGAGTGAATCTCGCATGTAAGGTTTTTCAATTTGAAAGAGGAATTTCCAGTTTGACTTCTCAGATTGCAGTGTGATTGTCAGACAGTATATGCGGTACATGAGAAATTGAAACTGATCAGAGACCAACACCATATTTTCACTCTCCCGTTTGTTCTTATTAAAGCTTGACATTCATTGATGTTAAAATAAGCAGGCAACTGAAATGATCATGTTGACTTTCATATGGTTTAGCACACAAACCACTCACATAGCATGTAGCTAGATTCATTAAATTGTGATACATAACATTATATATTGCATGGAATTGTACAATATTACATGCATATAAGATGATGAAAAAATTGCAATTTTAGTTTTATTCAACAAAATTGATTTTGTAGGCCCACGGAGCTGCAAATTAGGCTGCCTGCTCTGAATTCTCTGAGTAGAAAAAGTCCTCTTGCTTGTTCCTTTTTCCCCCCCAATAATATCATCTATCTGGGGTCCCTCAAGAAAACCATACATAGACTCCAAATCATACAAAATTCTGCAGTGCGACTGATTATCAGCATAAAAAAATGGGACCACATAACCCCCTACTACCAAAAACTCCATTGGCTACCACTAGAAGCAAGAGTGCTATTCAAATTGGCCTGCCTTTGTTTCAAATCTGTTCTTGGCATGGCCCCACTATACTTGGTCTCCCACTTTAAAATGGATTGTTCCATCAGACCCACACGTAGAATACATTTGTTCAGCCACCCTTCAATAAAAACCTGCCAAAACAAAAGATTCCTAAACAGAACGCTAGCCTTCCAAGCAAGTCAACAAAACAACTGGCTAGGCAACTTCATCAAACACTCCTCATCCTACCTTAACTTCATAAAACTAGTTAAAACAAATCTGTTCAACCGATTTGTAACCAAGAACCCTTAAACCCTCTAATGTACTCTTATTCACATATTCTTGTTTCCCCACATTGTGACTTTATATAACCAAAATCCTCACTGTTAGTTTTTTCTTCGCTGTATCCAAAGTCTTCATTGTTATTTTTTCCTTCGCTGACTGTCCAGCTCTTCTTGATGTAAACCGCCTCGAACTACTATGGTTTTGGCGGTATATAAAAATAAAATTATTATTATTATTATTATTAATGGGAAAGATGAAATTATATGCACCGAGTATTCTGAAGATGGCTCGATCTTCATTACTGAATTTTGGAGTCACTCTGTGTGCAGCTTCCGAAGAATCGCTCATTGGTGTGCCGGCATTAAGAGAGCCATCAAGCCTTGAGGGAGACCGTATCATTCAGCCCACCTGCCCAAACACCTCCACAGCTGCTTGTAGTAAGTTTGCCGATAGCAGTGGGAATCAGCAGCGCTTCTGCCCCGATGAGTTCTGTTGAGAAGCTAATAATGCCAGAACTTTGTGGATCATCTGTATCCTGCGGCATCCCACGGATTGTTTCTGGTTGGAGTGTAGCAAATTCTCAAGTAGCCAATGCTATGGTCTTCAAGGTTCAAGAAAGTTTGAATAAGGATGTAGAAAATGACTACTAACAATAATAATTTGTATACTGCTACCAGACATATGCAGCGCTGTACAGAGTCATGAAAAAGACAGTCCCTGCTTGAATGAGCTTACAATCTACATATGAGACAAACAAATAGGATGCCATGGATACAGTTAAGAGGAATGGTTAATTGATAGCCAGGTGGTGGGCATTGGGAATTGGGTTATGGATTGAAGGCTATATCAAAGAGATAGGTTTTCTGTCTGCTTTTAAACAAGGGAAGGGAAAATACAGTAGTTCCTTTTCCAGCTATACAGGGGGGCTACAGAGATTTCACTTTTTTCCATATGGGAAGTTATCACCAAACATGACAAATCTATAAGTGGCAGACTTGACCGAATAGAAGAGAACTTTGTAGATACTTCTATATACTATTTAAATGAAATGGTGTATTTACTGTAAGAACTTGTTACTTTTAATCAAATGTATTATACTGTTGTAATTTAATAAAATAATAAAATATTTGAAAAAAAAAAGTATATAGGAATGGAGTTTATGGTAGGTTTTCTTGAATTTAAAGAATGTTATTGATTAGGGGGGAGGGGGATAAATTCTGATATGGATTTTAACAGATTATTAAGTGTTGTATTTGAGTTTAAAATAGTATAAATGCTATTACACTTATTGTAAATTTTTTAAAAAATGAATAAAGAATTGGGAAAAAAAAGAACTTTGTAGATACAACCACTCAGGTTATGAATGAAGAAAGTATGGGGATGAAACGGCTCTGAGAAATTGCTAACTTTAGAGGGAAATATAAAGAAAAATCATGATATTCAAGAGTAAAACTATTCATATTCAAGAACACATTAAGGACCCATTTTATCAAGCTGCGCTAGAGGTTTTTAGCATGAGCCAGTTTAGTAAACACTCCGATGCTCATAGAATTCCTTTGAGCATCAGAACATTTACTTTGCTGGCACACTCTAAAAACCCCTAGCACAGTTTGATAAAGGGTGTGTGTGTGTGTGGGGGGGTATGTTCCAACATAAACCAGAACAAATGGAGAATTAATTAACATATTGCAAACTGGGCTCCTTTTACTAAGCTGCAATAGCGTTTTTAGCGCGCACAGGAGTTTAGTATGCGCTAAACCTGCACTACGCAGCTAGAACAAACGCCAGCTCAATGCTGGCATTAAGGTCTAGCGCCTGCGGCAATTCAGCACATGCAAAAACCACTATCGCAGCTTAGTAAAAGGAGCCCTATGTTTTCCCAAAGTTGGGCCCTCTTTCACTAAGCCACGGTAGAGGTTTCTACCGTGGCCTGAGGCACCAAGGGGCAAATTCTATAAATGACATCCCGATTGTAGACGGCCTACTGCTGCCTAACCAGCCCATTGGGACAAACTTTAAAAAAATAAAAAAAAATAGCCCAATGCAGACTACCTACATTGTAGGTGGCTGCGGGAGCCTAGGGAGGTGCAAAGGCTCGCCTAAGGCTAGGTGTGGGCGTGTCTTTGCCCGGAAGTAGCCTTAGGCGGGCCTAGGCAGCCTTAAGTGCCTCCCTAAGTCCGAGGTAGGTGCCTAAAATGTTAATGAACAGTTTCGAGCTAAGCGCTATTCTAAAAATATGTGCCGGTACACTTGGTTAACATGGGGGACTCTGGGTGGGAAAGACACATATTTATAGGAATAGATAAAATAAATAACCTATAATCTATGCATGTTCTTTAACAACCTAGGTTGAAATATTTACACCAGCGCTTTGGGTGGTATAGTTGATCACACCTAAAATACAGCTACATTTTTTATCTATTATTCTAGTATTCTACATAGAAAAGTTGGTGCCTACTTTTCTTCATAGAATAGGGTTCAAATAGGTATGTTCTTGGTGCCTAAAAATAAGTATTCCTTTACGTTAGATAGATTGTGAGCCCACCGGGGCAGATAGGGAAAATGCTTGAGTACCTGATTGTAAAAACCGCTTAGATAACCTTGATAGGTGGTATATAAAATCCTAATAAACTTGAAACTTGAATAAGATTATCCTCACTAGCAGTGCATCAGAGCAAATACCACCGTGGCCGGTGATAAAAATAAAGCCTAACGCATCTTCATAAAAGGGGGCCAAAGTTTTAAAAAATTGATTTTGTAGATTTAATTCATGTAAAGCATATTTTTTGCATAAAAATAGAGAATAGTAAAGCAGATAAAGTTTATAAATCTCATCATGCCAGCCCAATTTAATTCTTATTGCAGTGCTGTGAACCTCAGTTGATCTCTGGAATAACCTTTATTTCTTGTAGAATCCCCCCAAAAGGTTAATAGTTATAGTTTTATGCAATTAAGCTAATCTTATAAAGGAATACTTATTTTTAGGCACCAAGAACATACCTATTTGGACACTATTCTATGAAGAAATGTAGGCACCAACTTTTCTATGCAGAATACTAAAATAATAGATAAAAAATGTAGTTATATTTTAGGTGTGATCACCTATACCACTCCTAGTGCTGATGTAAATATTTCAACCTAGGTTGTTAAAGAACATGCATAGATTATAAGGTTGTTTTTTTAATCTATTCCTGTAAATATGTGCCTTGCTCACACTCCACTCAAAATCCCCCATGTTAACAAAGTATGCACCATCAAGTACTGGTATATACTTTCAGAATAGCGCTTAGATGGAAACTGTACATTAATATGCATGTGTTCATATGCACAAATTTATGACTAAAATGCTTAAATGTATGTCTACTCCTGCCACCAAAACCTAGGCAGCTCCTTATACAATTACCCCTAAATGTCAGCTATAACTACTTTTTTTTTTTTTTTGGGGGGGGCAGGGGGTTGCATATTTAAAAAATCTGAATCCAGAAAATGTGTAACATTTGGTTGAATATCTTGATGTCTGACCAAAGATCATGACAATTGGAGAGGTAGGAATAGAACGTGCTCTGGGATGCGACTTAAGCTTAACTAGCAGTGATAATTAGTTACTATATGCTTTAAGTTATTCGATTGAAGTAGGATAAATAGTTGTTGTAACTTAGATCAGTGGTTCCCAACCCTGTCCTGGAGGAACACCAGGCCAATCGGGTTTTCAGGCTAGCCCTAATGAATATGCATGAAGCAAATTTGCATGCCTATCACTTCCATCATATGCAAATCTCTCTCATGCATATTCATTAGGGCTAGCCTGAAAACCCGATTGGCCTGGTGTTCCTCCAGGACAGGGTTGGGAATCACTGACTTAGATAACTCACAGTAACCATTTTATAAAATCTACCTTTACAAATAATTCTTCATAAACATGATAATGCGCATAACAACACTACAGGGTATATTTGAAATCCCGTGCCAATATTTTATACTTAATCAAAGTAACTCATTTGTTTTCCATAATTGTCATTTCATTAACAGGGAAATGGACTAGGGTAAGTGATCAGGACATCATTGTGAGTGGCATTAAGGGAGAGTATTACTCCTGATCTCACACAAGTGAATTCAATTTAATTTAGTTTAAATTAAATTGTCATTTGTATTCCACTTTACACTGACAAGTTCAAGGCAGATTACAATCATTTCCAATATGTTGACAGACATGAAAAATAATCAATTACAATTTAGCTCAAAACCATACTGTTACAACATATTTTAATTAAAAATTATGGGCTCCTTTTATCAAGCAGCGGCAGAGCCTTTTACTGTGGGCCAGCAAAATAAATTTTCCAATGTTCGTAAAAGGAACCCTATATCACTTCAATATCACAGATCATAAACTCTCCACCCTAAGCTAACAATCAGTTCTTACAACAAATTTCAGGATCCCTAGTTATTACCTTCTTTTTCATTTCATAAGGTAACATAAGAACATAGGAATTGCCATCGTGCCCAGCAGTCCGCTACCGCGGCGGCCCTTAGGTCAAATACCAGTGCCCAAACTGAGACCAGCCCTACCTGAGTACGTTCCGGTTCAGCAGGAACTTGTTTAACTTTGTCTTGAATCCCTGGACGGTGTTTTCCCCTATAACAGCCTCCAGAAAACTTTAGAGAGTGCCCTCTTGTTCTCTCTACCTTGGAGAGAGTGAACAACCTGTCTTTATCTATTAAATCTATTCCCTTTAGTATCTTGAATGTCTCGATCATGTCCCCTCTCAGTCTCCTCTTTTCAAGGGAGAAGAGGCCCAGTTTTTCTAATCTCTCGCTGTACGGCAACTCCTCCGGCTTCTTAACCATTTTAGCTGCTATTCTCTGTACCCTTTCAAATAGTACTGTGTCCTTCATCATGTACAGCAACCAGTGCTGGACGCAGTATTCTAGGTGAGGGCATACCATGGCCCGGTACAGCGGCATGATAACCTTCTCCGATCTGTTCATAATCCCCTTCTTAATCATTCCTAGGATTCTGTTTGCCCTTTTTGCCCCAGGTTGTAAACTACTGGGCCAATACGGCCCCATTCCTGGGATGGTTGGCCTACCGGCCGGGCAGGCTTGGCACCCGTCCATCCAGCCAACAATTTTAAGGTAGGGGGGAATGGATCGAGGGGTCGGCAGGGGGGGGGGCGATCGGAGGTTCGTCAAAGGCAGGAGGGCCTGGGATTCATCCTGCCAGTAATTCAGTGGGGGTGTGGGGTAGGGGGTTAGAAACATAGAAACATAGAAACATAGAAAGGTGACGGCAGAAAAGGGCCACAGCCCATCAAGTCTGCCCACTCTACTGACCCACCCCATTAAGTCTGAGTGCTGATGACTTAGTTCCTTAGCTCGACCCTCGTAGGGATCCCACGTGGATATCCCATCTATTCTTAAAGTCGAGCACGTTGGTGGCCTTGACCACCTGCATCGGAAGTTTGTTCCAATGATCCACCACCCTTTCCGTGAAGAAGTACTTCCTGGCGTCACCACTAAATTTCCCTCCTCTGAGTTTAAGCGGGTGCCCCCTTGTGACCGAGGGTCCCATGGGAAAGAATATGTCGTTTTCCATCTCGACACGACCTGTGACGTATTTAAATGTCTCAATCATGTCACCCCTTTCCCTGCGCTCCTCTAGAGTATAGAGCTGCAATTTGCCCAGTCTTTCTTCGTATGAGAGACCCTTGAGTCCGGAGACCATTCTAGTGGCCATACGCTGGACCGACTCGGCTCGAAGCACATCTTTACGGTAATGCGGCCTCCAGAATTGCACACAGTATTCCAGATGAGGTCTCACCAATGATCTGTAAAGTGGCATGATGACTTCAGGTTTGCGGCTGACGAAGCTTCTCTTGATACATCCCATCATTTGCCTTGCCTTGGATGAGGCCTTCTCTACTTGTTTGGCAGCCTTCATGTCTGCACTGATGATAACTCCCAAGTCCCGTTCTTCTGAAGTCCTAGCTAGTGCTTCTCCATTCAAGGTGTATGTTCTGCATGGATTTCTACTGCCAAGATGCATGACCTTACACTTCTTAGCGTTGAAACCCAGCTGCCATGTCGAGGACCAGATTTCTAACGTGATCAGATCTTGCGTCATACTATCCACGAGATTGCTTTCACTTACTATATTACACAGTTTGGCGGCGTCAGCGAACAGTGTTACTTTACCCTGAAGCCCCCGGGTCAAGTCCCCTATGAATATGTTGAAAAGGGATGGTCCCAGGACTGATCCCTGCGGCACTCCGCTAGTCACCTCCGATGTCTCAGAGAGGGTGCCGTTGACCACCACTCTCTGAAGTCTTCCACTCAGCCAATCAGTGACCCATGCAGTTAGTTTCTCACCCAACCCCATCGATTTCATCTTGTTTAATAATCTGCGGTGCAGTACACTGTCAAAAGCTTTACTGAAATCCAAGTACACTATGTCTAGAGACTCTCCCGAGTCTAGCTTTCCTGTCACCCAGTTAAAGAAGCTGATAAGATTGGATTGGCATGACCTGCCCCTAGTGAATCCATGTTGACAGGGATCCCTCAGATTTCCCTCATCCAATATTGTGTCTAATTTACCTTTAAGCAGGGTTTCCATGAGTTTACACACTATTGATGTGAGACTCACTGGCCTGTAATTCGCAGCCTCTGCTTTGCAGCCCTTTTTGTGCAGAGGAACAATGTTGGCTGTTTTCCAGTCTAGGGGGACTCTTCCCGTACCTAGGGAGAGATTGAAGAGCGTGGCTAACGGTTTCGCCAGAACATCGCATAGCTCTCTGAGCACTCTTGGGTGCAAATTATCCGGTCCCATAGCTTTGTTCACCTTAAGTCTTGACAGTTCTCTGTAAACATCAGTTGGTGTGAACTCAAAATTCTGAAATGGGTCTTCCAGGGGTTTTGCCTGGGCAGGAGGGCTTGGACTCCCTTCTGGCCTGATCGAGTCGGGGTGCTTCGGGGTGCCGTGGGGCAAGAGGGCTTGAGCTCCCTCTTGCCCTGACTGAGTCGGGGTGCTTCGGGGTGCCGCAGGGCAAGAGGGCTTGGATTCCCTCTTGCCACGATCGAGTCGGGGTCCTTCGGGGTGCCATGGGGCAAGAGAGCTTGGGTTCCCTCTTGCCACGATCAAGTCAGGGTGCTTTGGGGTGCTGCGGGGCAAGAGGGCATGGGCTCCCTCTTATCCCGATTGTAGTCGGCGGGGCTAGGCGGGCTTGGGCTCTCTCCTGGCCCGATCGTTGCGGGGGGTGAATTCTGTAACCAGTGTTGTTTTTTAATATTTAAATTTTTATTAGAAAGATTTTCCAAAATATACAACATAGAACATACATCAACCAACCGGTACATCAATAGATTAGACATCAACTACTAAGATTGCTCAATATACAAAAATGCACATTTTCCTTACAATTTTCGCCCCAAGAACCCTCCCTCCCCCCCATTCATTCATTCATCCCCCCCTCCCATCCCCCAGTCAACCCCCCCCCCCCAGAACTTTCGCTCACCATCCTATGAGCCAGCCAGGCAGAGAGAACCCTGTAACCCCTACAGTAATGTAATGTAATTTATTTCTTATATACCGCTACAAATGGTGCTCCAAGTCAAAGAACGTGTCAGGAATTTATGGTGACGTTTAGCCACCGCCAGCTCCATTCTCCCAATGGACAAAAATCTAGTGGTCCAGTCTGAGATAGAAGGAGCAACATGATTTTTCCAGTGATTAGCTAAGAGGCATTTAGCAGCTGCAAGACCCCAACGAAGTAGTTTAGTCTGCCATGGGTGTTCCCTCTCATTATGTAGACCCAAAAGGCACGACTGTGGAGTCATTTCCACCATATCTCCAACCATAGTAGACAAAGTACTCGTCACCCCCTGCCAAAAGGGACCAATAATCTCACAGTCCCACCAAATGTGTAAAAAGGATCCCACTGCTGAACCACAACGCCAATACTGAGCAGACACTCCCGGAAACATTTTGTGCAACCTTTCAGGGGTATAGTACCACCTAGTGAGTATTTTATAGGCGTTCTCCTGAAGCAGAGCACAAGTAGAGGCCCTGGATACCTCCCCACAGATAACTTCCCAATGTTGAGCAGTGAAGGAAAATGCTAAGTCCCTCTCCCATTGCTTCTGAAAGATAGGTTGGGTAGGTAAGTGTCCCCTCCAAAACTGGTACAATACGGATAAAGGTCTGGGTACCTGTCGGAGTAGCAACCACAAATTCTCAAAAGATTCCTGTTCAATACGTAATGGCATTCCCCAGCCTTGAGCCTGCATGAAATGCCGTATCTAGAAATAGGCCAAATAGTTCCGATCTGGCAAGTTAAACTTCTGCTGGAGCATGGCAAAAGATAAAATCCCAGTAGTCCCCATCAAATCCCTAAAGACCCGCAGGCCACTCTGGGCCCATCTATGGAAAATCCTGTTATCACTCCCAGTTTGGAATCTAGGTTCAAATTGTATCTGAGCCAAGGATGATACCAACGCTCCGTTGCCCAATTGAACTCTGGCGCGGTACCACTCCGTGGCCAGATGTTGTACAAATGGATTAGCAAGACCTTGAATCCAAGATCTAGAGTGTCCAGAAATCCAAAGTCTATATTTCAACAGCATCCTGTCCCCCGGGACCTGTTCCAACATCACCCCACTTTTATGCTCACCTAATTCCCAATCCAATATCAATTTCAGCTGCGCTGAATGGTAATACCATTCCAAATTTGGTAACCCTCTACCCCCCATGGAACGGGTCACCCACAACAAGGATTGGGATATCCTATGAGTTTTGCGTTGCCAAATAAAGCCACGCAACTCCTTTGTTAACCCTCGAAGCTCCCGGACTGGGACCTGCACCGGTAGTGTTTGAAACAAGAATAGTAACCTGGGTAGTACATTCATTTTCACAAGAGCTATCCGTCCCCACCAGGATAGCCAAAGGCCATGCCACCGTTGCAAATCCGCTCTGATGCGGCGATACAGGGGCTGATAATTCTTCTCGTAAAGCTGGGTAAGGTCTTTAGGGATATGAATACCGAGATATTTAATCCCGTGATTCGCCCAGCGAAAAGCAAAACTACCCCGAATATTCTCTACCTCTAACGGGGTGAGGGTCAAATTAAATATTTCTGTTTTATCCAAATTAATTTTGAACCTAGAGATTCTACCATACGAGCCAAAAAGTTGTAACAGATACGGGATAGAGACAGCAGGCTGTCCTACGTATAGTAAAATATCATCCGCGAACAGCGCCACCCGATGTTCAACCCCATTCATCACGAACCCACGTAAATCTGGATGAGTCCGAATGTGCATCGCCAAAGGCTCAATGGAAAGAGCGAACAATAAAGGTGAAAGTGGGCACCCTTGTCTGGTCCCTCTGCAAATAGAGTCAGTATAAGATTGATTGATTCGTAGGCAAGCCCTAGGATCATTATACAATGCCCGAATCCAAGCTATAAAAGTCTGTCCCAATCCCGTGCGATCTAGTACATCCCATAAGAATCCCCAAAGGACCCTATCAAATTCCTTGTCCGCATCGATGGACATCAACACAAGTTTATCCGCGCGATGACTAGCTCCCCATAGCAGATTAAGGGTTCTCCTGATATTATCGCTCACCTGTCTACGCTGTATGAATCCCGCTTGATCTTGGTGGATTATGGCAGTACTTTACCCAAACGCAAAGCCAACACCTTGGCCAAAATTTTTGCATCTAAATTCAGCAATGATATAGGGCGATATGACCCACACGACAGGGGATCCCTCCCAGGTTTTAAAAGTAAGGTCACTCCTGCTTCCCCCATAGTAGGCGGAAGACGGGATCCCTGTGGAATCCCATTTGCCACTCGTGCCAGTATAGGGCCTAACTGTTCAGCGAATTGTTTATAAAAACAACCAGTGTATCCATCCAGACCTGGAGATTTCCCATTCTTCAACTTCTTAATCACTCCCATAATTTCTGTCACCTTAACTGGTTCCTGTAAATATGCTCGATCAGATTCAGACAAAATCGGCAAAGGAACAGAATCAAGGAAAATAGCCTGAGCTTCCTGGTCAACCGGCTCTGGAGGACCATATAATTGAGAATAAAAGGCCAAAAACTCACTTCTGATATCCGAATCCACCACCTTCAAGGCTCCCGACGGAGCTCCCCGTATCCGAGTGATAGTAGCTCTATTCTGTTTAATCCTGATATATCTAGCCAACTGAGCTCCCACTTTATTGCTATGTTCGTAAATTTGAAGTCGGAAGCGTTCTCGCATCTTATCAATTTCTTCAACCTGGAGTTGGTACAATTCATCTCGAGCCCTCTTTAATTGAGTCAGTACTGTCGCGTCCCGTGTTTCCTGATGTGTCCTCTCCAGCACTGACAGTCTCTGACGCAACTGGTAGAATCTCTGGGTTCTTTGGCGTTTGTATCTAGCCCCCCATTTAATAAGTTCCCCACGAACCACTACTTTTAAAGCATCCCATAATATAGCGTCGGTGACCTCCCCGTTGTCATTCAATTCTAAATATTCTGTTATAGTATGCGCTACCGCTGCAACAACTGTTGGAGATCCCAAAAGCGAATCATTAAGCCTCCAGTACTTGCAGCCTACCTGATCCAACACACCAGTGCAGGCCACCCAGACAGGAGCGTGGTCCGATATATGTAGAGGCTCTATTTCAGCCCAGGATATCCCTCCCATCTGGTTTCGATGGATCCACAACCCATATAATCTAGTATATGTATTTTGAGCATGGGAATAAAATGTGAACGTTTTCTGCGATCCATGAAGCAAGCGCCAACAGTCCACTAAGCCCAAGGAAGACATCAATTTGCCTAAGGCCTTAGCAGGACTGTTTAAGGACCTACGCCCCCTGCCCGAGTGATCTAATACAGGATCCGGGGGGACATTAAAATCACCCCCTAGGTATACCGCCCCTTTAACAAAAGAGCACAGGTTGGATTGAAGACCTCTAAAAAAGGCAACTTGTCCGGAGCATGGACCATAAATATTAATGATAGTCAGAAGTTGACCTTGTAATACTCCTTGCACTGCCAGACATCGCCCCTCTTTATCCCTATATATGTTGTCCACCTGGAGACCCAATCCCTTTCGCACCAAAATGGCCAGCCCTTCTGCCCTTTTAGTGGCTCCCGGTCCTTGGTGTGTCCAAATCATATCAAATTGGGGTCTTTGAAGAAGACCAGTGTCCCTGGGTCTTAAATGTGTCTCTTGGAGCAAACAAATATCCCATTTCATACGTCTTAATTCTCGAAACACCATGCTCCTCTTGCCAGGACTATTTAGCCCATTGACATTCCAGGATCCAATGAGAATCTCCGATTCCCCATCCCTTACTCTCTGCCCAGCTGGCTCACGCCATCTAGCCAATCCCCTCCACCCCCTCCCCCCTCCTATTAGCCAATACATTTAATTTAGAATCAGCCATTATGAGAAAAGTACGTCATAACAAAGAGGCTCATCTTGATTGCTTTTAAAATCTCTACCTTTACACACCCCAGTCATCGCTCTCCCCTAGGAGCCTAGTCAAACCCACATTCACCCATCAATCACACTGTCCCGATTCAATCATCCTTCAGAGAATATGATAATTCCAGCCCATCCATGGAAAGAAGAAAGACATGTGCAATAAACCCTATAATGACTCAATACAATACTAAATTAACCTTCCTTGAATTAGCTCACAAAGAGGGCTAGAAGCCGAAGTTCAAGATGAATTATCAGGTTCATGATGGAATATCAAGGTGAAAATATAGCAGATCAGGAAGCTCGCCTTAACATGAAGCTGCATCTCCCCATTCATATCATGCACACATTCTACAACCCCACCCGTCCACCCCCCACCATCGCCCAACAAATATTCAAACATACTGAGCAGTTATCTTATAAAAAACAGTGTAAGAAAGCAATGTAGATTAAACCAGCACACAGTCTAACAGCAAATGACAGCCAGAGTAGTGCCCATTGTGGGCTCTTCATAGCCATCCAGTCTAATCAGGGATACATTCCCATGATTATAATCTTGAAGTTAGGTGAAAAATAGTAAAAAGAACTCCTCAATAACCAACACGGAGATAAAACCCAACAGACAAAATCAATGCTGGGCTTAATTCAGCAGTTCAGGTGCCTGATGTGGAAGGCTGAGGATTCTCAGTTGATGCGCTGTCATCCCTTGGAGTAGAATTATCGGGATCCCCTGCAGGGCTCTCATCACGACAGTCCCTAGGCAACCGGCAACCCAAGTCCTTCAGGGCTAGCCAGGCATCAGCCAAGGAGTCCACCCGGTGATGTTTCCCATTCACAGTAAGTAATAAACCAAACGGAAACAACCAGCGGTACCGATATCCCTCAGCCCGCATGAGTTGAGTTACTTCTTTAAAAGCACGCCTTTTTTGAAGGGTCGCTGAAGCCAAATCCTGGTACACTCCCACCGCAACTCCTTGCCAGGTAAAATTAGGATGTCGTCTGGCCGCCTGTAGAATCCGCTCCTTAATTATAAAGTCTCCGAAGCAGGCTATGATATCTCTATTGCCCGTGCCCCGAGCTGGGCCTAGACTCCGATGAGCTCGTTGTAACACAATCACACTCGTGTCCTCCCGATCCTCTTCCCGGAGCAGGGCGGCGCAAAAGTCCTGTATCACTGACCGGGCTTCCTTGTAATGCTCCTTATCTGGAAAACCCTTTAAATGCAAGTTAAGGCGCCGAGAATGGTTTTCCAGGTCCTCCACCTGATTCCGCAGGTCTTCTAGCTGGGTCATCGCCTCGTGTAGCTCGGTGGAATGTAATTGCGTGGTGGTCTCCACGTGTGTTAAACGGCCCTCATTCATCGACACCCGGGTGCCCAGTTCGCTCACCTCCGATCGTATCTCAGCCAGGGCCACCTGTACATCCGCTCGGAGCCCCACCATTTCCTCTTTGATTTCGCGAAACCACCGCTCCAAGTTCCCTTCCATATGCTGGGCTCCCGGATCTGTATCTGCTACTGGTGAGCCTGCATGTTTAGGCCCAGAGTGCTGCGCCATCTTGATAGGAGCCGTCGGGGACTCAGGGACTTGCGACCTCGTTTTTACGCTCACCGCCCCTGGATACTGGAATTTCGCTAACTTTTTCCTGCTCGCCATGCAATCACACTAATACTGCACCCGCGATGCCGCTCTCTCAGCGCTGTAGATAAGGTAGATTAAACTGACAATGTCGAGCCCCTCCGGAGCTCGAAAATTAAGCAGCCATACTTCGTGATGACGTCGCTTCCTCCCACCAGTGTTGTTTTTGACAGACACCGGTTACAGAATCCAGCTTTTAGGCGAAGGACTGGCTCCTCCTTCGCCTGAAAGCTGTTGTTTTGGGCGTTTGGGAGTTAGGCTTTTTTAGGTTGATTATATGTTGTTAGTGTAGACGTGGTAGTGTTCTGGGCGTTTAAACAGCTGAACGTAGAAGCAGGCCATTATAAAAAAACAAACAAACCTCCTTTTGTATGTTTTTTTTAATAATGAACATTTTCCCTGCTTCTACTTTCAACATTTAAGGCCTTAGGCCAAAATGGGGATGTAGACATTTTTTTATGCCCCTCCAAACGCACATGCGCACTCCTACCGCTGTGATTCCTGCCTCTGTGATCTGTAGCTCCGTGGCAGAGCAGGCAGGGACATGGTAGTAGCGGCATGTGCATGTGTGGCGGTTTTCAGTGTGTGCCTCCGCATGTACAGTAGAATAGAACTGCCGAGCAAGGAGAAACTGCTGAGCAAGGGAAGCATCTCAACGCAGTGGCAGCAGGAACCACTGAGCAGGGAAGCGTCTCAGCACAGTGGAACTGTCGAGCAGGGAAGTGTCTCAGGGCAGTGGCAGCAGTCCTGACCTGCCAACCCCCCATTCCTTACCCAAAGCAGCAGTGACAGCACTGTAAACAGGCTGTTCGCAGCATGTTCTGGCAGAGCCTTTCCTCTGCCGCATCACTTCGGATACGGTAGAGGAAAGGACCTGTTGGGGCTGGCCATGAACAGCCTGTTTACAGTGCTTCCACTGAAGAAAGAAAGACTTACAGACAGACAGGGGGCAGGGAGACAGAAAGAAAGAAAGACGAGGCAGGGAGAGAGAAAGAAAGAAAGGGGGCAGGGGGAGAGAAAGAAAGAAAGATAGACAGCGGGAGGGAGAAAGACAGAAAGAAAGAAATTTTACACATCTATTCTAGCACCTGTTAATGTAACGGGCTTAAACACTAGTATACCATAAAAGCAATAATATAACCTATTAAGGAATACATTTTATAAATGAACTGATACTGTACTATTGATCGTTCCAATAAGGATACATAGATACCCCATGAGAAACCGTATGAGAAACCTAAGACTAATCCAGAAATTCTTCGACAGGAAACAATTCCAACTTTTGGTACAATCTCTTATCCTTGGACTAATTGACTACTGCAACATACTATACCTCCCCTGCCCAGTGACCATGATAAAGCAATTACAAACAATACAAAATGCAGCCTTAAGACTCATCTACTCATTGAAAAAATATGACCACATCACAGAAGCATACCACGACTCACATTGGCTCCCAATACAAGCAAGAATACACTTCAAATTCTACTGCCTACTTTTCAAAGCTATTAATGGAGAAAGCTCATCCTACTGAAACAACCGACTAACTCAATCCACCTCAACCAGGCACAGAAGAACCCACTCACTATTCACACACCCACCAACCAAAAATGTCAAACGTAGAAAACTATATGACAATCTAATGGCCACCAAAGCAGCAAAACTAGACAGACAAATCACCAATCTGCTGTCTTCGACCACAGACTACAAAACCTTCAAAAAAGAAACTAAAACTCTACTCTTCAAAAAATACATAAAACCTATTTAACACGACCAGTTCCTTACCAATCTCCACCTACCACACTCTCTACCCCATTCAGATCTAAAATGTATCTAATTACCCAACAGGTATCGCATCAAGTTCCCATAAATTCTTATGTAATTCCTATGCAATTCTTGTGACAATTCTTATGTAAAGTTACAATTCGTGTAACCTCCTGAGAAATCTTATGAACTGCAAGGTAAAAATCACTAATGTAATGTAATGTAATTGTTAATAACACAGTGCCCATTTTGATAATATGATCATCAATGTAAATATATAAATATAAAAGTTAATAAATAGAAAATTACAATTCTTAAATACAGTTAATGTATTAAAAATGTAATTACTTAAAAAAAACAGGTCTAAATTATTATTTAAACTGGCAGATGCCACAGTGTCAAGTCCAAAGATTAAAAACATTGTTCTTGTTCTAGTCAAATCTGTTCTAGTTTACCGCCATGGCATGGCAATTTTGCAATCTTTAAAGACAAATTACTTTAGCTCTGCAAAGGTGTAGGAAAAGTCAAGACAATATTTTACCAAAGGGGCAGCAATGGTGACTCTTCTAATATTGCTCCAATGTTCAATCATTCTTGCTCTGACTTTTCTTAAAATTTCCCCTATATAAAGTAAAGAGCAGGGACATACAATGATATAAATCAGTGGTTCCCAACCCTGTCCTGGGAGACCACCAGGCCAGTCAGGTTTTCAGGATAGACCTAATGAATATGCATGACAGAGATCTGAATATAATGGAGGTGCCAGTCATGCAAATTTGCTCCATGCATATTCATTAGGGCTATGCTGAAAAACCCGACTGGCCTGGTGGTCCTCTGATATAAATGGTTCTTTCAGTGTTGCAGTGTTATAAAAGTGCACTAGCGTTTTTAGCGCATGCACCGGATTAGCGTGTGCTAAAGTGCACGCTACCTGAAAAACTACCGCCTGCTCAAAAGGAGGCGGTAGCGACTAGCGCGTTAAGGCTCTAACACACCTTTGTAAAAGGAGCCCTATGTCTTATGAGATATAACTTACCTGTGTGTGGATGATAAAACTCTGTGATGGCCAGAGAGAATGAACAAACAGAGCAAGAGCCGCAAGGGGAGTGGCCAAATGGTTTGAAGCTGTCATTATTGTCAGAGGGAAGGCCAGAGGGTGCTGCCATTTCTTTGATGTTTCTACCTTGTGTATTGGCTATAGTAATTCTTTTATTCTGAAAACAGCAGTGTCCTTCTAGGATATACAAATGTCTCCTTAAAATCTTTTGGATATTCTTTGAAAAAAAAGGGAAAATTTTAAAACTGCATACAATATCAGGTTTATTTTTCTCTGCTTGAGGATCCTGAAGTGTATTCCTTTCAGCTGCCATCGCTTTGTCTAAGCCCTTTCTGATGCAGTTCACAGGGTATCCTCTTTCTTCAAAATGCCTGACCATAGAAGCTGTTTGGTCTTTTGTGTTATTTTTTTTAGTAGCTAGATGAGGAAGTGAGTATCCTTGATATATGTTAGTGTCATGCATTCATTTCAAAATGTAGTAATTTGTAAGTGAAACAAAATAAACATATTAGTGAAATACATATAGGAGGGTGGTTTAAAAAGTTTGGTAAAAAAGCAAGTTAAACAACATAGTCTCCATCGAGGGCTATACACTTAGTCCAGCGAGTTTCCAGTTTCTCATAAACTATTTTTCTTATGATAAAAAAAACAACTGGAAACTCACTAGACTAAGGGGCTCATTTCCAAAAAAGATAGACATCCAAAAGATAGTATAAACCAGCACTTAGACATCTTACTAGTCAAAACGTCCAAGTGGGCATTCTCATAACAGACTTTCCAGACATCTACCTGGTCACTTTATCTCCCGTGTATCTAAATCTTAAGAGTATGTGTTAGAGGCATGTTTTGGGTGGGCTTAGGACTTGGACGTCCTGCAGGGGTAATCAAAATTTTAGCAAAAGTCCAGGGAACTATTTAGATGTTTGGGGCTAGACCTGTTTTAAAAACAAATAAGGATCAAAAAGGTGCCCAATCTGACAAGATGACCATTGGAGGTATTAAGGCATGACCCCATTATTCCACCAGTGGTTACTGACTCCCATCCCACCACCCACATATGTGGAACCTCCCCCCCAGTACTTTCCAGCCTTTGCTACAGATTCACATGGCCCATATATATCTCCACAGCAGAGCAGAGGGGCACTTTAAAGGTTACTGCAGTGAATGTCACATTAAAAGTCCCAGGTCAAATGTCATTATAACTTGCTTATATAATAATAATAATAATTTATTTCTTGTATACCGCTATACCAAAAGTTCAAAGCAGTTCTTAACAAGGGAATAATACATACAATCAGTGAATATAAAATACATAATAACAATCAATAAAGAAATGCATCAAGTAAAAGCATGGAAAGTTAAAAAATGACCACAATTAAGATGTAAGCATGTCGAACAGACGTGTCTTTAGTGATTTTCTAAAATCAAAGTAAGAAGTAGCCTCTAATATAGATTTTCCAAGTCATGTATTCATTCTAGCGGCCTGGAATGTTAGAATTCTATCGACAAACTTCTTATATTGACATGATTTTAAAGCAGGATAATTAAATAAATTTATACTACATGTACTCTTATTAGAGTTGTTCAAAGGAAGCTGAGAAGCAAGATAATCTGGTAGCATCCCAAAGACTGCTTTGTAACAGATAAAGAAAACTTGAACAAAACTCTGAACTCTACTGGCAACCAATGAAGTTTTTGGTAAAAAGGGGTGATGTGCTCCCATTTTTTTAATCCAAAAATAAGGTGAACCGCAATGTTCTGAATCAGTTTTTTGAGTATTTTTTTGTAAGCCCCCAAATAGATTATATTACAGTAATCCAAAATACTAAAGATAGATGTCTGCACCAGCAGACGGAAAGAAGATTCATCAAAAAATGTTTTGATGGTGCGGAGCTTCCATAAGACCGAGATACATTTCTTAAACAGTAGATCTACATGTTTTTCCAGAGTCAGATGTTTATCGAGAGTTACACCCAGTATTTTTATTGTTTGTTCAATATTGTATTCCCGCCCGCCCACATGAATCGTATTTTTCACAACCTACTGTGCCTACATAAAGATGGTACCTGCAGGTATAAGGTCTATTGTTGTGTACAGGTGGATACAATAATTTTTGGGTGGGTTTTGGAAGGCTCACCATACAAGATAAGCAGGTTATAGTGACATCTGTACCTTGGACTTTTGATGTGACATTCACTACAGTACCTCTTAGAGGGCCCTTCTGCTGTGCCCAGCTGTCTGTGAACACTTTGCTAAGAATTCTGGCAGCTTGGACATCTGAAAAGCTTGGTTTTGTATATATTTCATATGGACATCTTTATCTTTGAGAATGGCCAGAAAAGATAGACGTACTAAGAGCCAAAAAGTCATTTAAAATATATAGATGTCTAGCAGTTTTTAAAATGAACATTTTCTCTATTGTGTTTCTGGACATCTTTCTTAAAACATTCAAATTCAGTCCTATTGAAAATGACTCTCCATGTGTTGTTTAACTTGCTTTTATACCAAACTTTTCAAACTACCCTCATATTAACTTTTTTTTTCTATGTTGTTTCATTTGCCATTGATCTCTATGAGAATGCATGAGTAGTGCATATTTTCTTTTTATTGCCATAGGGGTGCATAAATATTGCATGTTCATTTTCAAAGTAGAAAGCTTGGTAGCTATGGGGGATGGAGTATGGAGCAAGACCTCAGAAATTTTCCAGTAGCCTATCACGGCTTGCATTTCCTTTTTTATTTTTTAGTCATCTGAAACACAAACAGTAGAGAAGCAGAAAGCAATTCTTGCCTTCTAATCAGTTAAAGAAAATATTTACTAAAAAATAAAAAAGCAAATATGTGTTTGTTGCTATACAGGAGATCTGAGGTGAGCATACACCCCAGTTATAGAATAACAGAGCCTACAATGTGCTACTGTTTCTATGACTATCAGGCTCATAATAAAAAAACATAAACGTCCAAAAATCATCCTAAATCAGCACTTGTATATCATAATCACCCGGACAAGTGTAGATAATCAAAATTGGTTTTCTGTATGTCTAGCAAGGTGTTCTACTCTCTGTACATTCAGAGCGCGAGATGGGCGTGTGGAAGCATGTCATGGGTGTGCTTTGGGCAGTCTCAAGGGCGGATTAGACATGGATGTCTTGCAGTGATAATCAAACATTTTGCAAGACATCCTGGATGTAACATACGTTTGGAACTAGATATGTTTTTAAGGGTCTAAGTGCCACAGAGGGGCCCAAACTGACCAGATGACTACTGCATGCATCAACATAAGACACCCCCATATTCCCCCAGTGCTCACTGACCTCCTTCCACCACACAAAAAGAGAACAAAAAGGTACCTGTCTCTAAAACAGCAGCATCTGGCATAGGGAAGCCTAGCAGAGCTGCATACAAGTGTCTTAAGTAGCCCGGTGGGTGGGCTAGTGATGCAGAAACCACAGGAGATGCTACCTTCACAGGATGTAAAAGCAGAAGAAAAACAACAAAGATGACTGATTGGTGTTCAATCTCATTTATTAGATAAAAAGACTAGACACAATCGTGTTTAGGCCCCAAACAGGTCTGCCTCAGGAGTCTGAATGTATGATCAGATAATGTTTGTATAGTGATGGGACAAAAGTGCGCGAGACAATCGAGCGCCGACAATACGGAGCAGACAATTGAGCGCAGGGACATCAGCGCCCCGGACTTAAACTTAATTTTTAAGTTTCAAGTTTCAAGTTTTATTGTATTTTGATTAAACGCTTAATCCAAATTCTAAGCGATTTACAAATTGCTAAAATTACAAATATGAGGGAAAAATACATTAAAAGACAGACAATACATTAAAAACAAGATACGTGAGGAAAAATATGGGGAAGAGTTACAATATGTTTAAAGAGTAAGGAACAAATAAGGGAAACACAAAAGGGGAAAGGGAAAGAATTAAAGCTTCAATGAAGCTTATGAGTATATAATATATTGTGATAAAAAAATTAGATGGTTAATTAGCAAAAACATCGTTAAAGAGAAAACACTTCAGTTTACCTTTAAATTTTTCTATATTGGATTCTTCCCTTAAATAGATAGGGAGAGAATTCCAAAGTTGGGGAGCTGATACAGAGAAAATTACCTACCGACGGGTGCTTATGATTTTTAGAGATGGGATTGATAATAAATGTTGTTCAGTGGATCTTAATGTTCGGTTGGTGGAGTATGGAATCAAATATTTATAGATAAATGCAGGAGTTTTGAAAAAAAGAGTCTTAAATGTAAGCAAACAAATTTTATAAATTACCCGATGTGTAACTGGTAGCCAATGGGCATCCCTAAGTAGTGGTGTAACATGGTCGAACTTCTTTGCTTTAGTAATTAATTTAATAGATGTATTCTGTATAATCTGAAGTCGTTTGATTTCCTTTTGAGCAATACCATTATACAGAGCGTTACAATAGTCTATCTTAGATATAACAAGAGAGTGAATGAGGATTTTAAGAGACTTAGCGCAGAGAAATTGGGAAATAGAACGAATTTGTCTGAGCCTAAAAAAAGAGAATTTAACGATACTGCTGATATGATCATGAAATGTAAGCTTATGATCAAATATGATTCCTAAGATTTTTATGTTTTTAACTTCTTGCAGTGAGTGACCTTTGATAGTGATTGGAAAGTTAAGATTGAAGTTGTCTTTCCAGGGGAAGAGTAATATGTTTGATTTGTTAATATTCAATGCTAAGCAATTGTTATTTAGCCATTGAGATATTTTTTCAAGTTTCGTGTTGATTGTTAAGAAATCCGCAGGGTTAAGTGTTCTGAGGGGTGGGGATGGGGGAAGAATCCCCTTACTTAAGTTAGTACTGTTGCCGCTGCTGTTGGGGGTTGTGTGGGAGAACCTGGTTTAACCTGTGGTGTCTCCTGCTTTAACTACCCACTGATATCATCATCGTTGCTTTGGAGGCGTGCTAATTGATACTTCTTTGCAGGCTACTATAGAGATTTTTTCTTTAGAGATATCTTTTTGCTTTTAAGCAGGAAAAGTTACTGAAGGAGTGGAGTTTTTTGGCCAAATGAAGCTGAACTGAGGCCTTTTTCTCTACTTCTTTTTATCTTTCTGTGCTTTCTTTTTTTGTCTCGTTGTCTCCTTTGTGTGGTTTATGTGCTGCATGGATGACGATATGTACATGATTAAGGCCTTGTAGTGTTCCAAAGTATAGATCACTTTTCAGATAGGGTTTTGATACTGAGTGAATAAGTTGGTATTAACTGACCCTGATCCTTAGGTATAGCGATTTAGTGGAACCCCCCCCCCCCCATTACAGAGGAAATTGACGTTTATCTCTAAAAAAAAGGGAAAAAACGCCTCTTCCCTCTATAATGGGGGTTCCCCTCCCCAACACCCCCACCCAACGGCAATGCAAACAGTTCTAACTTAACTGCGGGGGTTCACTCCCCAAACCCCCACTCGGAGCACTTTAAAATTAAGTTTAAGTCCGGCGCGCTGATGTCCTGCGCGCAATTGTCTGCTCAGTATTGTCAGCACTCGATTGTCCTGCACGTTTTCGACTCTGAACCGTTTGTATAGATACTCAGTCTTCAATGCTTAATTCTATATTCCATTATCCATTCATTAAATGATTAGAACAAGATCTCACCTTGGGTCAGTGCGGTGATGCCCCCAAGCCTTTAATCATCACATCCCCTTGGTGCCATTGCATTTCCTTTTATGCCACTAGGCCCTCTCACTCAAGGCCCTCTACCTCTGCAAGCTGTGACCCTTTGCCACCTGCAACCAACCCCCCATTCCTCAATCCCTTACACCAACACTGCCAACCAAATACCCCCCAATGCAGCAGGTTCTCCTTTGACACATAAAGAGAGGGGAGGAGGAAAAGAGGACCCCTTTTTGCCAATCCAACCCTATTTCCCCACCTATCCTCCCACACTTCCCAATGCTACCCACTTTTTTCCGACCCACCAAAAATCCTCGATCCCACTTCACTTCTCTATCCCCCATATATTCTCCCCCAATCCTTTTCTTCCTTTTCTACAGATCTCTCTTCAAGTCCTGTCCACTCCTTCCCCTCCCACCCTATGTCACATTTAACCTAGGACCTATCTCCTGTTTCTTCCTCCCTTTTTTTTGGTAATCCATTCTGGCCCTTATGTGGGCATCGCCAAGATTATCCACTTCCCCCTTAAATGCAGTGGGGCACACTGATTTGCTTCCCATCTATTGTGGGGAGGGGGCACTTGGGAGCATGTTGCACAGGGTACAATTTTGGCTTGGGATGTTCCAACTAGGATACTGGGTGTTTGGGCATTGGCTAGACTAATATTAATGGCTAGTTAGTCATGACAGTAGTAGGCAGAGCAGAGGAGTACAGTAAGATGGAAAGTTCTTGTACCCAAGATAAGTGGAGTACCAAGGAGGAAGACCACCCCAAATAAGTAGAAATATCTTACAAGCAATCATTCTCTGTGCTTGGCAATTGGGGATCTATTCTTACTGTGTAATCTGGAATAAACTGGAAGACTAGAAGTCACTGTGTTGTTTTTTTCGTCCCCTGCCATCTTATACTATATTAGTAGATTCATTTATTTGTATTAAACATTTTATATTTCACTGTTCACAACAGATTACAATAAAACATACACAATAATAGCAACATAAAATACCACTTTTAACAACACAATACAACATGAGATCTTTATCCTGAGATTGTGGGTTCAAACCTTGTGCTGCTCCTTGTGACTCTGGGCAAGACACGTAATCTTCCTCTGCCCCAAGTACATTAGATAGACTATGAGCCTGCCAGGCCAGATAGGGAAAATGTTTGAGTTCTTGATTTGTTACCCATTCTGAGCTCCTTTGGGAGGACAGGCAAAAAAAAAAAATCAAATAAATCCTGATGCTGCAATCAGGCTCCCTCCAAGCTAAATTAAATAGACTGTCATGAGTATGCTTTGTGAAATAGATGGTTCTTAAGATGTTTCCTAACTTGTAGAAGAGGGTCAATTTTGCATAAATCTAAAGGTAATGGACTCCATACTGTTGGACTGTTAACTTGGAAAATAGATGAATGAAGGTCAAGATATTACAAAATCTAATAGAGACAAAAGGAGGAGTGGGGGTAGACAGAGCACAAATCTTACCAACTCACAAAGTTCAGGGAAATAAGAATAAGGAAAATAAGTTTGAATCAATTAGTGCAGCAAAGAAACCTTTAAGCTTATTTTTAAATAAAAAGTTGCCTTGGACTTTGGGAAAGTAAAGTTCAGTGATGTTCTACCAGATCACAAATCTAGCAAAATTAGCCTACATTTTAAAATGATGTTAGAAAAGTTGGAAGAGTTCCTAAAGGTTAATAACATTACAGGGTGTTTTAGGCTTGGAAAGATTCTAATTAAAAGATGCTGATTCAGGGATTTACTTGTTTTTACTATGTGCCAGGAAACACTTTTTTATTTTACTCAGGGAACACAATTGATTTAACTGTTGCAGTCTTTGTTTACTGATTTCTTATTCATTTCTTTTTACCATCATTTGGTTCATTAAACATATTCTTGAAGTCAGTGCTTTTTTGAAGATTTATCCTTATCTAATAAGACAGTCTGTAACTTTAGCTGTTTGAAAAGATGATATAATAATACAGTTCAAACGTTGAGTGATTGAGATGCTATCCTTCTCATCGGTATAAGATGACTATATAAAACACATACCGTATTTTCACGCATATAACGCGCGGGTTATACGTGTTTTTACAAACCATGCATACCCTTGCGTGGTATACACGTGAGCGCGTTGTACAAATTTTTTTTTACATAGTTTCCCCCCCCCCCGACGTCCGATTCACCCCCCGCAGGACCGCTCGCACACACCCGCACCCCCCACCCCGAAGGACCGCCGACTCCCCGACACGATCGGGGCAAGAGGGAGCTCAAGCCCTCTTGCCCCAGCCAACCTTGGCACCCCCGACACGATCGGGGCAAGAGGGGGCTCAAGCCCTCTTGCCCCCCCGACTCCTCGACACGATCGGGGCAAAAAGGAGCCCAAGCCCTCTTGCCCCGCCGATTCCCCAACTCCCCGACAATATCGGGCCAGGAGGGAGCCCAAGTCCTCCTGGCCCTGGTGATCCCCCCCCCCGTTAGTTGTTCGGGCCAGGAGGGAGCCCAAACCCTCCTGGCCACGGCGACCCCCTAACCCCACCCTGCACTACATTACGGGCAGGAGGGATCCCAGGCCCTCCTGCCCTCAACGCAAACCCCCCTCCCCCAACGACCGCCCCCCCAAGAACCTCCGACCGCCCCCCCAGCCGACCCGCGACCCCCCCTGGCCGACCCCCACGACACCCCCACCCCCTTCCCCGTACCTTTCTGTAGTTGGCCGGACAGATGGGAGCCAAACCCGCCTGTCCGGCAGGCAGCCTACGACTGAATGAGGCCGGATTGGCCCATCCGTCCCAAAGCTCCGCCTACTGGTGGGGCCTAAGGCGCCTGGGCCAATCAGAATAGGCCCGGGAGCCTTAGGTCCCTCCTGGGGGTGGGGCCTGAGGCACATGGGCCCAACCCGACCATGTGCCTCAGGCTCTGCCCCCAGGAGGGACCTAAGGCTCCCGGGCCGATTCTGATTGGCCCAGGCGCCTTAGGCCCCACCAGTAGGCGGAGCTTTGGGACGGATGGGCCAATCCGGCCTCATTCAGTCGTTGGCTGCCTGCCGGACAGGCAGGTTTGGTTCCCGTCTGTCCGGCCAACTACAGAAAGGTACGGGGAAGGGGGGTGGGGGTGTCGTGGGGGTCGGCCAGGGGGGTTGGGTCGGCTGGGGGGGCGGTCGGAGGTTCTTGGGGGGGAGCGGTCGTTGGGGGGAGGGGGGTTTGCGTCGAGGGCAGGAGGGCCTGGGATCCCTCCTGCCCGTAATGTAGTGCAGGGTGGGGTTAGGGGGTCGCCGTGGCCAGGAGGATTTTGCTCCCTCCTGGCCCGAACAACTAGGGGGGGGGTCGCCAGGGCCAGGAGGACTTGGGCTCCCTCCTGGCCCGATATTGTCGGGGAGTTGGGGAGTCGGCAGGGCAAGAGGGCTTGGGCTCCCTTTTGTCCCGATCGTGTCAGGGGTGCCGCGGTTGGCTGGGGCAAGAGGGCTTGAGCTCCCTCTTGCCCCGATCGTGTCGGGGGTGCCAAGGTTGGCTGGGGCAAGAGGGCTTGAGCTCCCTCTTGCCCCGATCGTGTCAGGGAGTCGGCGGGGCAAGAGGGGAAGCAGCAGGACACCGGTAGGAGCTTCTACATGATGGGGGGGGGTCGGGAGGCTGTGGGGGTGTGAGCGGTCCTTCAGGGTGGGGGTGCGTGCGAGCGGTCCTTCGGGGTGGGGGTGTGAGCGGTCCTGCGGGAGGGGGATGAATCGGACGTCGGGGGGGCATCAGGCTTTCAGGGTGGGGACAGGACTTCAAGGGGGAGAGGAGAGTCGGGGCGGGGCGAAAGAAGAGTCGGGCAGCATGCGCGGTATACGGGTGTGCGCGGTATACAAAAATTTCTGTACATAAATTTGTGTTTTCCGCACGCTATACCCGTGTGCGCGTTTTACACGGGTGCGCGTTATCTACGTGAAAATACGGTACTGATGTCTGAGGACAGCAAGATAGGAATTCTCATATATGGGTTATGTAATCTGATTAAATTTTCTGCAGCATTTTTCTAGAACTTTTGAGAACATTCCACTGCTCCTGTCTGTCTTTGCCAGTTCATAACAAGGTTATTAGAATACAACTCCTTGGGGAGGAGGGAAGGTTGTAAGGCTTTCTTTCCTGCTGTCCTCTGAGAAAACTTACTACAGGTAAATAACTGTTTTCTCAAAAGATTTAAAAAAAAAATAGCTGAATCCTTACATATGAGACTTCCTAGCTTCATGCTACCTTCAGAAGGAAAAATGAAAACAGTAAAACCAGTAGTGCTGCAACAAGCAAATGCCAAGCTGATTTTGGTGGTAAGTCTTATTTTTATATGTTTTTTAATCATCTATGTGTTTTTATTTTTCTTTTCTTTTTTGAAGGCAGCCTGAAATGAAAACAGGCCTAGAGGGATGGAGTTGAATTCTAATCTGCAAAATTATTTGGAGATCTGTCTAGTCTAGACAAACTTAAGAACATAAGAACATAAGCAGTGCCTCCGCCGGGTCAGACCATAGGTCCATCCTGCCCGGCAGTCCGCTCCCGCGGCGGCCCAAACAGGTCACGACCTGTCTGAATCACCAGAAGGGGCTCCCTTGCCACCTTGGTTTCTCATTGAAGTCCTATCTTCCCATTGTAGTCCTAACCCTCCGGTCTTGCACATGCACGACCTGTTGGGTTTCTATACTTATTACCTGGTTAGCTTTCTATACTTGTGTTACATCCCAGCTCCTCCCTCAGTATCCCACGATCCCTTTATCCCTCAGGAATCCGTCCAATCCCTGTTTGAATCCCTGTACCGTACTCTGCCTGATCACTTCCTCCGGTAGCGCATTCCAAGTGTCCACGACCCTTTGGGTGACAAAACACTTCCTTGCATTTGTTTTGAACCTATCTCCCTTCAGTTTCTCCGAATGCCCCCTCGTACTTGTTGTCCCCTTCAGTCTGAAGAATCTGTCCCTATCCACCCTCTCTATGCCCCTCATGATCTTGAAGGTCTCTATCATATCTCCCCTGAGCCTCCTTTTTTCCAGAGAGAAGAGCCCCAGCCTATCCAACCTCTCGGCGTATGGGCAGTGTTCCAGCCCTTTTACCAGTTTCGTTGCTCTCCTTTGGACTCTCTCAAGTACCGCCATGTCCTTCTTGAGGTGTGGCGACCAATACTGAACGCAGTATTCCAGATGTGGACGCACCATCGCTCGATACAATGGCATGATGACTTCCCGCGTCCTGGTTGTTATGCCCCTCTTTATGATGCCCAGCATCCTGTTGGCTTTTTTCGAGGCTGCTGCGCACTGTGCAGATGGCTTCAGTGATGCATCCACCAGCACACCCAAGTCTCTCTCAAGTCTGCTGGATGTAACTTCCTGTTACATTGGGGATCCTGCTCTATACAATAATCGCTGGGTTTTACTAAACAGCGCTAAAGGTTTTTAGCATGGGCCGGTGAGGTAAAATTCTCTGATGCTCATAGGAATTCTATGAGCATTGCAGCATTTACGTTGCTGGCCTGCGCTAAAAACCTCTAGTGCCATTTAGCAAAAGGATCCCAATGTTAGGTGAATGTGTGTGTATACCCAAAGATTACAGGCTGCAGATATAAATCATTCCTGGATAGAACCTTTAAGTTCCAAGCGAACAGACAGCAAGTTTGGCTGAAAAACTACATAAACGAACCCAAACTGACATACAGCGCATTCCGAAAATTGATCAAAACCGCCCTTTTCGCCAAATTCATTGACTAAAACTGTCCCCTCCCTCACTGTCCCCTCCCCCACTAGGACTTCCCCCCTTGTAAATGCCTTTTTCTTTCTCTCAAGAAGCTCCTTTCATGTATTCAGGTATTCTCTACCCATAGAACTCCAATTAATTCGTAAGTTTCCCTTTAGATTATTGTTTATTATTCAGACTCGTATGGTATTGTACTTAGACTTATTGTATTGTATTAAGATCTTTTGTTATTCGCTGAATGTCTAGCCTTCTTACAATGTAAACCGCCTAGAAGTCGCCTGACTATGTCGGTATAGAAAAATAAAGTTATTATTATTATTATTATTATTATTATAAAGAGAAATGTACATTATAGCTCTATAAATCTCCACAATGGAGGCTAGCCTCAAGTCGACTTTCAATACCACCATAGCTCTTCCATTATGAGCTGTGGCCTGATCCACTAGCATCAGGCCTACCTGGGCACAAGTGAAAGAAATTCAGTCAGTGAGTTAATTTGGAAGCATGTGTTTCTTGATGGCAGCCACCATTCTATTAGGGTCAAAAGAAGCAAACGATTGAGTGGACTTTCCTTCCAGATAGGATGCCTTTATGCCAAGACTCTCTTGCCAGCAAAGTATATAGTACATTTTCACTTTTGGGGCCATGAACTTTTGGAAAAAAATAAGACCACTGATGGTGTAAGATAGAAATCTGATACTACCCTGTGAAGAAACTTCAGATGGGTACAAAAAGCTACTCTATTCTTGATGTAAGGCAGATCATTTACACAGTCTGGAACTCAATAATTCTGTGAGCTTAAGTAACCCCCACTAAAGCAAGACCTTCCAGACCTTTAGAAGTCAAAATTCAAGTAGATCAAAATGATCTTTCATCAACTGGGTAAGAATAGCATTAAGGTCCCATCACACTGTGGGTAGCTTGAAGAAGGCTTCAATACAAGCAAGCCCAACATAAACTTATCCCTGTAGTTTTTTGCTGTTTATTTGTTTCCTTAAAAATTTTTATTAAATTTTAAAAGAAATACATAAAATACAAAGACCAAATGAACCATATCAATACAATAAATAACAAACATTAATCATGAAAAGCTGTGATATAAACAAAATAACATTCATAAAAATATTTTAATTATGATTTCTAAGCAAAGGTTCCCAAATTTTGTTAAAAATTCTCACATTGCCACACTTGACTGCTCATATTTTTTAATACTTAATGTATGTATAAACAAACCAGCTGTCATTTTGCAGTCTATCTTTTTCATTATGCATAAAGCCTTGTGGACGCCATTGAAACTTTCTAAAATTGACAACAAACAGAAGAATATTTGTTGGTTTTATAGTTTAACATGGAACATATGCTTTTTACATGCCCTTATGTGGATGACTTTTGGGCTGGTCATCCATCTCTAAGTTGTTCGCATTATGATTACCTTTATGTACTATGGGTATAGAAGAGGAATTGGACACTTATAAAGCCCAACTTTTGAAAAATCTAGTTGTGATAGCTATTAAATTAATTCTTATCTATTGGAAAGATTCTTCTAAGTTAGATGGCAATAATTGGTGGAATTTGGTTTGTTTATACATTAAGGGGCTCATAATCGTAAGAGAAAAATTTCCAAAAACCAGCATAGGTCGGCACTTAGACGATCATCAGTCAAAACATCCAAGTGCCGATAATAAAACCGGGTTTTGGACGTATTTAAAAATGACCTAGGCCTTCACAGTGCCGCTGAACGACCATAGCTAAATGGGGCGTTTCAGGTGGAGTGTCAAAGGCGCGATTTGGGCGGGACGTGGGCAGGCTTAGACTTAATCGTACTGCATGTAGAACCGAAAGTTATACAGCACAGGATTGACAGAACTTGGACATTGTAACATAGACCATTTAAAACATGGTCTAAGTCACAAAAACCCACCTAAAGTTACCAGATAAGCACTGCAGACACAAACTACAGACCCCCATACACTACCCCAGTGATCACCAACCCCCCCCCCCCCCACACACACATAAAAAATGTTGAATTCTACAGCCACAAGATAGCGATATTTCCTGATGTTTCAAAGTGAACACAGTCTAGGTGTAAAAAGTTTTTGACTTATCGTCATTTAGTGTTATGTTTAGGAACTACCTTTCAACTTTGTTTTCCCTGTAAATGCTTCATTACCTATCAGGCTATTAGATATATTTTCTATGACCCAGATCAACTGCAGTATTATTTTAGGAAGGCAAGGCTGCTTCATGAGCCCCAGACGCAACCGTAACATCCGCTAACCAGGCAGTTAATTAATCCGACAGATCTCTTTTGGATTAATTCCTTTTGTATATTCCTTATCTCAACTTCCCTTGAGAGTGGCCTTAGGGATCTGGTCAGTCGGAGTCTTAGGCCACTCCCAGTGCATCCTAGAATGCACTGTGAAGGAGGCCTAAGACTCAAGTTGGCCCAGGTGCCTAAAGCCCCTCCCTCCCAGATGTCTTAGGCCCTTCCCTGCTTGCACCCAGGATGTACCGGACAGGGGAAGGCCCGCCATTCTGAAGAGGCAGGCCTGCCAGTCAGAGGGAGTAGGCATCCTTCTAGTCAGCCTTGCTGATAAAGGTATTGGGGGTTCCAGGTGGGCTATGGGGGTGGGGAGTCATGTGTTCAGGGGGGTGCCAGCATGAGGGAGTGGGCATTCCTCCTGTTGGAGGTTGTTTCAGGGTTTGCGGAAGGAGGGATATAGTAAATCCAAATTAAATAAATAAAATTTACATATATATATGATGCCACATCTGCACATAAATGACTAGAACACCCCAACTGGGTGCATGCTTAATCATACCCCCTTTCAGAATAAGAAATAACATGCACTATCTATATACATTCAGCACTGCTACCTATCTGACTATACAAAGGTGAATCAAAAATTAAAGGCAAATTACAGGATAGCCAGAACAGAGCTAGTGAAATGCAATATATATACTCGTACCTTGCCTTTTGGATAGTTCATACATACACAGTGCAGAACACAGCCTTTAGTTATATGGCAGCCATGAGGTTAGAAACATGGACGCTCCATTGCAAGATTGCACCATCGAAGAACAGCATGCAGTAGTATACTATTTTGGGGCAGAGGGAATGAAACCTGTGGAAATTCATCATCGGATATTGACTCAGTATGGACATAGCACCATGAATCAACAAAAGGTTTATGAATGGGTAAAAAGGTTTAAAATGGGAAGAACAGGTAAAACTAATGAAGGTCATTCTGGTCACCCATCAACATTGCGCACACAAAAGCAGATTGACAGGGCAGATGCCTTGATTAGAGAAGACCAATAGAGAATGTTGTCTCAATTGGCTGCAAATTTGGATATCAACTATGGATCTGCATTTGCCATAATGCATGACGACTTGGGATACAGGAAAGTCTGTGCAAGATGGGTTCCCAAAGAGCTTACCGATCTGCACAAGCAACTGCGTGCAGAGGTTGTAACTCAGTTCCTGAGACGGTATGAAGAAGATCTGAATATTCTGGAAAGAATTGTCACTGGCGATAAAGCATGGGTGCATCACTGCGCCCCATAGAACAAAAGGCAAAGCTTGATGAAGTAAAGGAAGCGGTGCTCACCTGACTTTGGGAACAGCTGAAAAACTCCTTCTCTGCAGGAATGCAGAAGCTAATTGAATGATAAAATGAATGTGTTGCTTTCATGGGGGACTGTGTGGAAAAGTGATATGTTCAATTGCTCACAATTACATTTAACAGTTTTAAAGCTGTTAAATGTATTTTGCCTTTACTTTTTTGATTAACCCTTATACATAGTTGGCGTTATAAACATACCCCCACACAGTGTTTAAACTTCAACCCAATAGATTTTTTTGTAGCATTTCTTCTGGTTTTCTAGAACTCTCTGAAACCCTAGAAATCGACCTTTTAAATGCAGTATCAGAAATGTTTCGCACTGAATTTGCCAGATCCAAAAGAGAGATGTTATAAATCACTCTGCATACGTCTGCCTGTCAAACCAACCCAGTATCATACGATATGGAATATTTTTTTTTCCTAAAACCTCTACATCTTTCTACTTTGAATAATGAATAAAGAGTTATATTTTTCTTGTGGACAACCAGATAACTGTCTATACCTGCTTTACAAACCAATTCTATTAGGATCCCATTTTCAAAAGCACTAAATTGTATCAAAGTCAAGAAAGTAATAAGAGAAAAGAGGTTTATTCAATCAGTTCCACCTCTAAGTCAAATAGAAAATTGATTGGAAGGCATTGCTGAAGGCATGCTTCTCTGAACACTGGAATCAAAATAGAAAAGAACAGATTTTAATCAAAAATGAAGACAATATTAAAATGTAAAGTACATTTAAAAAAAAAAAAAAAAAATTCTGGGTGCTCAGCTTCAAATACAGTCCTGCCAGGATACAACATAAGTCTCTCCTGTGAAGAATATAGTTTTTCATAATTTGAATACTTATGCAAACAGTAATTACCACCATAAATCAGGACAAAACATTCTGTAGCACATATTGGGCTAACCTGACACACAAAACTCATATTGACCAATAACCAAACGACAAATACATAATGGTAAAGTTTTAATTTCATTTACTTAAGATTGAAAACACTAGTGGGAACTTTGGGGGATATTCTATAAATGGCATCAAAACTTAAAATGGTGAAAAATAGTAAAAATAAAGGGCCTGATAGATTTGCATCTCAAGGAGGCAGAGCAAGCAAATCCATCTCATACATATTCATTGTGGATATCCTGAAAACCTGACCTGCCTGTGGCTCTTGAGGACTGGAATTGCCTAACCCTGATTTATACCATCTCTATATAGATCAGTGTTTCTCATCTCAGTCCTGGAGTACCCACTTGCCAGTCAGGTTTTCAAGATATCCATAAAAGAATATGGATGAAAGAAATTTGCATACACTGCCTCCATTATATGCAAATTTTCTTTCATGTATATTCATTGCGGATATCCTGAAAACCTGACTGGCAAGGGGGTACTCCAGGACTTAAGAACATAAACATAAAAATTGCCGCTGCTGGGTCAGACCAGTGGTCCATTGTGCCCAACTCCCGCGGACCTGAGCTCTAACTTAGTCTAGCCTTACCCGCATACGTTCTGATCTAGCAGGAACTCATCTAACTTTGCCTTGAATCTCTGGAGGGTGTTTTCCCCTATGACTGCCTCCGGAAGAGCATTCCAGTTTTCCACCACTGTCTGGATGAAGAAGAACTTCCTTACGTTTGTATGGAATCTATCGCCTTTTAAATTTAGAGAGTACCCTCCTGTTCCTCCCCACCTTGGAGAAGGTAAACAACCTGTCTTAATCTACTAAATCTATTCCCTTAGTTGAGAAAAACTGATATAGATGACATTTGTGTACACACTTCAATCTAACTTCATTTGTTAGGTTAATGTTCTATAAAGGAAGGTAGGCACCTCCTTTCTTATATAGAAGAGGCTCCTGCTAGGTACCTGTTATACAACTGCCCTGAGTATGCTCACAAATATTTCACTGTCACCAATCGAGCAGCCGACTCTTGTATAGCTTGCAGGCCCCTTAGTTGTTCAGCAGAAGGACCAATCAATACTGAATTACAAAAATCAATCAGAGTGCCAGTGATTGCAACACAGCTCTGACATCCTCAGCCTCAATGAAACATTTCACCTTTCATAATAACCTAAGTTAACAGATGGCTTCCTGTAAAGGTAATTTGCATGTGGTTGCATATACATTTGCAGCCTAATTCTATATACAGTATAGCACTAAACTTGCATGTGGAAATTTGCGTGCATGGAGCAGAGTAGCCGAGCGGTTAGTGCAGCAGCCTGAGGAACTGGGTTTGATTCCCATTGTAGCTCTTTGTGACTCTAGGCAAGTCATTTATCCCTCCATTATCATAGGTTAAAATAAGTACTTCTTTTTTTTTTTATATTATTTATTTATCAATTTTCAAATAAACAATCAAGTATACACTTGTAAGTACTTCTATATTCAGTAATATATTAACCACTTTTTTTTTCAGTTCAACAAGTTTTATTATTTTAATAGTAAGATACAGAGAACCAAGTGCACAACAGAAGGCCTAGAGAAAAATTAAACCACCATATCAAATAGTATTTATTTATTCATTTAATTTTCTATACCGTTCTCCCAGGTGAGCTCAGAACGATTTATATGAATTTATTCAGGTACTCAAGCATTTTTCTCTGTCTGTCCCGGTGGGCTCACAATCTATCTAATGTACCTGGGGCAATGGGGGGATTAAGTGACTTGCCCAGGGTCACAAGGAGCAGCATGCTCAGAGTGCTGAGGCTGTAGCTTTTAACCACTGCGCCATACTCTCACAAGAGTGATAGCTACATACACAGTATGGAAAAAGTGTAATAATAAAGGAATACCCGACACAGTTGTTCAAGAGATACAGTCTACATAAAGCAACTACTAACACTTCGGAATGGTTTGATGCTCTTACTGTACCCACAGAATCCATAACATGGTCTCACATATGGACACATCTCTTTAAATCCATTAAATATGCTTCACAGCTTCAGTCCATGTATTTCCTACTTCACAAAGCAACTTGGACACCAAGGGGCTCATAATCGAAAGAGAAAAATGTCCAAAAACCAGCCTAAGTCGGCACTTGGACAAACATTGTCCAAATACATCCAAGTGCCGATAATAAAAATGGGTTTTCAATGTATTTCTAAATGACCTAGTCCTTCATAGCGTCGCTGAACGACCAAAGCTAAACGGGGCATTTCAGGAGGAGTGTCGAGGGTGGGAGTTGGGCGGGAAGTGGGCCGGCTTAGACTTAGGGCCTCCATTGACGAGGCGTTAGTTTTTAGACTTGCCACAGGGGTTAGCGTGTGATTAAATGTTTGACGTGCTAACCCCCGTAGCGCGCCTTGATAAAAGGAGCCCTTAGTCGTACAGCCGAAAGTTATACAGCCCACGATCGATGGAACTTGGACGTTGTGACTTAGACCATGTAAAACATTTTAGGATTAGAAACTTCAAACAGAAGCAGGAGAGAAAGAAAATGTGTCTGGTGTGTATGGGAGCTTTTCTTCTATGCTATTAAATCTGAGGACAACACGTACATGGAATATTTTGTAGCTTGTTTTTGGAATTGGGAAGTCAGAATGGACCTTGCATTAAAGGGTTCTAAGAAAGAATTGAGGTCCATTCAAATCCAGTGTTTTCTTTTAGTTTCTTTTCTTTTTTTTTATTTTGCTGGTGTTCCAATATGTAATTTTTTTGAAAGAATCGCCCAAGATTACCAGCTAAAATTAGAAATTTGTGGTCCTCTTTTTTCTATAAAAAGTGACTTCTAATATGTTCTGGGTCATATAAAAGAGATGATGTTTTTGTAGCCATCTGAAGAACAAAGTAGGAATATAAACTGATGGTATAAATCACAGAAAAGGTGGTAGATAAGTGGAAGTCTCCTGGAAGAGGTGGTGAAGACAGAGACTGTGTCAGAATTCAAGAGGGCCTGGGACAGGCATGTAGGATCTCTAGGAGAAAGAGATAATGTTACTACAGATGGGCAGACTAGATGGGCCATTTAGCCTTTATCTGCCCTCATGTTTCTAAGAAAAAAAATATGCAGGAGATAATCGTTTTTTATAGACACAATTCTCCCAAACCACGAAAGTTGATAAGGAGTTCAGTGCCTCAGATCTGTTTGGATTTATCTTAGGAGAGGAGAATAATTCAGATCAAATAGCTGATTTACAAGTACAGTACTCCCCCGAAATTCCAGGAGCACCCGAAAATTTTGAAAAACCGTGAATGCGGTTTAGGAGTGGATTGGAGGCAAGAGAGGGCTTCAGGGGTGGCTACAAAAACAATATTTAGGCTGGCAGGTGGTTTGGTTGTGCAGTAGGCTGATGGAGGGGGGAGGGGAGAGGAGGAATTGGCTATGCAGAAGGCTGATTGGTTGATAGGGGGGAAAGGAGGAAAAATCGGCTGTGCAGAAGGCTGATTGGCTGATGGGGAGGGGGGAAGGAGGAATCGGCTGTGCAGAAGGCTAATTGGAATCGACGGTTGTGCAGAAAGCTGATTCGCGGACGCAGTCATTCCCTGTATTTTCTGACCGGAAGAGGCAGTCAGAAAATACAGTGAATGACTGAGTCCACGAATTCACGGGGTCTACTGTATACCCAGGTATCTCGAGAAAGTCTCATGTCATCCATAAGAGAAGTGTTTGTGTGTCAGAGCACAGGATTCTGAGGTTGCTTGAGTAGCATTGATGTTATAGTCCAAAAATTCAGAAAATATGCAGATCATATCAAACAGGACTCATAGTGTAGTGAGTGAGCTACAGACATGTAGAGTGGAATTATAGTAAGGATGTCCAACTCAGAATATAGATGTCCAAGTCTGTAGATTATATATGTACATCCATGTCTCATACATTTTAGAACAGGATCGATTATACTGCACACACCATCGTCCACCTGACTTTGGACTATAAGTTACATAATTTGGGGCTATAAGTTATCCCCATCTCAACACTGTTCTATGCTCAACTCTGTACAGTTCAAATTTCATATCAGGAATTCTGATCTTAAAGTTAAGTAATTCTTTGAATGAAACTTTTACACTGGGACTTTTGATTTATAATGATGAAAGATTAAGGGATCCCCACCAGCATGACTTTACAAAGGGAAGGTCTTGTCAATCCAACTTGATAAGCTTCTTTGACTGGGTAACAAAAAAACTGGTTGAAGGTGAGTCCCTGGATATCGTGTATTTAGACTTTAGCAACACTTTTGATAGTGTTCCACACCATAGGTTATTGAACAAGATGAACTCATTAGGACTAGGAAAAACACTGACAGCATGGGTACAGGACTGGCTCAGCAGCAAACTCCAAAGAGTAATGGTGAACGGTATTCCCTCAAAAATGTCAAAAGTGACCAATGGTGTGCAACAGGGTTCGGTCTTGGGCCCGATGCTATTCAATATCTTTGTTCGAGATCTAACTCAGGAACTTCGAGGTAAAATTACATTATTTGCTGATGATGCTAAACTATGCAACATTGTGAGCAGAGCAACAGACCTGATAACGCAACCAGGCCCAGCACTATGGAACAGGACCTGCTTATGTTGGAACAATGGTCAAATACTTGGAAGCTAAACTTTAATGCCAAAAAATGTAAAATAATGCACCTTGGGAGCAGAAACGCATGCAGAACATACACCTTGAACGGTGAAATCTTAGCAAGAGCCACTGCAGAAAGGGACTTGGGAGTTCTCATCCGGGAAGATATGAAA
Source organism: Geotrypetes seraphini (assembly GCF_902459505.1). Lineage (NCBI taxonomy): Eukaryota > Metazoa > Chordata > Amphibia > Gymnophiona > Dermophiidae > Geotrypetes > Geotrypetes seraphini. Next base: position 245,807,736 of record NC_047085.1, on the reverse strand, counting down.
GCTGCCAACCAGGTGGAGAAAGCTTCAGCAAAGGCAAGACAAATGCTGGGTTGCATCAGAAGGAGTTTTATCAGTCGAAAGCCTGAAGTCATACTACCATTGTACAGATCCATGGTGAGACCTCACCTGGAGTACTGTGTCCAGTTTTGGAGGCCACATTATCAAAAAAAATGTGAAGAAAATGGAGTCGATCCAGAGAAGGCCACTAAGATGGTCTCAAGACTTAAGGACATCCCATATGAAGAATGTCTGACCAGATTGCACTTATATTCTCTCGAGGAGCGCAGAGAAAGGGGGGGACATGATAGAGACATTCAAATACATCATGGGTTGCATTGAAGTGGAGGAAGAAATATTTTTTCTTAAGGGTCCCACTGCAACAAGAGGGCATCCGCTAAAATTTAAGGGGGAAGATTTCATGGTGACTCCAGGAAGTACTTCTTCACCGAGTGGGTGATTGATCGATGGAATAAACTTCCACGCCAGGTGGTCGAGGCTAGTAGCATGTTCGACTTCAAAAATCGATAGGACAAACAGGTGGGGGTGCTACAGGGTTATGCATAAAAGATGGGTAATCCAGGTAGGGAGGGGTCTTGAGTGGGCAGACTTGTTGGGCCGCCGGCCCTCTTCTGCCGTCATATTCTATGTTTCTAAGTAAAGGAAGTAGTGTTCACCTGGCTTCAGGAGCAGCTGAAAAATCTCTCTGCAGGAATGCAAAAGCTAGTTGAACAATGCAACAAATCTTTTGCATCTTTTTGCATGGGGACCACGTGGAAAAGTGATATGTTTAATTGCTCATAGTTACTTCTGTTAAAGCCACTACATATATCTTGCCTTTACTTTATGAATTATCAATGTTGTATATACAAATATTGATGTATATCTATATATCTATCTATATACTATATATGCACTTCCCTATAAGGCTTAAGTGACATGGTAATGTTCCCGTGAAACAGAGAAAGAGTGAGGAAAGTAGAACTAGGGATGAAAAGTAGGAGTTGGAAGGCTATTGGATGAACAGATGAGAGCAGCAGATAAGGGGTTTTGGATTCAAAGTCAATATAAATTGGTATTTTTTGTGTTGGCAGAGTGGGAAGAACTGTACATCCTGTTGTTCCTTGTTGGGGTTAAAGTGACTTTCACATGGTAACTAGAAAGCAAATTGCCATGTCTGTAATTGGCTGTTCTAGTATGAGAAGTGTTATGAGACTGTATTTCCTAATAAGAATGGTTTAAGCTAAATGCTTAAAAATTTACGAGTATATTATTTAAACAACACCACCACTAACAAAAAAACAATTTAGCCAATTTTTTTTTAACTACCAACCATATTGCACTCTGGCTCCAGTACTTTGAGTAGATTAATGCTGGGATAAGAGTTAAAGGCCTTCCACTGATAATAAATGTTTAAGCTCTGTGGCTACACGTCATCCAATTTGTTGAATACATAAAAACCTCTTAACTTTTGTGAAAGATCTTTAAAATCAAACCTCCTCTGTCCTTTTTTTTTTTTGTATTGGGGCAAATGGCCGTACTCAATTATTCACCAGGCAAAACGGGAATATATTCAAGTGGCAAATCACTCCGCACGGTGTTTAACTCCATCAGATATTTTCCATTGCTCAGTGCAAAGCTCATGGTTTCAGAACTTCACAGAAATGATCTTTTCTTCTTTGCATTTCTGAGCAGATCTACAAGCCCGCTTGCGTGTTGATTCATTGTGCCAGTTCATGCGGAAAACAGCGGGGCTTGAAGCTATACTAAGCAATATTATCAGGAAGAGTGGAACAGCCAAACATTTCAATACATCTGCAGTGGCGAGTGCATCACGGAATTAAATTGGTCACAGCCCTTCAGAACAGTCATGCTGCTGCAGCTGTTGGCATACATGGCTCATAAAAAATAAAGTGACTCTACCTGCAGTGTAAAAATAACTGTCTCCCACTTTATAGCACCTGGAAGGAGGAGGGAGGGAGAAAGTGGGAGCTAGGAATAGCAATGAACTGTCAGTTTGGAATCTCTGAACTAAAGGGTGATGATGTTATTTTTTGTAGGAAACGTAGACACGTTTGGAGAAATGTATTGACTGGATAAAGAAGGCAACAAGGCCTTGATTCTCGTACGGATGCTGAAAGTTAGGCAATGGTAGGTGTCCTACAGCCATCTAATTGGTATAATTGGCAATAAACAAAGCAGTGTCCAGTCAAAAGCGCGTGGACAAACCCGTTCAGATAATTGCGCACAGGACGTCAGTGCACTGGATTTCAACACTATTTTAAAGCGCTCCGAGGGGGGTGGGGCCCCCCAATACAGAGGAAACAGTAATTTTTCCCTAAAAAACAGGGAAAAAGGCTGTTTCCTCTGTAATAATAATTTTAATAATAATAATAACTTTATTCTTCTATACCGCCATAGGCAAGAGACTTCTAAATGGTTTACATTCGAAGAAGGCTGGACAATCAGCGAATTACGGGAGGCAAGAATGAGACTTACATAAGAAATAGTTATAGAGGATATTAAATTGCGCCGTGAAAGATAGGGAATATATCCTTGAGAGTGGAGAGGCTGGAGCACCAGTATTTCTAACTAAAATGTGCGTGTGGGGGATGAGGTTCCCCCACACACCCCCTCAGAGCGCTTTAAAATAGTGTTGAAATCCAGCGTGATGACATCCTGCGCGCGATTGTCTGGGCAGGTTTGTCCACGCATGATTGTCTTGGGCAGTTTCATCTATGAGCCAGCAAAGAGATAGCTGACTGTATTGTTTAAAACCAATTAAAAACAAATGTTAAAAAAGGTAGACGCCTACAGAACAGGCTGCCAATGTCCCATCCACTGCAAGGATGTGAGCCATTCTCCTCTTTGTTGGGTTTGTGTGGCAAGCTGCAAACTGCGAGCACACCTCAAAGGATCCCATGATCACTGTGCAACAGTTTTTTTCTTGGTTGTAAAATTTAAATGGTCATAAATAAAACTTGTTTTAAAACACAGTAAAAGAATCCATTTAATGGTAGCTCACATTGATAGTTTCTCCGTATTAGGGTTACTTTTGTTACAGTTTACCTATATAAAACGCCTAAAAATGTCATTATTTTTGCTCCCACAACATCGTTCCAATAGTCTCGCTAGACCTTTCAATGGTATTTGACTAAGTTGACTGCTTTTTGGTACTGCCTCACCTTTCTTCACTTGGACTTTCAGGATCCGTCTTGTCTTTGTTCACATCTTTCAGGCCACTTGTACAAAGTAGTTTCAGTGCATCATTCTCTACAGCATCCCTATGCCCTCTTGCATGTGGTGTTCCAAAGGGTTCAGTCCTGTTCATCCTGGTTATTGCTTCCCTCTTATCCAATCAACCAACATTTCCTTTCACTGTTATGCTGATGATATCTCATTGTTTTTCCTGCCCAACCCTTATGCACCCATAATTGGACCCCTACAAGGTTGTCTAGAATTTGGGTTCAAACCCTGTGCTGCTCCTTGTGAACCTGGTCAAGTCACTTACTATATTTTCACGCATATAACGCGCGCGTTATACACGATTTTACAAACCGTGCATAACCATGCGCGTTATAGGCGTGAGCGCGTTTTACAACATTTTTTTTTACATAGTTCACCCCCCCTGACGTCCGATTCACCCCGCAGGACCGCTCGCACCCCCACCCCGAAGGACCGCTCGCACTCGTACCCCGAAGGACCGCTCGCACCCCCACAGCCTCCCCACAGCCGTCAGAGAAAGGGCGGGACCGCCGGAAATGGAAGCAGCACAGGCGCAGGGCTCACAGAAGGGCCGGGACCACCGGAAGAGGAAGCAGCAGACGCAGGGCTCACAGAAGGGCTGGGACCGCCGGAAGAGGAAGCAGCAGATGCAGGACTCACAGAAGGGCCGGGACCGCCGGCAGAGGAAGCAGCAGGACAACGTTAGGAGCTTCTCCATGATGGTGGGGGTGGGGAGGCTGTGGGGGTGTGAGCGGTCCTTCGGGGTGCGAGTGCGAGCGGTCCTTCAGGGTGGGGGTGCGAGCGGTCCTGCGGGGGGGTGAATCGGATGTCGGGGTGGGGCATCAGGCTTTCAGGGTGGGAACAGGACTTCAAGGGGGAGAGGAGAGTCGGGGTGGCCAGAGGAGAGTCGGGGCGGGTGAAAGGAGAGTCGGGCGGCGACGGGAGAGTCGGGGCGGCATGCGCAGTATACGGGTGTGCGCGGTATATAAAAATTTCTTTACATAAATTTGTGTTCCCTGCGCGCTATACCCATGTGCGCGTTTTACACGGGTGCGCGGTATAGGAGTGAAAATACGGTAATCTTTCACCGCCCCAGATACATAAGATAGATTGAGAGCCCACCAGGACAGATAGGGAAAATGCTCGAGTACCTGATTTGTAACCCATTCTGAGCTCCTTTGGGAGGACGGGCTAAAAAATTGAATGAATTAATAGGTATTTAATGACTTTTTGATCATAAGTTGGTTCTAAATGCAGGGAAACAATAGCCTGTTGGTGTACTGGAGGTTGATCAATTCCCACTGTTTCACTAACTTTTCTCAATACCTCTATTCAGCCAGTATCATCCTTCCTTTACTTATGAGTCACTTTAGACTCCCATCTCACATTTACGCCTCTTCAAAAATGTATGTAGAGGTGATTTTTATATCCTCCATCAGCTGCGTTCAGTCAGACGTTACTTGAGCCACAATGTTTTTCATTCATTAATCCTATCACTACTTATTTCTAGGTTAGACTATTGCAAAATAGTCTTCCTGGGGTGCCCTCGTTACTTCTTCAGAAAACTGCAGTCTTTGCAGAATACAGCCATGAGACGCCTATGCCATGCCCATAAATTTGATCATGTCTCTCCCCTCCTATAACATCATCACTGGTTGCCCATAGAGCAAAGAATTATTTTTGAACTTCTGACCCTTACTTTTAAGGTCAATAAAATAGGTGCCCCTCAATATCATGCAGTTCTTACTATCCCATACTCTCCTTTTTTTTCTTTTATATTCTATTAGCAATTACAGATTACCAGTTCTTCCAAGCCCTAGGGCAGCTCAATTGGAATTCACTAGATAGAATGTTTTTTTTTTTCTTTGCAGCACCATTGTTTTTAATTCTCTCCCATTACACATCCGTGTTGAGCCTTCATTAAAGAAATTCAAAACTCTGACTAAAATCTGGTTATAGACGCAAGCGTTTGAGCTTACTTAGGATGTTTACCACTGTTACATAGAGCCTGCCCCAGATCTCTTACCTTTACTCCTTAATTGTTGTCTTGAACATATGATATTCATCTGAACGTTTGGTGTCTGTCTACTTTTCTATTGTAGTTCTTTCTGGCCGTGTTCTAAGTTTTATTTTTCAAACGGTAAACCACCTAGATCTGTGAGCTAGTCTGAAGTGATATATAGTAAGTCTAATAAACTATAACCTAAACTCTAAACTATAACATCGTTGACACATGTGTGGATTTATAACATGGAGGGATATTTTCAAAAGAACGTCCAAGTCAGAAATTGGATGCCCTACTCATAACATATATACATCTCATAGCAATTTTTAAAACAGGAAAAATGTCCAGATCTGTTTGAAAATAGGTAAGAAAAATGTCCTTACACTGGAGACATTTATCCATCCATCCTGAACAGCCATTTTACAAACTGAAATTTTTAAATTATAAACAGAGGGAAACCAAAACACAGCTTTGTAAATACGATCCCTGAAGGAACAGAAACATACCTACTGTATCTGAATGTACACCACTTCAATAACTTTCAGGCTCACAGTTGTCTAATATATATATTTTAATGTTATTTATATACTGCCTTTCAATGGAGGTCATCTTAGGGCTCCTTTTACTAAGGTGCGCTAGCGTTTTTAGCATGTGCTAAAAATTAGCGTGCGCTAACCCCGCGCTACATGAAAAATACTAACACAAGCTCTATGGAAGCATTAGCATGTAGCACGCGCGGCAATGTAGCGTATGCTAAAACCACTAGCGCACCTTAGTAAAAGGAGCCCTAAGTGGTTTACATTAAGATACTCGAGCATTTTTTTTTTCCTTATCTGACCACTGGCAGGCTCATAATCTATCTAATGTACCTAGGGCAATGGAGGATTAAGTGGCTTGCCTAGGGTCACAAGGAGCAGCATGTGGCTTAAACCCACAACCTCAGGGTGCTGAGGCTATAGCTGTAACCACTTGGCTACTCCTTCCTCTAGGTATGGTAAGTATATTTCTGTTCGTGGAGGGAGCCACAAGGTAAAAAAAAAAAAAAACAATATATATATATATATATATATATATATATATACAATTACACTGGAATTTGAACCTGTGGCATTCCCTTGATCCACTGCATTAACCACTAAGCCATAGGCATCAGAACGGGGAGGCCACAGGGGTAATAAAAGTCAGTTAAGGCTCTACCCCCCCACCCACCTCCTCCCAGCCACTGTAATTTTAAATCAGTGGGCAGCTGCCATGCAGCCATCATGCTGCGTTTCTGTAGAATGAAGACTTCCTAGGCAGGCCTGCAGGTTGATGCTGCGCGGCGGCTGCCCAAAGATTTAAATTTATAGCGACTGGGGAAGGTAGGTGGGGAAGCTGTTGTGCTGTAGGATCTTCCAGGGGCTAGGACGCATCTTCTCCCCCATATGAAAATGTGTTCCATTGACTATGCGCTAAGCTACTCCTCTGACCTGCATAATGATTTGTTCAGAATGACCATAATACCTATAGGTTACTTGAAACTTGGTTTTCCCTTTTCAGTTCCACTTTCAGGGAATGAAAAGGGGACAGCGACCACTGGGAAATTAAGAAGGAGTCATGCCTTAATCCCTCCAGTGGTCAGCTGCTCAATCCGAGCACCTTTTTGTAACTTGGGCATGACTGAAACAGGTCTAGACATGGATGTTTCTTCCCATTCGAAAATCATTGTTGGATGTCCTACTTTTGAGTCCCCTGCCCCAAAACACACCCACAACACATTCCCTTGCATTTCGGATGAATTGACCAATTTCTGCCTTTCCAAAAATCAGGATTTTTAAAGCATTTTGAGGCATCCATCTTCTTTGAAAATAAGTGCCATAGGATCCTCTAATAACCACAAGTAGTATATAAGTTATTTCATACAAATTTCCACTGGCATGCAACTCCACCTCAGATCCACCCAGACTACACTCCTGGGAATGCCTCTGTATAGATCACACTAAGGTAGGTTCAATCGGGAGTGTGTGGTGCAGGTATTAGAGCTACAGCCTCAGGGCCCTGAGACTGTGGGTTCAAATCCCTCGCTGCTCCTTGTGACTCTGGCAAGTCACTTAATCCCCTCATTGCCCCAAGTGCACTAGATAGAGTTTGAGCCCACCAGGACAGATAGGGAAATATGATAAAGTACCTGAATGTAAACCACTTAGGATATAAGTGGTATATAAATAAATAAAAATTATTTGGTGCACTCACACCATTTTCTAAGAGCCATATTCTGTGCGTAAAAACATGTTTGCATGCAGAAAAAAAAAATTTTTTTTTTTAAATAATCCCATATCTTAAGAATTTGATGAGGCATCTCACACAGTACTCCACTGAAATTTGTGGGGGTTCCATTCCAGGAACCCCCATGAATTTTGACAAACTGCGAATGCAGTTTTTCACCTGTCAAAAGGCATGGGGGGGTGGGCAGTTGGAGTGCCGGCGGGTGAAGAAAATCTCTCGCGGTCTGCTCTGACCGTCCCTTCCTGTTGTAAAATCAGACTACACCAATCAGGAGCTGCTTTGACATGCAGGAAGAGGCAATCGGAGCAGACCACGAATGAGCAAGTCCGCGATTCGTGAACTGCAAATTCAAGGGGGAACACTGTACCTCTCTAATTTTGTAGCTACAATAGGTGCTTTTGTGGCAAAATACACCTGATGATTTCAACATTATACCACAATGAGTTTCCCGCAGAATTCATAAAAGGGAATGTCATATACTTATAATACATGGACAGCCACCAAGTGAAGCAAATGTATGCTGTACACATCTTTTACTTTGGCTGTAGAAAAAATATTTATATAAATAGAGCTATAAATTTCAATTGGAGGCAATTTTGTGTCATTGAATCTCGGCAGCTGTTTGAAAATCAGAAAAATGGATGAAACTGGGGAAGCATTTGGCTAACTTAGCAGGTTTACTGTAGCCAATAATGCAAGCCATGAACCTAGCAAATTTTCTTTAATGCTTTGAAAGAATGGAAACAGGTGGTTTATAACCAAAGTTTATTAAGTAAAATATGTATTTGTTATATTCTTTCCAATGTGCAATTCTATCCTATATATTTCACAGTCTTAAACTTCCTGTTAGCCTGTTTTCTGCAGGAAAATTGACTTAGTATGTGTGTGCAAAGTGGACTTTTATGCCCTTTGATTTACCATGGAAGCCACCAATCTGCAATATATTTGTGCTGTACACTGCTGAGTCCTATGGTAAAAGAATAATGCTCTTGTGAGGCTCCCAAAACCTGACACATGAAATCCTAACCAGTGGCCAGAGCAGCCCCACTCCCCACCCAAAGCTGAAATCCTCTTTTTGGCCTCTCCCTAAATCTATACCCTCCTACCCTGCTATGCTTCATCTCCAGGCTGTACCCCCAACCCAGAATGATCCCTTAGTGGCCAAACCAGACAATCACAAGTGTTTCCCCTCAAGGCACCCTATCCCTCAGTTTATCTTGAGGACCCCTTCCCCCTGGGCCTAACTTAGATGGAATACCTGGTATTGAGTGGTGCAGGAGGGAGCATGTGCTAGTGACCCCTAGCAGTAGTCTTGCAGCACTATGGCATGTTTCAGTGTAAGGGCAGCGGATGCCCCTATATTGAAACATGAGCCCCAGAGATGTACCATGAGACTACTGCTAGTGGTCACCTACATAATTTAGTATTCTTAAAGCTGAGAAAAAGACCTAAGTGATTTTATGTGCAAAATACAACAGCACTTATAATAGTAAAATACAATTTCACAGCCTTTGACTTAAAAAAATCTCAGCATGTCTCCCAGACAACTTACGTACAAGTGAGAGACACTTTTATTATTGTGAAGTACTTTGTGCTTTCATGGCACTTTTAACCACTGGAAGACAGATGTGTTGTCTGAGAATTAATTTTTCAAGTGTTATTAAGCATTCACTGGACGTCTGCATGTTTTTAGCCATGGAGTAGTACCATATTTCTCCACATATAGGCCGCAGAAAATGCCTAAGCAAGTTTTAAAATTGGTAGATAAGCCATCCCATTGTATTTGCCGCAGCTTATCTACCAGTAACTGGGGTGGCCTTTACTGTTTTAAAAAAATATTCCCCCCTTACCTCCCTCGCTGGATGGCGGACTGCTGCCTCCTCGAATCTCGGGGCCAGTGGTGCAGGGCAGGAAAGATCTTTTTGATCCCCAGCCTGGCCCCACGCTGCTTCCTGCATAGCTTTGCCGTCAGTTCTTGCGGAAGTCCCGTGAGAACTGACGGCAAAGCCATACAGGAAGCAGCGTGGGACCGGGCTGGAGATCAAAAAATCGCTCCTGCCCTGCACCGCTGGCCACGAGATTCGAGGAGGCAGAGGTCTGCCATCCAGCGAGGGAGATAAGGGGGGGGGATAATTTTTTAAAACAGTATAGGCCACCCCAGTTATACAACTGGCCTATATATGGGGAAATACTATACTAGATGGAGTGTTTTCACCGTCAGAAATTCAATGTATGGGATACATGCAGAGTTAGTTGTTTTTTTTTCAAAGACCAAGGATAAGAAATTGCATTTCACTACCTTACGTGCTTAGCTGTAGTGAGGTGTTTTTTCTAACTTTTATTTTGATTGAAAAATTATTAAATGGACAACTTGTGAGACATGCTGGGTTCTGCATTGTACACAGAAAAAAAACAAACATCAGCTCAATACTAGTGATATTTTAGTCCAGACAATAATTTTAGTTCTAATTATTCATGCACAAAACATAAGAATTATTTTATTCTAGTTTTGTCTAGGACAGTGTTCTTCACTAATTTTTAAGCGAGGGCCATTTTGGGTTCGAAAAGGATGAAGGTGAATATGTTCTTACTTTGGGCCATGACACTAATAATGCTTCTCGATATTCAATCCTACCAGAACACCTGTCCTTGATTACACATTCAGAACACTGATAAACCCTATGCAAATACAGAACCACAAACTAAAGTCCTAATATACACAAACAAAACCCTAAAGTGCCAGGCTCTGCATTTAGTACATCACCAAAGAAACAGAAAGAAATGTATTTCTTTCTGAACAGTGCTAAATATTGTAAACAGCAGATGTGAATTCTCAAAACTGACATATTTCAATCATTAAATTTAAAATAAAATCATTATTCCTACCTTTGCTGTCTGGTTATTTTATTTTTCTAATCATCTTTTCCCAATCTCTGGCTGCACTTTCTTATGTCTGTGCTCTTAACTCTGTTTCAATTTCTTATCCAATTGCTGTTTTTCCCTCCTTCTTCATTTTCTGCCCTACATCCATCTTTGGCATTAACTTTAACATTCAACATTTTTCAATTTTTCTGCTTCCTTCTCAATTCTATCTACTGTTCCATGTCTTCCCTTCCTATCTATCAATGTGCACCATCTCTTCCTCTCTCTGCTCTTCCCCTCCATCCATATGTACCATCTTCTTTTTCTTTCTTCTCCCCTATTCCCAACTTAAACATTTTTTCCATTTTTTTCCACCCCTCCCATTCTAGTGCAACATTTTCTTCCTCTTTCTCTCCTTCTCCATTCTTGTGCAGCATATCCTCCCTCTCTCCCTCTGGTGGTCTCACATCCTTCTCATCTCCTTCCCACAGTCTGGCAACACTTTCCCCTCCTCCCCCTTTGTGGTCTGGCATCTCTCTATCCTTCTCTTTTTCTTCTCCCCTACCTCTCACTCCTCCTTCCCTTTCCTGGCATCTCTCTCTTCTTTTCTCTTCTCTTTTCTTTCCTTCCTTCCCTTCTCTCCCCCATGTCCGGCCATCTCTCTCCTCTCCTTCCATCTATCCCTCCCCCTCCATGCTCCTTTCCCTTCCTCCTTCCTTCTTTGTTTGGCATCTCTGTCTCCTTCCCTTCCCTCCATGCTATGGCATCTCCTCTCCTTCCTTTCCCTCACTCCCTCCTTCTTGTCCCCTTCATTTGGCATCTTTGTCTCCTTCCCTCCATGCCCTCAAATCTATCCCTCCCCCTCCATGTCTGGCATAACCTTCCCTCCCTTCCTTTCTCTGCTCTCCCTTCCCTGGTCTTCTTTCTCCCTCCCTCTTACTAGTCAAGTGCAGCAATTCTCTTCCCCTCCACTCCTCTCCCTCCCTGTCTTTATCACCCTTCTCAGCCAGCAGCGCAGCATTCACAACTCGCAGTTCTTGTTGGCTTTGGTCCTTCCTCTCTGACGGGTCCCAACTTCTTGGAAACAGGAATTAGATGGGATTCGATAAAGAGAAAGGCCCGAATTCAACAAGAACAGCAAATGAGAATGCTGCTGCTGCATGAAGAAGCTCCTGATGCCGGCCTTTAGAGGAGTTGTTGGAGCACCAAACCCCCTAATGCGCTGCAACTAGGGTAGACCGCCCCCTACAGAATCTTTTTTAAAAGTTCTATCATTTAATGTTGGTAGGTACCTGCAGTTTACCAGCTCTAGAGCTGCAGAGTTATGCTGCCCAGTCTCTGCTGCACTGTATTTTCTGCACAGCCAGTGAGTAGGGGTGGGCTTGAGCTAATACGGTTCTTAAGGGGAGAGGTCTTAGCCAAGGCTCACTACTGGGAGTGCTCTTAAATCCATCAATCTGTGAGAAAGGCTAGAGCTTGATGGCCAATCAGCAGCACTTCCTTGCTCCTGATTGACCATCAAGCTCCAGCTCTGTCTCCCTAATTGGTGGATGTGCAGAACTCTCCCGTATGAGTGGCGATCAGCAACTGGTCCAATGCCAAGCAGCAGCTTAGAGGGAACCCTGAACTGCAGTGTAAGCCACACAAAAGGTCTCCGTGGACCACCATTAGCTTGTGGGCCTTGCAATGAAGACCACTGGTTTAGGATTAAAATTTTAATTTGTATTCAGTCCTGTCCCAAAGCTTGTAGTTCTTATTCAGTTCATTAACTCATGACAAATAATTTTAGCTCTCCCCAAAATTTTACCCCCCCCCCCCCCTTTTTACAAAGCCACGCGAATGACTGCCGCTGAGATAACTGCCCTGAAGCCCATAAGGAGCTTTGGGGCTATTGCTACAAGGCTTTGTAAAAGGGGGTGGGGGGTAGTTCTTATTCAGTTTACAAAATCGTAACCAATAAAGCAAGAAGTGATTTTTTTGTTATCGTGAGCAAAACAGGCATAATTGCAAACATATCAAGAACAACCCTCAAAATATCACACACAAATAAAATGCCCAGATTCTCTAACTGGTGCTCATGTTGGCAGCTGAGTTAAAAGCAACTGCTGATTGCATGTCAATCATGTAACAGCACCAGTTAGGGAATTGTGCCTATCAAGCACCTATGTAGGCACAATTTACACAAAGATAGGTGCCAGAAATGTAGGCCTGGAAAACCCTGGTCTACATTTCCGGTGCCTATCTTTGCCGGGAGATCCCTAAAATAATCCACAGCTTGCCATCAGCTGATCACAGCAGGGGAATCCACAATCAGCTGAGCTGGCAGGACTCCCCAAAACCATGGCTTCAGGGAATCCTGCCTGGAGATTCCCCTACCGCAATTAGCTCTCCCTTCCCCGATTCCTCTCTCCCTCCCACCCACCAATACCCTCAGCACCCCTCCAAAGAGATCCCCCTCCTGCTGAGTCCGACACTCTCCTTGTACCTTTGGATGAAAAACTGGTAGGAGGGATGCCCACTTCCTCCTGCTGGCAGAAAGAGGCAGGCCTTCCCCTGAGAGGAGTCTAAGACTCTGATTGGCCCAGGCACCTCCTTTTAATAAACTGTCTACCCTCTCTCCCTTCCATTCAGCCTGTGCCCCTTCTCTCATTTATACATGATTCATTTCAGCTACACTCCCTCTCCATTTTCTCTCTCTTCTCTCTGTCTCCACCTCCTCCCCCCCCCATGCTCTGCCCTTTCTCACTTTTTTCCTTTGCTTCCTTCTCCAATCTCCCAGCATCTCTTTCTCCTTCTCTTCCTTCTGGTATCTGTGTTATCTCCCCCTCCATGCTTTGGCAGGCAGGCAAACTAGTTGGCAGGCATCTGGCATCCCTCCCTCCTTACCATGCTTTGGCATCCCCCCAAACCCTGGTTAACTGACTGGCAGACTGGTTGGTTGGCTGACTGACTTTCTGGAAGGCATCTCTTCCTTCCTCTGTGCTCTGACATCCCTGGTTGTATGGCAAACAGGCAAGCTGGCATCCATTCCTCATTCCATGGTCTGGCATCCCTTCCTCCATTAGCTGGCTGGTTGGCATCCCTGATTGGCCTCCCTCCATTTCCCCATGCTCTGGCATTTTTCTCTTCTTTCCTTTCTTTCTTTCTCCCCTTTCCTGACATGTCTCCTTCCCTTCCCCCTGGCTTCTCTCTCCTCTCCCCCTCTATGCTGTGGCAGGCAGGCAGGCATATAGGCTGATTGACTGTCAGACATCCTTCCCTCCTTCCATTGGCTGGATGGCTGGAAGGCAGGCTGGCTGGCAGGCATCCCTTCTTCCTTCTATGCTCTGGCATTCCTCTCCTTTGTAACATAGTAACATAGTTACTATGGGAGCAAGAAATAACCCCACTCTATCCTGCCATGCCAATAATATAGCCACAGCTGCTGAAACTTTTTCAAGATGTCTTCTGATACTTCATGGGGCAGCCTTGCAAGATTTGCAGAAGCTTTGTGAGGCTGTGCATGACATCCCGGAAGCCAGCTTGAACATCTTTGGAGCAGTAGCTAGAACAGCAGCAGGGGCAGAAATGAGTTGGGTAGAGAATGACACAGGGACAAAATTTTCCCCGTCCCCACAGGAACTCAATTTCCTTATCCCGTCCCCGTGAGTTTTGTCGCTGTCCCTGCCCCCATTCCTGTAAGCTCTGCCTTAACTGCACAAGCCTCGAACACTTATGATTTTAAAGTGTTTAAAGCTTGTGCCGATGAGAACAGAGCTTGCAGGAATGGGGCAGGTACATGAAAAGAACTCGTCGGAATGTACCAGAAAAATGAGTTCCCGTGGGGATGGGGAAAAATTTGTCCCCTTATCAATCTCTAGAGTTGGGTTCTTTCCTACTCCCAAAGAGGCCACTAGACTACCGGTTCTATTAAGGTAGGGCATAGGGAAGGTTAGCCTGTGTCCCTATTAACATGGTATTATAGTGGCAGCAGTCCCCATTCCTTCAGTATTACTACAGAGCGGTCTACCGCTACTGCAGTAATACCAGGTGAATTTGCCCAAGCTTCCCCATTACCGCAATAACCATGGAATTACAACAGTAGTGATTACCATGTTACTCTCTAGTATTGATGTTGTAATCTAGAGCCTTCTTCACAATGATGCTGCTGACCCCTAACAACAGTCTTGCAATACTATAGCTGGGGTTTTTAACAGCCATATCAGGGCTTTTTTTTTCTTTTAAATAACAGCTTGCAGACGACTGGAAGATAGCGAATGTCACGCCAATTTTCAAAAAAGGATCGAGAGGAGAACCGGGCAACTACAGACCTATTAGCCTTACGTCTGTCCCTGGAAAGATGGTTGAAGCACTGATCAAGGATAGCATAGTCCGGCACTTAGATACACACGACTTGCTGAAACCCAGTCAACATGGGTTCAGGAAAGGGAAATCATGTTTAACAAATTTACTTCAATTTTTTGAGACAGTGAACAAACAAATTGATAGTGGAGAACCAGTGGACATAATATACTTGGACTTCCAGAAAGCATTCAACAAGGTTACACATAAAAGACTTCTCAGGAAACTACAAAGCCATGGAATAGAGGGAGATATACAAAGATGGATAGGCAAATGGCTGGAAAACAGAAAGCAGAGAGTGGGCATAAATGGGAAGTTCTCAAACTGGGAGAAAGTGACTAGTGGTGTGCCCCAGGGCTCGGTACTTGGGCCGATCCTATTTAATATTTATATCAATGACCTGGAAGACGGAATATCCAGTGAGATCATTAAGTTTGCAGACGACACAAAGCTATACTGGGCAATCAGATCGCAGGAGGATAGCGAGGAACTCCAGAGCAACTTGTATCAGTTAGAGAAATGGGCAGAGCAATGGCAGATGAAGTTCAACGTAGAGAAATGCAAAGTAATGCATTTAGGTAGTAAGAAGAAGGAACATGAGTATAGAATGTCAGGCGCAACTCTGGGCGAACAAGAAAAGGACCTGGGTGTACTGATAGATAGGACCCTGAAGCCAACGGCACAATACGCGTCAGTGGCAAAGAAAGCAAACAGAATGTTAGGCATGATAAAGAAAGGAATCACGAGTAGATCGAAGAAAGTCGTAATGCCGCTTTATAGAGCAATGGTCAGACCACACTTGGAATACTGTGTCCAACATTGGTCTCCCAACCTAAAGAAAGATATAAAACTGCTGGAGAGGGTGCAGAAACGAGCAACGAAGCTAATAAGAGGTATGGAGAACTTGGAATATGAGGAACAACTCAAGAAACTGGGACTGTTCTCCCTTGAGAAGAGGAGGCTACGAGGGGACATGATCGAGACGTTTAAAATACTGAAAGGCATCGATAAAATAGAGCAGGAAAATAAATTGTTTACATTGTCCAAGTCCAGGACAAATGTCAGGAAGTTCTGCTTCATGCAGCGAGTGGTAGACGCCTGGAATGCTCTCCCAAAGGAGGTTATTAAGGAATCCACTGTGCTAGGATTCAAAGGCAAATTAGATGCACATTTCCTTACGAGAGGCATAGGGGGATATGGGTGACTAAAACTACATCAGGTGTATACCTGACTGGGCCTCCGCGTGTGCGGATCGCCGGACTCGATGGACCATGGGTCTGATTCGGAGATGGCAGTTCTTATGTTCTTATTGGTACCATTTTGAAGAAGGCAGCCACCAAGGCAAGAACAACTGGGGATTGATCCTGCCCTTGGGGCCATGGTCTGAGTCAAGGTTATACATATGGGCTGACTGGCTAGAAGGGTCCGATGTGGGGGATCTCTGATGTGAGGGGGATACACACCAATGCGGGGGAGAGGAGCACTGATGTGGGAGGGACACCAAAGCCACAGTTGACTCAGGGCACTAGAGTCCATTGAGCCAGCCCTGATCAGGATATATGTTTTTGACTTTTGGAAAAGAGAAATCATACAACAGCTTTAAGATTCTTTTTTTTTTTTTTTATCATTATAGACTACTTTATACTGTATTGTATTGCATCTTAAAATAAAATATAAAATAAAGTTTTAAAAATTAGTAAACAAATTGAATAAGAATACTGTTTTTTTTTTAAAAGCAGAGACTTTGCCAGGATAGATAGCTGAGGCAATCAACGCTAACCCCCCTTTTATCATGCTGTGCTAAAGGTTTTTAGCGCGGGCTGGCAAGGTAAGTGCTCTAACACTATTAGGAATTATATGAGCATCAGAACACTTACTGTGTTGGCTTGCGCTAAAAACCTCTAGTGCAGTTTAATAAAAGGGGTTTGAGTTTTGGTGCTGGAGAAGGATTTTAGGCATGCCGCGGACTGCCAGAAGAACTAACAAATCGATTCTGGAAGAGATCAAACCGGCTGTGTCACTTCAGGCCCATATGATGAAGTTACAACTGTCTTATTTTGGTCACACCATCAGA
The DNA here is from genome assembly GCF_902459505.1 of Geotrypetes seraphini. Lineage (NCBI taxonomy): Eukaryota > Metazoa > Chordata > Amphibia > Gymnophiona > Dermophiidae > Geotrypetes > Geotrypetes seraphini. The sequence continues at coordinate 245,790,967 of NC_047085.1, read as the reverse complement.
AGAGAGAGATCACTGGAGAAGGACATCATGTTTGGGAAGATCGAAGGAACCAGGTGAAGAGTGCAACCTGCAATTTGATGGCTGGACATGCTGAAAACAACCATGGGAATGACTAGCGCAAAAACAATTTCTTTTTAGATCCTTAATTCATCAAGTCGCTAGGACTAGAGTACGAGCCAATGGCACCTATCAAAAACAAATGAATTTAAGTTTTATTATATTATAAAATACACTGAAACATTCTGTGAAATTCTTGGCAAGAGCTAGCATGCTACAAAATGGAGCTTTGCTAATGCATTTTGTAATTTGTTTTGCTTGTTAAAGTCTGTCAAATTCCAGAAGCATACAGTGCAAATAGAACAGCATGTTAGCATAGCCCAGAACATTTGGGGGAACATTTCCAGTATAGTCTAATTGCAGAAGTTGAGGTGTCCTTTGCAGCTGGCAGAAACACAGTCAATTTTTAAGCACAGAGCATCATTGTACTCTGTTGTCGAATGTCAGTTGCCTGTTGCAGCTAAAACTTTCTGGGAATAATTCTCCATAGGTACGGTGAAGATGGATGCTAGGGGCCAAATTCTATAAATGATGCTCAACAATGGATGCTGGAATAGATTGGTGCTAAGGGCACTTAGGTCTGGATTCTATAAATGGTGCCGTGTTGACGGCCACCTTAAAAGCAGCCACCGATCTTGTGTGAGTCACGCAATAGTGCTGTTAAAAGAGTTTAGAGTTACCATATTTGATTTTCCCCGTTACACCTCCAGCTCCATCCCCAAAATGTGCATCTCTTTTATCCTGACCTCCAGGCCATGTCTGGTGGGCTTCCAGCATGTGTGGATGCATGCGACGTCATCCCCGCATGCTTGTTGAAGGCTTTCCAGATGTGGCCGGAGCTCAGGGCTTTCCAAAACCCAGAGAAACTGGTGGGTTTTGGAAAGCCCAAAAAGAGGACATGTCCAGGTCCTCCTGGATGTCTGGTAACCCTAAAAGAACTGCGCCTTCAGAAAAGATAGGCGCCAGAAATGTAGGCCAAGGCCTACATTTTTGGCACCTACCTTTTACATGAATCACACCTATGGAGATGTTTTATGATTCCAGCATTTGCCATGCCTATAGTGGCATTAGGCATCATATAGCACCTCCATAATTCCAGCACCGTTTTTTTAAGCACCAGTAGGTGCCCTTAATTTTAAGTCTGCTTTTAAATAGTGCTTTGGACTTAACCTAGGCACTGGTAGGGCACTTAAGTTAAGGTGCTGTTTATAGAATATAAGCCTTACTACCAATTTCCACACCCTAACTTTGGACTGATGATCTGGTTTAAGTGCTGGTGCCCAAGTTGGGTGCACTGACAATTATTCTGTAACAATACATGCAACTTTTTGGAACGCCCCTGACACACCCAGGCCCCTTTAATGGGCATGTCCTCGTTTGACTGGCACACTATGGAATTTGAGCACCAAGTATTATAGATGCACATGCAAATCTTAATCGGTGCCAATTAGCATTGATAATTGTTAGCAGCAATTATTGCTCATTCAAAGCCCGTTAGCCAATTAAGTTGCATGCACATCTTGGTAAGGTTACCGAACGTCCGGATTTCCCCAGATATGTCCGGATAGGTTTTGAGAAGCTTCCATCTAGGAGTGGCATCGGAATGGCATATGCACATGTGTGGATGCAATGCAGTGACATCACGTGCATACGTGTGATGTCATTGCATCACACCAGCGCATGCACAGATAACCTCTCGACAAGTGAACAGGTTGAAGGGGCTGGGCTGGGGGCAGAATGGGGCATGACTCAGGCAGAACTGGGCGGGGATGGGCGTGCCTGGGGGTGGGGCCATGGATCCAGATTTTAGTTCAGGAAAATCTGGTAACACTACATCTTGGGTTCCTTCCATATATACTGTAGAAACCAGGAGTAAGAATAGATTTTATAATGGCAATTGCATGTATAGAATACTAACCTAAGTCTCCCTATACAATATATACACCTAACTTTGGGATTCTTTTATTAAACTGCAGTAAGCACTAACACACAGAATAAAAGTATTTCTTATTTTTCTCCAAGGGAACGTGTCTGGGGATAGAAAGTGAACATGACAGCGCTAATCAGCATGTGGTATATTGCCATCTGCTAATTTATTATCATGGAGATAGTTTGAGAGCTCTTACCACTACATAATAGGAGGCGGTAGAGGCTCAAATGTTAATTTTTTTAATGGTTGCGTGTTAATGTTAAAATTTGCACATGGCCATTAAATTTGGAGCATGGGAAAATCAGCCATTTTCTGGCCATGGGAAACATGGCTTTGGCATGCAGGAAAGACCCACGTAAGCGGTATGCTAGGGCCACTTTTTGCCAAAGTTTGTAAAATCACTTTTTAGATGTGAGCACTCATACTCAATGGCTGGTATAAATGTTCGGACCTCACTATAGGCTGTTAGACATGGAACTAATAGTGTTGTATAACCTTGACCTGCCCATGCCCCTCCTAGTTCTACCCCTCCCCCCTTGAAGCTGTGCATTCTGGGTTTTGTTCACGCTGCTTATAGAATATCAACTAATTACAGTTACACAAGTAACTTAATTTGTGCAATTAGCATCAATTAAGACCAATCATAATCAATAATTAGTTATTAATGCCAATAAGCAGCTAATTAAGCTATTAAGTTATATGAACAGCTGTCCTTTTTCTATAACTTGCATGCTAAACTTTGTGTGCTAAGTGTAAAACTAAGTTCACAGGTTTTTATAGAATTAGGGGGTATAATGTATACTTAAGCAAAATTGAAGGATTTTATAAAGCACATGCAAACATTTTTACTATTTACATGCCTACAGAAAGAACAGTTTTTCTCAGTCCATTAAAGGCTAGCATTACTGTGGCCAAAAACACAGATTCATTCTCATCCTCCATAATGCTAGCCACTTTTACTAAAAACTCAAATCTTTATTGTCACACAATAATAGGATTCATTTCAGGAACTTTTAAGGTTTTCTCAAGCATTATTTTACAATTACCTGGTTGGATATTTTAGGTTTAACCCCACTCTCTTGTTTTTCATTCTTTTCTTTTGGGGTTCTGGTTCCAGTTTTTGTGGGGGGTTTTGTTACTGTAGCCACAATTACTAACCATTTACTAAAGACATTACCACGTATAATGATATGGATGAAATAATCTCTCTACAAGTCACTTTCAACGTACCTTAGGAAAATAAGGTCTTTTATATCATGTAAAATTGACCACAGAACTAACAAAATATGTAGGGCCTAGGGCTGATACAGCTATTAGACAAATGGTTTAACCTATGAAAAACATTCACATATGGGTCCCATCCACTAGGTCCCTCCATTTCTGAATTTTCTGTTTCGGAAAGGGGCAAGACCCATAAAATAAGTATAGATGGTATGTTTTTGAGTGCTTGGTTTCTTTATTCTTTTTGCCTTTCACTTGTGGCAGGGATGCTTAGCCAGTCATGTGACACCCAGCCAAGGTGCCCTGTTGTGAGGTGAAGGTTTGTGGCTTAGGTCAGAGTTTCTTAACTTCTTCAAGCCAAGTACCCCCTAAGTCTAACAAATATCAACCGAGTATCCCTGCCCAAGCTCCGCCCCAGACCCACCCAAGCTCCCTCTGACCCCAACCTCATAATAACAGTACTAATTGTAATGCAATTTCTTCCATTTATTTTTCATATACACACAATATAACCTTATTAATACATAATGGCAATTACAAAATAAATTTTAAAAAAAACACAAAGCACACTGTATGCAGAAAAAATGTTAATTATCATTTATATTCAGGGTTTTTTTTCCCAAAGATGTCTTTAAAATATGCAATATAGCAAGATAAACTCGGATATTTGAAAACTCAATAATGTTCCAATACACACTTTTTACAAGAAAGATGCAAGAAATGTCATATACAACGTAAACAATGCTGCTTTGGTTTAAATAGGATGTGTTTCAAAAAATGGAGGAAAAGCCTCAGACTGAAGCCCTCCCACCACCACAATGGTGGTCCAAGGTGGTTGGGTGATAACTTCACTGGCAAAAAACCTCCATTACCCTCCCAAAGTATAAAAACCTTAAACAGGGCTGTCTATGCAAGGTGATAGAAGAAAGAAACTTTCAACTTATCTTCAGTTGATCGGTTTAAAATATGCAATGTCACCTCAGTAACAACTATAGAAAAATAGACAAATATAGTGCAAAATATAGCCAGCAGATATAAATTCTCAAAACTGACATATTTTGATCACTAAATTGAAAATGAAATAATTTTTCCTACCTTTATTGTCTGGTGATTTCATGAGTCTCTTGTTGCACTTCCTTCTGACTGTGCATCCAAAATTTCTTTCTGCTTCCTGCACACTTCCTCTTCTTCGGACCCCATTCCTTTCCCCAACCAACATCACTCTTTGTCCCTCCATGAGTCCAACTTTTCTTCCTCTCTCCTCCATCCCTATTGGCAACATGTCTCCCTCTCTCTCTCACTGTCCATTTGTCTTTCTCTCATTCCCTCCCTTGCTCCCTTCATCCCTCATATGTCCCAAGTAAGTGCCCTCTTCCTCCCTCCCTTGTGTCCCAAGTTCATGCCCTCTCCCTTCCTTCTGTGTCCTAAGTTTGTGCCCCCTCCCTACTTTCCAGTCTTTGTCCCAAAATCATACCCCTCCCAAATTCTAACCCGCTCCTTTCTCCCCTCCCCCACTCCACCCCTTCCTTCCTCCCTTTGTCCCAGATCATGTACCCTCTTTCCCTTACTTGCTCGCTCACTTCCTTCAGGGCCGTCCAGCTGGATGGCTCCTTCCTGCCTTCAGCGGCACTTGTTGCAGCAATGTGGACAGTGACTCTTACATGCTGCATGTGGCTGACCCACAAGCCTTCCCTCTGACGGCAGCTTTGAAGTCGGAGAGAAGGCTTCTGGGGTAGCCATGTGCAGGATTAAAACTACAGGTTCTGGGTTGTTTTGTCCTTCTCTTCTGGAACACCCTCAGCTTCCAACTGCTCTCAGGGGTAGGACTAGGGACTTGACTGGTACCTGACTCAGGGTCATAACTGCGCTACACAGGGTCCCTGTCACACACTTTATTGTTTTTTTTCCTTGGGTTGTCTATTAAGATGCTATATTTTTGTTTGTTTTATCATTTTATGAATTTTATGTAGAGCCCCCTGTTGCAAGATTTTATATGCCAAATCATAGTTCATTGGTTACTTTTGTATTTTTTTCAGAGCATTGTTTTATTTAATAAAGAGGTTTGTGAATTCTTCTACCAGCTGTTTTGTTGACTTCTGAATTTTGTGCTCTCATTTTTACCCTCCCAAAAAAAGAAACAAAAGAAAACAGGGAAGGGCTGAGTGGGCAAAAACAATTTATTGCTACCTTTCCTCCAGGTCCTAATCCAACCCCAAGACTCTCACACAACCTCCCAACCATTCACCTCCAAACAACCCACCAAAACTAAACCTCCTTCACCTTGAGGACCCAACTACCCGCTTCACCCTTATTCAATCAAATCCTATCTCATACTCATGAATCTCTATCCTTTGCTCCACAGCAAACCAATCTAACAATATAAACCCATTCCACTCTTTACACTCATCCCTACCACTGCACTGCTTTCCTCCCATCCACCCCATCCCAATTAATTCTCAGCTAGGTCAGTGGCTCAGCCATTTTTTTTTTTTAGCCTACTACTAAATTTAAGGTCTTCCTTATAGAATCTTTACACAATCTGACTCTTGGTGGTCAGAGACAAGTTTATGTTGGCATTTGATAATTAATTGCTGTGGGAAAGGATGCAAAAATGTATTAGAGCAATGGTTTTCAACGCAGACCTCAGGAACCACCTGGCCGATCATGTTTTCAGAAGATCCAGAATGGATATGCATGGGAAGTGCAAATCTCTTTCAAGCATATTTATTGTGGATATCCTGAAAACCTGACTGGCCAGATGGTTTTTGAGGACTGAGTTGAAAACCACTACATTTGAGCACTGGGAGTTGTTGTTTGTTTGTTTGTTTTGTCAAGGTAGAGGGGTTATGTGATCCAGAAGTAAGATGAGAAAGGAAAGTTTGCATCAGGAAATAATTTACAGTATAAGGATAATGCCTGGAATAATTTTTTTTTATTTTAAAGCATCTTGACTTCTGCTTGAAATAGAATCAATTTCTTTGAACATTAAGAACTTGTATCTCTTTGAAACATTTTCAATGTGATTTCATGATGTTTTTAACTGAAAAACAAGAGAAGATTTGTCCTATGTAATTAATGGTGTTTCCTATTTCTGAAATAATGTACTTTATTGCCCAGATAAAGCACACCATTGAGCAATAGGACACAATATACAATACTGATGATTTTGTCCCCAAAATGAAAAAAAGGAAATAAATTCCAATTTTATTTACTTATTTTTTATTTTTTTTTTAATGTAAGATGGCATGGGAAACTAAACAAAATGAACACATTTGGCCTTCACACCCCTAACATACTGTAAGATTCACATACCTTATTTAGAAATGAGGCCAATATATCAAATATTTTGAATACCTGACATGGCTTCCATTCTTGTTCATTGCACATTTTTCAGCTAATATATTTAGAAAGACAGGATAAAGGATGCACACTGCTTTTGACCAGAGAACCAGGGTCATTCAAAACTGAATTACAGATTTCCCATTATTGAAAATGCAATGTGAAGTGAACGCTTGACAACCTTGAATAATCCATCACTGCTTGAAACCTGGGGAAAGAAATCACAAAGGAATTTTGTTTGTAGGAGATATATTGCATTCAAGAGTGTGTAGATTAGTGTTTTGTTTTGAGAAATACTCATCCTTCTTTTGCATACAGTATAATTGTCACCATTCTGTCAGAAAGGTTGATTTGTTTTCTGACATTTGCTTCATATAAGTCCATTAGACCTTAAGAGGTCTAACATTTATGTGTGTTAATTTTAAAAATTAACACACATAAATGTGTTATTCTGCAGTTATATCAGACATAGACATAAACATAGAAGCTGTGTGATGCTAAAAATCAGCATTGCAGCTATAGGCACTTGCTGGTGGGCAGCCCACCATGCAGCTGGCAACTAGGGACTTCAGGACCTTTTCTCTCCAACAGCTGTGTCCCTCACCCTACTCTGCTCACTCCCCCAACTGCCACTCTGGGAATCAACTCAGGCAGTTGACATCAGGGCTACTTTTATCCAGAGTCAGGTGCCGCCACCTCTCCTTCTCCCTCACCCTTATTTTCCTTCCCCATGGTCCTTCATACTTGTCGTGATGGTGGTTGTAGAAATAATTAAGACAGCTGCCCTGTGGCCTTCCAGTGCCACATACAACTCATGCAGAAACAAAAGTTGCATCATAGGAGACAGGACACTAAGTGGGGCAAGTCCTGATGCGCTCTACTGGCACTACCAGTGGTTATGGCAAGTTTGCAGGATGGGTTAAAGGGAGGGGGAGGAAAAGGGAAAGATGGGTGGACGGAGGGAAAGAGAGAGAAGCTGGATCCATGAGGAGAGAGGAAGACGGAGAAAGACTGAGCCCAACAGGAAGGTGGAGCATTAGGGAGGAGAGATATTGGGTCTTCCAAAAGAGAGAGGGGAGGAAGGGAGAGAGAGAGAAAATCAGAACTGGCAGGAACAATGGAAGGGGAGAGGGGTCAGACTGGCTATCAGCAAGTGAGATGGATAAAGACAGAGAGACAAGAGAGATTCAGACTAGCTGTAAGCAAGTGGAATATGTGAGAAAGGGGCAGACTGACTGAGCATAAGTAGGGTGTCAGAGAGGGGGGTACAGACTGGCTGTGAGCAATTGAGAAGTGAGAGCGAAAGAGAGCAGCAAACTGGTTGTGGATGGGGGCTTTGTTAGGGAGCATCTCAAGGGAGCTGCTCAAGAGCTGGCTCCTTTAAGAAGTGCCCAAGGGCATGGTAGCCCAGGAGTAGGTAGTAGAAACACTCAAAGCAGACCACAGCCAGGCAATGAAATATTCAGAAAGAAGCCAGAAAAAAAAATGACCAGCTCTAGGATCCATTTAGTGCAGTACTCAGCACCACATGTGTGTGTGAAAACATGAATTCAAAATCTATCTCTACTAATCATATCTCTGTGATCCCTCCTGAAGAGAGAGACTTGGTTAGAACAAACAGAAAACAGAAGACCCATGTTGAAAACAAATCAGACAACAAAGTAGGGGTTGATAGATGCTTCCACTCGGGATCTCAGGATGCAAACCAACATTTATTCAGCTACAAATGTAACAACAAAACAGACCCTACACAGCCAGTGTTTCAGAAAAAATAAAATAAAATGCCTTCCTCAGGAGTTTCTGGGTCCTGTGCACCACCCAAGGGGTTTCAGCCTGTATGCTTAGAATGGGCCAATTGATCAGAATACTAGAAAATGTAAAACTCTGAGCTGATAAGTTATCACAAATTGGAATAGAGAAGAATACTATATGAAAGATGTAAAACAGAACAATTGTTTTAACTGTAGAGCTAGAGCCACACTTAGGTTTAATGGGGGCCACCATGGCTCCCATATCTTGCAATGAAGACATTATAATAGAATATTACAAGCTTCTAGTCAATAGAGTTCATTATTTAAGCTGCTGTGGTCAATCCAGATTTTCCATAGGGTTATTAAGGAGAAGTAATATGCTCTTCTTTCTCCTCATGATTTATATTTGCATCTGAAAAAAAAGGCATAAGCTAATTGTATCAGAATATTTTCCTTCCATCAGCAGTGTCAAACTTCACAACTGATCAGTAGAAGCCATCATTTCAGTAAAGTTTTTCCTTATCAGGATGTTTCTACCTCTATGAAATTAGAGAATGACATGGGGAAAAAATTTGTCCCTGTCACCGCCCCGTCCCCACGACCACTGTCCCTGCAGCATCCATACAAGCCTCAGTACTGCAATATTTAGCTTATTCCTTCCTTATAAATCAAAGTTCTGGCTGCTGAACTAGAGAAAGAGTTGTTCAGCTGGCAAGGCTTTGTTTATAAATTTTTATCAACACAACTAATATACTACTTTATCCTAAAACAAAAATAAATAAATAAATAGAAAAAAAAAATTTCTACCTTTCCCTCAGGGTCTATCTGCATTCCCTTACCAGAGTCAGATTGATATAATTTCCCATAGGCCTTCGCTGACATAAGTAATGCCAACTAAAAATGCTGAATGGTAGCGATAGCTAGGCTGACATCTGGTTTCTGCTTTCCTCATCTTCTCCTCATTCAATTCCTTCCATCCACTGTCTGCCTTCTCTCTGCATGCTCTGTTACTGTGCAGCTTCCTTCCATCTCTCCCTCCACCCCCAACAATTGGTCTGGCACTCATCTTCTTCTCTCCGCTCCCCCCATAGTCTGGCAACTCTGTCTTCTTCCCTTCCAGCGTCTTCTCCCCACTCTCTGTTCCCCATTTCCCTTCAGCGTCTTCTTCCCACTGTCTGTTCCCCATTTCCCTTCACCGTCTTCTCCCCACTCTCCCTTCCCCATTTCCCTTCAGTGTCTCTTCCCCACTCTCTCTTCCCCATTTCCCTTCAGCGTCTGTTCCTTTCCACCACCCTTCAGCACCCCTCGCGCTGTCTGAGAATCTCCCTCCCCCTTACCTTCATGGTACGTCTAATTTGTTCAAGCCTCTGGAGCTTGCCTGAAGTCGCGTGCATCTGCGGGTGGAAGCTTCTCCTCTGATGCAACTTCTGGTTGCATCAGGGGAGAAGCGTCCGCCTGCATACGCATGTGACTTCAGGCAGGCTCCGGCGGCTTGAACAAATTAAACACGCCACAAAAGTAAGGGGGTGGGAGGGAGATAGATGTGGCCGGTAGGTAGGAAGGAGGGAAGGGGCCGCGCGTGATCAGTGACTGAGCACATTCCTTCCCTTAACTGCGGAGACAAGGCTATTCACAGCTCCATGGGACAGTGGATGGTCTTCTCTCTGTACCTGCAGTGAGCACTTTCTCCCCCACATATTGGCGGGTTACCCCTTAGCTACTGGCAGTTAGCCGTGGATAACAGCCACCATGTCATTTTCTATGTGAAATTACATTTATTTTCCAAATTGCACATGAATAACAACCTTTTTCTCTGTAAATACTCAAGCTTGGCTTTTCTACCTTTTAAAATCATGCATTCTAGGCCCTCATAGAAGCAACAGAGATTATACAAATGAAAAAAAATCACTCGGAAACAGGGATATCATACAAAAAACTGTGTATGTGTTGGTGGAAGGGAATCGTAGGAGAAATAATTTGTTTATAAATCCATACATGGGATTTCCATTAGTTTCCCTAGCAACAAGACAGGATATTCCCAAGATACATGACTTTTTGTCTGCATAGAAAGCAGTAGTTAGGGGGAAAAAAAAAAAACCCACTGTAAGCATTCACTTTGTTAGCACAGAAAAAAAAAACCCATTCCAAAAAATAAATATTTATGTTGTTTTGGGTTATTTTTTTTTTTTTAGCTTTCAGGATTGCTCAAGGATGGCAAACTTTGTTTCTTAAGTGCTAAATGGGTTTGGTTTTCACTTTATCTAGAGTACCCCACTGTCCATCACCCCAAGTATAAAACTAGACCAGAAGATTTCTGTGGCAAGAAAACGCCCATTGCACCTGATCTGCAATCTTCATCAATTTGAAATCTGACAAAGCAAGTAATTCAGTCCAAAACCTGGATCAAATTTTAGTTCCCAGCTGCTACAGAATTTGAAGCTTAAGAAGGTATGAAATAATTCTGCTAATCACCTGTGCCACCAACATTTGTAATTACATGGAAACAGTATAGCAGATAAAGGCCAAATGGCCCATCTAGTCTGCCCATCTGCTGCATCCACTATTTCCTCTACCTAAGAGATGCCACATGCCTGTCCCACGCTTTCTTAAATTCACATTTTTTGTATCCACCATCCCTACGGGGAGACTAGTCCACGCGTCTACTAACCTTTCTGTTAAAAAAAAAAAAGTATTTCCTTAGATTACTCCTGAACCTATCACCTCTTAACTTCATCCTATGCCCTCTTATTCCAGAATTTTCCTTCATTTGTAAAAAAGATTCACTTCCTGTACATTAATGCCACTGAGATATTTAAATGTCTCTATCATATCCCCTCTCTCCTGCCTTTCTTCTAAAGTATATATATTGAGGTCTCAGGCCTAGATGCACTAAAGAAGATCGGTAAGACCATGTGGGTCTGCTCCGATCTGGTTTTTGGCTGATTCAAAAAGAGCTATTCATACACTAAAAAGTTTGTATGCAAATGATTCACGTGGTGGTTCATTGTAATCCCCAACTCTGCCATCCGATTGAACTCTGCCATCCGATTGATCGCTGTGAAGGCAACTCTCACATATGCACAGAACCGGCAGGGGAGGCCCAAACAGCTGAGAGGCAGGGGAAGCCCCCAAAAGCAGCCACCTGCCACTCAGCTGTTCAGGGCAGGAAACCTTTTGTTTTTAGATGGCACAGATGCTGCTTATGTTACACACGCACAATATCTATCCCATTAAAAAAAGGAAAAAAAGTCCCCCCCCCCCATCAATGATGACCCTTCTCTAAAACCCTAGTTGAACAAGGCACCAGGAATACCTCCCCCAGGACTAGCGAAAATCAGTAGGAAGGATGCCCACTCCCTCTTGCCATGGTGTCTCCCCCCCTTCCCCTGTGAAAGAACATAGGCAAGAAGGATGTCCACTTCCCTCCTGCTGTGCTGACCTCCCTTCCCCCATGTATGAGAAAATTGGAAAGAAGGATGCCCACTCACTCCTGCCACTGGATGCTTTCCTGACCTCCCTCCCCCCTCCTCCCGCATACCTTTTGCTGATGTTGGAAACAAGGGAAGCATGGTCCCTCCATCTCAAGGCCCACTGATTCAAAATGGCGGGCCTTACCTTCTTGGTGCATTATGTGATATCCATTGGGGAGGGACCCAAGGTCCTGATTGGCTCAGATGCCTGAGCATCAATTGATCTACTAGTTTGCATGAAATTTCAATATTAATTAGCTTATTTGCATGGTTGGACCGGGGAATGAATGATAGTGCAGAAAATCACGCAGCGGACTGTTTTCTGCACCAGGTTGGCAAATGCCACCATCACTAAAGCTGTCAAAACAGGTTTATCGACGATCGCTGGCTTTAGTGCATCTGGGTCTCAGTCTGTTGAATGAGTATAGTTGAGTGAGAGTGCTTTGTAACTTTCTGTTGTCATCATTAAAACTTTTCAAGAACGCAAAGTTTTTTTGACTTTGTTTTGAACATCATCTCTTTACTATTGTGCTTCCTAAAGGCCAGCTCTGTGCACAATGAAGCACTGCTAGTAGGGTTAACCAGAAATGCTGTCCCATAATCACATGTTGCAGACACATCTGCTACAACATTGGAGATGAAGTCTGGAGCCCACAAGAAGAGTTGGAGCTCAAGGCTGACGGGGTGAATTTGGGGACACCCATTCTTATTTATAAGTCCTTTTATCAACCTAATACTTACTGTAGCAGGATAAATTGTCCTCCCCAAGCTTTTCCTTGCCCCCCCCCCTCTACCTTTCCACTTCTTCTTTGATCTGTCACCTTGAGCTTGCATAGGTTTGTGCGACTCACAAATGAAAATTTAGATTAGATTGCCATGATGAAAATGCCATTTATGCAGAGTATAAAAACTATGGGCTCCTTTTACAAAGGTGCGCAAGAGCCTTAATGCGCAGAATGGCGCACACTAAAATGCCGCGTGCGCTAGCCGCTACCACCTCCTTTTGAGCAGGCGGTAGATTTTAGCGCGCTAATCTGGTGCGTGCGGTAAAACCCGTAGCGCACCTTCATAAAAGGAGCCCTATGTTATGCCAAATTTTTGGCAGTGCTATTTGGAAGGAGCATACTGAGGTCTGCATTCAGTGGGGTGGGCACTGCATAATGATTAGCAGGTGACCTATCTGCTTTTCTTTATGTGGAAATTCAGCCAGATTATACCCTAAAGTTGCAGCGGTTCTGACCTAAAATTTATAACCTATCCATTTAAATTAAGACAGCTATTTATGTTTTACAATTTATTATTTTTTTTATTTAACATCATCTATTCATTTTTCAATAAAAACAATTATTGAACGGATCAAGAGCCCAATCTCATTACAAAAATAAAGTACCATATTTTTCGCTCCATAAGACTCACTTTTTTTTCCACCCAAAAGTGGGTGGAAATGTTGGTGCGTCTTATACAGCGAAGATACCCCTCCCCCGTCATATATTTTTACATGCCGCTTATAGCCTGGTGGTCCAGCGATGTACTGGCCTGCAGAGCGAGATTTCTGCACTCCTGCCTGGGCCGGCGCTGCTTCCTGAATGCTTGTGTTAGAGCATTATAAAAACTCCTATATTTGAGAATTGTTAGAAAGGAAGTTCAGTTACCGTATATCCTGCGTATGTTAGAGCTGCACGAGTATAGCAGGTTGTGTATTTTTGGCAGAGATTTAATTTCATACAGCCTGGGGGAGACAGGCAAGAGTTAAATGAGTAGTCAGTAGTTCACAGCTCTGAAATGTGCATGATACCCTGGGATCCCTGCGACCTATTCCCAGCCATTCAGCGAGAGTGCTTCCTATGCTAGATAACAGTCTCCTCCAAGGAAATTCACATAAACCACTCTAATCCAAGAAGACAAAGCTGTACCTTCCTTCTCATTCTGTCCTGTACTTACACCTCTCTCTTTCTCTTCCCCTCTGTCTTTTTTACTTTCATTCTTTCACTGCTGTAGGATTCTTGGATGGTTGTCATGCACAACAGAACTGCTTCCTAACTGGCAGGTGACAGGGGGGTGTTTTAAAAAGGTACGGTGCAGAGCCTGGCAAGGAGAATTTGGTTCAGAATGTTTTTTTTATTGTTTTCCTCCTGTAGATCTAGGGTGCGTCTTATGGTCAGGTGCATCTTATGGAGCAAAAAAAAATACGGTATCTAAACAAGTTAGAAATCATTACAACAAAATAATAATTTTCAAGACTCTTCCATAGCCCACATTAGAGGAGAGACAATCACACATATCAGAGGGAGTAATATTTAAACAAAATTTAACTAATTATTTCAAAAATTATTAATAGTGGTTCCTTCCCATTCATTTAAGTGGACTAGCCCAGTGTTTTTCAACCTTTTTTGGGCAAAGGCACAATTGTTTCATGAAAAAAATCACGAGGCACACCACCATTAGAAAATGTTAAAAAATTTAACTCTGTGCCTATATTGACTATATATAAAGTAATTCTCTTGAATAGGAATCAAATAAACACAAAGAAAGTATTTTATAATGCTGCCACCGCCAACAACACCGTTGGCGGCGGTGGCACTCAAGTGGCTAAAGAGCCGCAGTTTGCCGGCCTAGGGACAACACTGGAGGGTGGCCAGCTGTGCACCCCCTTGGGACGTAAACCCGGGGTGGGGCAGACCGCCCCCCCCCACCCTGGTATGCCACTATCTATACCTCACTCCCTCCCTATGACCAAAAATTCTCCTTTCTTCTATTCCCCGTGTACACAACCATCTCTTTCCCTCCCTTCCTCTCTCCAAAGTCCATGCCTTCTGTGTCCAAACACTCATTCCCTCCCTTCCTCTCTCCCAAGTCCATTTCTTCTGTGTCCAAAAACGCATTCCCTCCCCCACCTCAGCATCTCTTTCCCTCCCTTCCTCTCTCCCAAGTCCATTTCTTCTGTGTCCAAAAACGCATTCCCTCCCCCACCTCAGCATCTCTTTCCCTCCCTTCCTCTCTCCCAAGTCCATGCCTTCTGTGTCCAAAAACGCATTCCCTCCCCCACCTCAGCATCTCTTTCCCTCCCTTCCTCTCTCCCAAGTCCATGCCTTCTGTGTCCAAAAACCCATTCCCTCCCCCACCTCAGCATCTCTTTCCCTCCCTTCCTCTCTCCCAAGTTCATGCCTTGTGTCCAAAACGCACTCCCTCCCCCCTTTTGTGTTCCGTGTTTGCCTCCCAGCCCATCTTTGCAACTTTCTCAGCAAAACGAAGCTCAAGCCGCAAGGCTTGTCTTCTGCTTCCTGCCTGCCCTGCCGCGCACAAATAGCCGAACGGAAGTATTCTCCGACGTCAGCGCTGACGTCGGAGGGCAGGCTTTGCTTAAGCCCTCCCTCCGACGTCAGCGCTGACATCGGGGAACGCTTGCGATCGGCTATATGTTAGCTGCAGGGCAGGCAGGAACAGAAGACGAGCCTCGCGGCTCGAGATGTATTGAACTCCGCGGGTCCCCCGTCCAGCTCTCTCCTGTCCACGTGGGGCGGACCGCCCCTCTCCCTAGACTGGTGGTACTGCCCTGATGGCGGCCCTGACCGTACGGCACACCAGGCAACATCTCGCGGCACACTAGTGTGCCGCGGAACAGCGGTTGAAAAACACTGGACTAGCCAATTACTCGATCCCCTACATTGATACTCCCTTTCCTATGTTATACAATTTAAATGGATAAAATTATCCAGATGATAATGAATTTTAGTGTTATCCACATAAATTTTAGTTCTGCCCTCTGAGAGAGCACGTTGTCGGTCCTGAGGCCCTGCCCACCCAGCAAGGAACAAACAGAACCACACTTCTAAAATCTCAACAGACCAGGCAGGCCACATCTTCCTGCATCAGATCAGCAAGGTAGGGAGGATGTTTTCCACCAAGACCCTCCTTACCCCACCAAGAGAGCACATTGCCAGTCCTGAGGCCTCGTCTACCTGGCAAGGAACAAACAGATCTAAACTATTAAAATCTCAACAGACCAGGCAAGCCTCTCCTGCTGGTGGGCCCCGATGAAGGTCCGAGCACAGAACTATACTCCCTCCAGAAAGAACTAAATACATCTGCAAGTACCACAACTTGCCTCTAAGTACCAGAATATTATTCAGGTGAGTAAGTGGTAAAGCCAATATAGAAATAGGAGATATAAATAAGTAGGTACCCCAAGAGAAATATTTTTATTACTGGACCACTTATGGCTGTCCCCATCTAGTTGCATTTCATGTCTAGTGGGGGGGGGGGGCATGGTAATAGTGATTACCATTACAAGTTGTTTTACTTGGCTTTGAGAGTAGGGTTACCAGATTTTGCATCTTGGACTCCTCCCCCTCAGGTCAGCGCATGCCCTATAAAATTGGACACTCTGCGGCGCACGCCTTGCTCAACTACACCTCAGTTCACCTTGGCACATAGCAGCACTTTTAATTTGTTCTAACCGCTCTTAACAGATTTTATTGTATTTTTATTTCACCTACTGCTGTTGTTTTTCTTTTTAGCCGAACTTACTCTCCTTTGCCGCCGCAAAGCGGCGGCCCGCTTGGACTCCTCCCCCTCAGGTCAGCGCATGCCCTATAAAATTGGACACTCTGCGGCGCACGCCGAAGGAGCACACCAAAGGAGCAGGTCCTGCTCCTTGGTGCGCTCCTTCGTGCGCAAACTGAGTGTTGCACCATAATCTTCAACTACTCAAAACAAAAGCTAAAACAACATTTTACTGGCAAGGTCTCCTTGATAAATAATTTCATTTTTATAGGCATCTTGCTCCTGATAGCCATGCTTGTCCACACTTCTACCCAACCTAATTCGGTTACAAACCCATCATATAAAATACCGACACATTGGGGTAGACGTCCCCCCAGTAATAAAACCAACGAATCACGTCCCAACTCAATTACATTACATTACATTACATTACATTAGGGATTTCTATTCCGCCATTACCTCAATTACATTTAACCAACTTTCATCCAAAACCTCTAACAATTGCCCCAGTACTGCAAAATTAAAAATAGGACTAATCAATGTTAGATCCATTAAAGGAAAATATCACTTAATAAAAGAAAAAATTACTGCAGAAGGATTTCACATTATATGTTTAATAGAAACATGGCTAACAGACGGCGAAGAAGCCTACCTGTCTTATTGCTGCCCCCCACATTATTCTTTTCTATATAACCATCGTAAAAAACGTAAAGGAGGTGGCTTGGCTATTATTTACTTAAACGACACTATAAAGTTTACAGATCTTTCCAACGATAACACAACAATCGAATATCTTCAATTTCAAATTAATACCACTCCAAAAATAGATTTATTACTTCTCTACATTCCTCCACCAGTTATTTCGAATACTCTTTCTCTCCTACAAAATTTAATTTTCGATTTTAGTTCATCCACTGAATATCCAGTGATTTTAGGAGATTTTAATTTTCATTTCGATGATAGTACCAACTCTTTAGCCAAAGAACTATTAGATTACACCAAAATGCTCAATTACTTACCCCTTATTCACGATTCAACTCATCAAGCAGGGCATACGCTAGATATGATCTTTGCTCCTAGTATCGACCTCTTTTCATTTTCCAAAATTCAAAATACACCAGTTCCATGGTCTGATCACCACATCATCTCATTTAATTTAGTTACTATAAAGAAAAAAGAATCTGTTCCTCTACCTAAAAAAATAGTTTATCGTGACTTCAACATACTTGATCATTCAATTATTTCGTCTTTTATGAGTTCTTTACCCCCAATATCAGAGTCAGACTCCTTAGAAGAACAACTTTCTACTTGGAAACTTTCAATGCAACTTCTATTAGACAAAGAGACCCCCTGGATTAATAAAATTATTTATAACCGTAAAGCTCATAACCCATGGTTCTCTCCAGAACTTTTACTGATCAAAAGACAACTTAGATCCTGTGAGAGGAAATGGCGTAAAAACAAATCAGTGGAAAATTTGGCAATATTCAAAGAGCAATCCCTATTCTATAAAGGTAAAATCAATGATGCAAAAAGAACCTATTACAGCAAAAAAATCAAAGCGGCAAAAAATCCATCAATTTTATTCTCTATTGTAAAATCTTTCAATTCAAACACACACAAACAACCTCGTTCCTCAATACTCACAGCGCAAAACTTATCAGACACTTTTTGCATTAAAATTGAAAATATACGAAAGAAATTTACAACTATCAGAGATAATAAGCCCCTTACAAATCAAACATCTAATGACTATAAACTTCCTTGCGCAAAATGCTCTAACTTCAACATCCCTTCCCTATCACAAATTAAATTGATATTACAAAATTTAAACCTAAAAAGTTCCCCCTCTGAGATCATTCCTCCTGTCATTTTAAAGAAATTCTTCTCCTGTTTTGGACCATATATACTGTCCTTTGTAAAAAAAAAGCCTCAGCTCCGGTATTGTACCCAAATCATGGAAAACGGCAACAATAATTCCCATAATAAAAGATCATAAAATAAGTATAGAAGACCCTCTGAATTACCGTCCTATCGCAAATATTCCTTTCCTAGCAAAAGTCACAGAAAAAGTAATTTTTAATCAAATATCAGAATTTGTAGAATCCACAAATGTTCTACACCCCAACCAAACTGGTTTTAGGAAAAATCACAGTACAGAATACTCATTAATAGGTCTCACTACTAACATTATACATAACCTAGACCAACACAAATCCGTCATCTTGTTTTCTCTAGATCTTTCCGCTGCATTTGACACCATTGACCATTCTCTATTATTAGACAGACTTCAATCAATCGGTATCAATGACACAGCTCTACAATGGTTCAATTCTTTCTTATCAGAACGGTCTTCCAGTGTCCAATTCAATGACACTAAATCTACTCCATACTCATCTAGCTTCGGAATTCCCCAGGGTTCAATTCTTTCCCCCTTACTCTTTAATATCTTTCTCTCACCATTACTTAGTCTCAGCCAGTCTATAGGCTTCTCCGCATATGCCTATGCGGACGACATACAATTATTACATCCATGTAACCTAGAAAACCCTATTGAAATAGCTCAAATCAATCAAAAATTAGTCAAAATTAAAGAATGGCTCACTTGTAACAAACTCGCGCTTAACATACCGAAAACAAAGATCCTCCTTTTTCCTTCAAAACAGGGAATACAATTATCTTCTCCTTTCAAGATAGATGACTTAATAATTGAAACAGTGACATCTCTCAAAATTTTAGGTGTAATCATAGATGACAAGTTTACATATCAAGAACAAGTTAACAATATTGTTAAATGCTGTCTTTATCGTCTCCGTTTAATCCGTTCTATGTCAAAATATTTAGAACCACAATCTTTAAATATTCTAATGCACTCCCTTGTTATAACAAAACTAGATTACTGTAACTCTCTACTACAAAACATTACTCAAAAAGAAAAAAAACGATTACAAATTATACAGAACATAGCAATCAAAATAATTCACAATGGTAAAAAATACGACCACGTAACACCTCTGCTAATCAAATCACATTGGCTGCCCATAAATAATCGAATAATTTATAAAATAGCTCTACTTATTTTCAAAACACTAAGTACTAATGAACCACAATTCATAGACCGTTTATTAATACCCCATTCTTCAAATCGCTCTTTACGTTCCGATTCTCAAGAATTATTAATGGTTCCCTCTTTAAAAATAGTAGGGACAAAACGCCACGATATTTTCTCTGTAGTGGCTCCTCTTACTTGGAATTCTCTTCCTTTATATATCAGGAAAAATAAAAATTTAAACCAATTCAAAACCAATTTAAAAACATTTCTTTTTAAATTATCTTTTGATCTCTAAACTCATCTCATTGCCAATTTCGAACAGAGCACCTTCAATCCCGTCCCACTGTTTTTTCCCTCCCCATTCAGACCTCTCTTTCTCCCTTCCTAGGGAAAATATTTTTGTAACTTTAATTCCTTATGTTTATTCCATATGTGTCATAGTCTGTCAATATTGTTTTGTGTGTCAAATTCTTATTAGTTAAAGAAATATTATTTTACTGTTATTTTACCCCTTTTGTGTTCAATATTATATAATTTAACGATGATTGTTATACTTTGTTAATCGCTTAGTTTGTAATAAGCGATACATCAAATAAAATTAAAACTTGAAAACTTGAAACTTGAAAACTTAAAGGAGGATACATGGCTTCGCCCTGTTTTACCGATGGGCCCGCCCCTAGGTCTGTCCATTCCACTCTTGGATTCATCCCATTCCACCTCCCAACTCCAGCATCACGCAAACCTTATCTCTTTGGGCCAGCTCTGGAATGCACCTACATAAGAGCAGATGTGACGTGATGGTGTCACTTGCATGCATGTGACGTCACTGCATCACATCTGGCATGTGCAGATGCATGCCTGGCTCAGCCCAGATCTTACCAGCTTTTTAAAACTCGGACAAAGTGCCGGAGTTTTGAAAAGCCACCCGGACATTCCTCTGAAAAGAGGACATGTCTGGATAAATCCGGATGTCTGGTAACCTTATTTGAGAGTGTCTACCAGGAAAGCAACAAGATGAAATGGCTACAGATCTATTGCGTAACCTTAATGGGCTTATTGTTCTTCACCAGAAGTTGTCAATGGTGCATATATTACCTTTATACAAAGTAGTTATGTGTAGACCAACAATTTGATGTTCTCTAATAGGATATGTCAATTTGAAAATCGGGATAACTTCAATATATAATCAAGAATACTTGCCTGTTCATAACTCTACAATACCAGAAATATCAAAAATGATAAAGGGAAATAGAAAGGTAAAGCCCCCCTGATTTTTATCAACATAGATAACTGGCCTTTGAAAATCTAAAACAGATCATATGTAAGGCGGATACACCCCTAGAGAAGAAGTATGCACTGATAGAGTGCCTAAATCTGAATGCTCACTCTGTCTGTAATAAAGTCCAGATTGTAAGAGATCTGATAAACTAGTTGCAAAGCAGGAACAGTATCACAGAAACATGGATTTCAGAAGATGATTCCCCAATTCTTATTGAACTTTGCCCGCCTGGATTTCAAGCTGACCCATTTTCCCAGAAAACTAAAGCGAGGCAGGGGCCTACTCCTACTTTACAGATCATTCCTTTCCTTGAGATTACTAGACAATAGCAATAATCAAGGTTTAGAATATGTGATCTGCAGCATGAAGAGCCCAGAAGGTGGGAAAGATCTGAGCATACTCCTGATTTACAGGCCCCCTGGTAACTGGAACAGAGTAGAGCAGGGGTAGGGAACTCCGGTCCTCGAGAGTCATATTCCAGTCGGGTTTTCAGGATTTCCCCAATGAATATGAAATCCTGAAAACCCGACTGGAATACAGCTCTCGAGGACCGGAGTTCCCTATCCCTGGAGTAGAGGATAAACTGTTCAACCTAATCTCCCACTGTTCCACAACCTTTACCAATTTGATCATTCTAGGTGATATAAATCTACACTTAGATATGCTTACTAATCCCAAAGTCTATTCCTTTAAAAATTTACTAGACCGCTTAAACTGTTCCTCACCGAAACAATCCAACACATAAAGGCGGTCACTGTCTGGACTTCATCTCAAGTATATCCAAAGGTCTTAACTGTCCCTTGATCGACCATGTCAAGTGGGAACCTGTTATCTGGTCCAATCATTATCTATTGAAATTCTATCTAAAACTACCCATAACAACTTAATGTAACCCACTTTGAACCTATAGGCTCCATTTACTATGCTGCAATGGTGGTTTTAGCACGCGCTTAGCATACACTGAATTGCCGCGTGCGCTAGACCCTAATGCCAGAATTTAGCTGGTGTTAGTTCTAGCCGCGTAGCGCGGGTTTAGCGCGTGCTAGAATTCTGCATGCGCTAAAAACACTATCGCAGCTTAGTAAAAGGAGCCCTATGTTTTAGGGTAGGGGTGGGAACTCTGGTCCTCGAGAGCCGTATTCTAGTCGGGTTTTCAGGATTTCCCCAATGACTATGCATGAGATCTATTTGCATGCACTGCTTTCAATGCATATTCATTGGAGAAATCCTGAAAACCCGATTGGAATACGGCTTTCGAGGACTGGAGTTCCCTACCCCTGTTTAAGGGATATGGTGGATACAAATAGTTAACATAACAACTTAATGTCTTCTTTATCTAAGATCTTTGTGCCATCAAATCTTTTGTATAGTACCAAATCACAAAACTATGCCCAAAAGGTCCTTTGCTCAAAACTATCAGTGTAAATTACAATATTTAAAGTATGCAAGCGCATATAACAGGAGGAAAAAGCCTCTTTTGCCCTGGGTTTTACTACACAATCATTTAACCACTTGCAGGCTGATCTCTAATCATTGGCTAAAAACCTACCTTCTGCCTTTAAAATTGAAATACCTTATATTCATGTGCAATACTGCATTTCCACATTGATAGCAACATTCATTATAGCTAATAATTAGCAACACACATCTCAAAGCAGATGCAGAGAAAAAAAAACTTGAATCAGATACACCATTAAACCATCCCAACGGAAGCCCGTTTCATTCACTCAAGGCTTCATCAGGGGAATTTTGCATCCAAACCATTTGAAAAACTTCATTCTACTTACATACCCCCAAATTATAACATAAATAACATTTAAACATTGTGGCTCTTGGTCTGGAAAACTTACACATAGTTGTGCTTTCTTGAACACTGTGAATGCTGCACCGGCCTCTCAAAAATGGTGCTTAAATCAGGCCTGTTGCAAAACCTGCTCACCATCATCTGGGGACATGGTCATGTGACTTCATGTCCCAACTAGAGAGTTGCATGGGAACAGAAATCCCACCCATCCCCGCCAGGATCTTCTCTGTCCCCACCCATCCCCGCAAGGAATTACCTCCATCCCCACCCGTCCCCATAAAAAGCAGTAATTACTTCTGACAGGATCATCAATTCCACAGTTTATTTTGTGTTTGCGCTGCTGTTTACCTTGTGGAATCTCTTTGGTGGAACCCTTTTTTTGTTTTCTGTTCAGGTAATTAACTTATAAACCCCCCTCTTTTACTAAGGCTGATGTGTCCATTATATTATATGGACGAACCCTGCTTCCAAAGCCTTCCATTCCCATCGGAGTCCCGTTGGCTAGAGGGGGGTCCCCTGGGAGTCCCGTGGGCCATGGGGGGTCCCCATGGGTTAGGGGGGATTCCCGCAGAACCCCCGTGGGACCCGTGGGATTCCCGTGATCCCCGTTCCCGTGCAGACCTCTAGTCCCAACATCACAGACATGCAACAAAAGTGCACCACAGAACATGGTACAAAAAAGTGAAACATGATAAATGGAAAAATAAAAATTGAATCCACTGCTAAAGACATGCAGACCATTCAATGTTATCATTTAAGCCAAAAGACTCATATGTCTTTAACTTAAAGATCCAACGCTGTTCACATCTTAGCAGAAGCTATTCCAAATGGCCAACCTTTTCTTGTGAGCTTTGTGGTCAATTCCAAAACATTCAAAATTTTCAAAACTGTGTTGTGCCTGATTGCAATGTTTAACTAAAGGGGCTCTTGATTTGAATCTAGACAAGAGCAATGCTCAGTGACCCTGGTATGTAAAGTCATAATAGTATTACCCACATAAAGCTTATTGCAACTACATTTCAAAACATATACAGCCTCTGTCATTTTACACGTAGTAACCTGTTTCAATGCATATACCCTGCCATCAGCTGGATTGATGAAGGAACTGATTTCCGTGGTTATAGTGCATGTTCTGAATGAACCACATTTGTAATGGCCCGGCTTAATTTCACTATCGGTTGACAAGGACTGATTCATAGAGGGAAGCATTGCTGGACTCAAAAGCTATACCTGATATTGTTGAAATAATAGATGGGTATGCATAACATCCCAACTAGGTTTTATGATTTTACCCATCTTTTCCCCTCCAGTCATGAACTTTATTACACATGCTTCAATTGGATCATCAGTGGATGTCATAGTACCTGTTAAAAATAAATAATAATGATTATATTTTGCACGTTTGTGTGCTGTTCTCAAAATATTTTTTGAATAATGTCTATCAACTAAGTCTGAGAATAATCTCTGGAACGGAGCATGAAAATCCTCATCTGAGGAACAGATTCTTTTCAATCTCAAAAACTGTGAATAAGGCAAATTATTCTTGAGCTGTCCACCATAATTACTCTGATATCACTGCATAACAAATTTTAACTTTTTTTTCTGGGGCAAGAAGAAAATGAGGTTTACTTTATAGAATTTGACCTCCTGTGTATGAAAATAGCCTGTTTTCTCCTAGCACGTAGAGTTTTTGAGCAAATCACAAATATTTATAGCATGAGAAGTCATAATGTAACAAATTATGCCAATTTAAGAGTTCCTATAAATGTTATTTTCTAGAATCGTTTTGCTGTTGAAGTGCTTTATAAACGAGCTTAGGAGCATCTCTAATTAATATCCAACAATAGTCAGTCAGCATTGATGAATTCCATCTGCCCTGATATTGTTTCTCCATTGTAGTAATGTCCTGGTGAAACCTTTCCACGTGTTCATCACTGACAGTACCAAGATTATTGGGGGAAAAAAAATCTAATTTGAGGCAAACTGTTTTAATATTTCACAGATTGTCATAACATTTACTCCAAGTATTAGAAAATATAGCGAAAATGTTAATGTTTGCATTATAATGTTCTTTTGCTAAAAATCTGAAGGTTATACTGAAAAATTAAGGTCAGTTTTGAATTCAGTGGCCCCAAATCGCTATAAAACACCCACTACAATTCATGACCCCAAACCTCTGTTGCACAGTGTTCAAGAAAGGTGTTGCCATCTGTCAGTTTCTTATATACTGAATGTTTGTACTGATCATGCTATTTCAGAGGCTGATCTCAACATCAAGAAAGTGTATATTTTCTTGTGAACTGTCCAACGTAAACTGTATACATGCATTGCATGTGTTTAACCACTGTAATAAAGAATGTAAACGTGAGTCATTATCAGTCCATAACATGAAAACATCATTGATGTAGAGTTACCATAAGTTGATCTTATCACTGAATGGAGAGTGTATAATCCATTCATTCTCAAATTTGGACATATGTAGAAACTGTAGGCGCAAAAGTGGCACCCATTGCCACACCTGACATTTGTAAAAATAACTTAGTTAAACATGAAAAAGTTTTCCTTTCAAGCTAAACGTGCCAGACCTTGAAAAAACTCAGACGGTATTTCATGAGGCTTTAGTCTAAAGACTGCCAAATCACCCTTATCCTGTGGGATGGAGGTGTAAAGAGACTTGGGGGCTTATAATTGAAACAATGAGACATCCAAAAATTCATCCAAGTCGGCACTCGGATGTCCTAATAGCCAAGACATCCAAGAGTCAATTTTAAAAATCAACTTTCTGGGCGTTCAGCAGGACTTCTAAGCAGTTGTGCATCCAGAGTTCAAAGGGGCATGTTGGAAGGTGTGTTATGGGTAGGCAGCAATAATCAAAGCTTTCCTAGGACATCCTAGATGGAACTTAGATGCACAGAGTTAGACCTGTTTTAGATGTGTCTAAGTGCCCCAAAGGTACCCAAACTGACCAGGTGATCATTGTATGCATTGAGATAAGACCCCCCACACTCTCCTAATGCTCACAGACCCCCCTCCCATCTCCCAAATATCCTATTTAAAGAGTATATACCTGTCTGAAGAATAGCAGTATCTGGTATGGGAAAGTCTAGTAGAGCATCGCACAGGTGTCTTAAGTAGCCTGGTGGGTGGGCTAGTGAACCATAAAGAGGAGGAACCAGGCCCATAAGCCACTCTAACCACTACATTTATGGTAGAAAGTGTGAGTCCACCAAAACACACCAAGATCCTACTTTACTCCTTATAGATGCCACTTGCAGTCATAAGGGCTATTGGGGTGGGAGGAAAAAAAAGAAAACATGCACCCACGGACTGGGACTGTGAACACCCCACCCCTGCGGCAGGAGGAATGCCCACTTCCTCCTGCCATGCCGACGCCACCCCCACCCCCTAAAGAAAATTGGCAGGAGGAATGCACACTTCCTCCTGCCATGCCGACGCCACCCCTACCTCCTAAAGAAAATTGGCAGGAGGGAAGCCCACTCCCATTTTCACTACCATGGAGGGGGGGTCAATTTGGTTTGTGGTGCCAGTTCGTAGGGAGGGCTCTCATTGGCAGGGAGGAGAGGTGCTTTTTTCTTTTTTTTAAATGGGGCAGACATTGTGTGTGTGTGTGTGTGTGTAACACGCATAGCATCAGTCCCCATTAAACAAAAAAAAAAAAGGTTTCCTGCCCCAAACAGCAGAGTGGCAGGAAGCTCTTCTTGGGGCTTCCCCTGCCTCTCAGCTGTTCTGGCTTTCCTTACCAGCTCTACGTATATGTGAGAGTCACTCTCACAGCAATCAGTCGGAGGCCGAGTGGGGGATTACGACGAACATTCGTGTGAATCATTTGCATGCAAACTTTTTAGTGTTCACATTCTCTACCTATCACATGCTTCCTCCAGATAATATTTTTTGAAAAAAATAAACATGCAGTTAGCACAAGGCAAAATGGAAAATACTTCAAAATGCTTTAACGAGTTTGTGGTAGCTCATTTTTCCACACTAAATACTCATTAAGATCCTAATGAGTTTTAGTAGAAGGGCCATTATGTTTATTCCTGACTTGTTATATAGTGCCGATTGCTCAGAGGGCTCACACATCAGTGTTAATATGCAGGCTCAAGATGGCTACAAGTTTTATTTAAATGTATTTAAATGGATATTAATGAGGTCAGTAAGTATTCTTTTTCCAATGCACAGAAGTAAATGATGGCTCTAATGCCAAAAAATGTAGTTCCAGGTCAGAGGCAGTGTAGAAGGTTTTCAGGAGAACATTTCTTGTCGGTTTATCATATTAAACTGTGAGTTTTATCTTCTTTGGCAAGCAGATGGAAGCCTATACAACAGTAAGCACTAATAGTGAGAAACAAATGTGTGCAAGTCAAAGCACAAATGAAAGCATGCATCAACTCCTGTTTTTCTGTGCTTAAACAGGCCTTTCAAAAATTTTAAGTGCAAACAATTTTTGAAAGGCTAATATTTAAAAAAGCACAGGACAGCGCCAATGTGTGCTCACACTTCCAGTTTTGTCTCAACATACACACAAAAGCCAGGCACATTCCTCCCTTGCTGGTTTGTTGTTGTTTTTTTTTAGTGCAAATTAAATATATTGTTTGCATATCATTTTCTTTGAGCAACACTTAATTATTTTTCAGGAGGAAATTTTTTTTCACTCAAAGAATAGTTGAGCTCTAGAACACATTGCCAGAGGTTGTGGTAAGAGCGGATAGCGTAGCTGGTTTTAAGAAAGGTTTGGACAATTTCCTGGAGGAAAAGTCTTTAGTCTGTGATTAAGAAAGACACGGGGGAAGCCACATAAGAACATAAGAACATAAGAACTGCCTTCTCCGGATCAGACCTTCGGTCCATCAAGTCCGGCGATCCGCACACGCGGAGGCCCTGCCAGGTGTACACCTGGCGTAATTTATATTCCACCATATCCTTATATGCCTCTCTTAAGGAGATATGCATCTAGTTTGCTCTTGAAGCCTAGGACGGTAGATTCCGCAATAATCTCCTCTGGGAGAGCATTCCAGGTATCAACCACTCTCTGAGTGAAGCAGAACTTCCTGACATTGGTCCTGAACCTGTCCCCCCTTAGCTTCATTACATGTCCTCTAGTCCGTGTCAAATTGGACAATGTAAATAATCTTCTCTGCTCTATTTTGTCGATTCCTTTCAGTATTTTGAAGGTCTCGATCATATCCCCACGCAGTCTCCTTTTCTCAAGGGAGAACAATCCTAGTGTTATAAGTCTGTCCTCGTATTCCAGTTTCTCCATACCCTTCACCAGTTTTGTTGCTCGTCTCTGCACCCTCTCCAGCAGTTTTATATCCTTCTTTAGGTAGGGAGACCAATGTTGGACGCAGTATTCCAAGTGTGGTCTGACCATTGCCCTATAAAGCGGCATTATAACTTTCTCCGATCTACTCGAGATTCCTTTCTTTATCATGCCCAACATTCTATTTGCCTTCTTTGCCGCTGCCGCGCATTGTGCCGACGGCTTCAGGGTTCTGTCTATCAGCACACCCAGGTCCTTTTCTTGTTCACTCTTCCCCAGAGTTGCACCTGACATTGTATACTCGTATTCCTTATTTTTATTGCCTAAATGCATTACCTTGCATTTCTCCACATTGAATTTCATCTGCCATTTCTCCGCCCATGTTTCTAACTGACACAAGTCGCTCTGGAGTTTCTCTCTATCATCCTGCGATCTGATTGCCCGGCATAGTTTTGTATCGTCTGCAAACTTGATGATCTCACTGGATGTTCCTTCCTCTAGGTCATTGATATAAATATTAAAAAGGATCGGCCCAAGTACCGAGCCCTGGGGCACACCACTAGTCACTTTCTCCCAGTCGGAGAACTTCCCATTTATGCCCACTCTCTGCTTTCGGTTTTCCAGCCATTTGCCTATCCATCTTTGTATATCCCCCTCTATGCCATGGCTATGTAGTTTCCTGAGAAGTCTTTCGTGTGGAACTTTGTCAAACGCTTTCTGGAAGTCCAAATATATTATGTCCACCGGCTTCCCACTATCGATTTGCTCGTTCACGGTCTCAAAAAATTGGAGTAAATTAGTCAAACATGATTTCCCTTTCCTGAATCCATGTTGACTGGGTTTCATTAAGTCATATGCGTCCAAGTGCCGGACTATGCTATCCTTGATCAGTGCTTCAACCATCTTGCCAGGGACAGACGTAAGACTCACACTGTTTGCCCTGGATCAGTAGTATGGAATGTTGCTACTCCTTGGGTTTTGACCAGGCACTAGTGACCTGGATTGGCCACCGTGAGAACGAGCTACTGGGCTTGATGGACCAGTAAGGCTGTTCTTATGTAAATCAACAGATTGTTTCAGGCCGGTATCCTTTACAATGACATTCCATTTCACGTCTATACCCAGCTGCCAGAGGACAGCTATTCCTTGTAATGATGCATTCACATTAGTAAGTTTCTGCCGCTTAAAAAGTGTTTGGAGCCTGAAGAAACAAAATGTGCTCTGCCAAGAAAACTAACCAGCACATTTTTCTCTGGATGTGCAAAATTGAAGAGTACTCAAAACAATGTAGGAAGCCAACATTATCTGTGCAGTTTCGCAGGGGTCCACTGTTACATATTGATCTGAAAGCGCTTGTATTTTGTGTTTATTTAGGATTTAGCTCATGTCTTTTCCGTAACCACTCAAGGCAAGCTAGATTCAGGTACACTAGTTATTTCCCCGCCTCTGGAGAGTTTACAATCTAATGTTCTGTCTGAGGCAATGAAGGGATATGACTTGTCCATGGTCAGAAGAGTCACTGATTTATAAACACTGACTTCATAGAAACATAGAAAAAAGCGGCAGAAAAGGGCTATAGCCCACCAAGTCTGCCCATTCCAAGTATCCTCCCCCCCTGAGTTTACTCCCTTAAAGATCCCACGTGAGTATCCCATTTTCTCTTAAAATCCGTCACGCTGCTGGCCTTTATCACCTGGAGTGGGAGTCTGTTCCAATGATCCACAACTCTCTCGGTGAAGAAATACTTCCTGAAGTCGCCATGAAACTTCCCTCCCCTGATTTTTAGCGGATGCCCTCTGGTGGTCGAGGGTCCCATGAGCCGGAAGATATCATCTTCTGACTCGATGTGCCCCGTGATATACTTATACGTTTCAATCATATCTCCCCGTTCCCTTCTTTCCTCAAGTGAGTACATCCGCAATTTCTCTAGTCTTTCTTCATACGTGAGATCCTTGAGCCCCAAGACTTCTGTTTTTCTTTACCCGTTTCTACCCAGTAAGCTACTGTTTGACTCCATTTACAGGCAATGCACATGTGGAGGGGCATTTTTGATATGATGCCTGTCTTGTTTTTGTTTTTTTAATGGATGTGTTTGTGCTCTGTACATCTGTATTTTTGAACCATTTTCACCAAAAACATGTCCAAAAGAAAGATGCACAAAACAAGTCATTGGGATATAGGAGGGGGCCAGCATTTTTAGTAAGCTGGCCATATAGACATTCCAGCACCCTCTGGGCACTGCAGTGAACCTCACATAAAAAGTTCCAAGCACACTGTTTATCATAGCTCCCTTATATTTTATGGTGAGCCTTCTAAACCCAACCAAAACCCACTCTCCCCAACTGTACACCACAATAACCCTTATGCCTGCAGATTATACCTATAGTATATGTGGGTACAGTGAGATTAGGGTGGGGTTTGGAAGGCTCATAGATTCCAATACAAGGATAGTGGTTAGAGTGGAGTATGGGCCTGAGTACCCAACTCTTTGGTTCACTATACTGCCTACCAGACTACTCCAGGAACTTGTTTGCTGCTCTACAGGTATGTGCTAGTGCTGCCCGATTGAGGGGAAAAAATTTGGATTCGATTCAGCCTATTGAATTGGTTTTTCAATTCGATTCTCCTGCCCAATTGGGAGTTTTTTTCAAACATCCTGGTGGGTTTATTTTATAGCCTCTTCACCCCCTTTGCCTCCTCCTAACCACACTGGCGCTGTGGTGTAAACAAAAAAGAGTTTTCCTCTCTCAGTTAAATCCTAGCTTACGTTTGCGGTCTAACACCAGCTCTGGCAGGATACACGTTTCAAATCTGACATATTGTAATCACAAAACAGAAAATAGAATTAGTTTTTCTACCTTTTGTTGTCTGATCATTATTCAAATCTTGTGGGTCCTCGGCTCTGGTTGTCTTCTGATAACTGCTTGCCAGGGTCTCCTTCTTTCTTCTTTCTCCATGATAACCATCCATATTCTATCTCTGTCCTCCCCTTCCGTTTCCCTTCCCTCCCCTGGAAGTCTGGCATCTTTCTTTTTTTTGTCTCCCTCCCCAGATCCACCTTTTCTTAATACCCTTTCATCCAGCATCTCTCCCTCCTTCCCCACTACCCCAGGGTCCACCATCTCTCCTTTTCTTTTCCCAACTACCCTCCTATCCAGTATCTCTATCCCTCCTCCACACCATCCCCTGTGTCCAACTTCTCTCCCTTTTTTTTCCTTCCCTCCCTAAATACCATTGTCCATCATCTCTCTCCCTTTCCTCTATTTTTAGACCCATTATTTCTTCCCTCCCAAAGTCCGGCATATGCACGTCTCTTTGAACCCCCCCCCCCTTCCCTCCTTCCGTGTAATTCTACACCAGGGCCTCCCTCCCCTGAAGGCCTACACCTCCCCCTGTAGGCCTGCACCCCATCCCTGAAGGCCTGCCTGAACCCCCTGAAGGCCTGTACCACCATCCTTGAAGGCCTGTACCCCCTTTGAAGGCCTGCCTGCCTGTCCCTCTTGAAGGCCTGTCCCCCCTTGAAGGTCTGCATCCTCCCTGAAGACCTGTCTCCCCCCTTGAAGGCTTGTCCCCCCCATTAAAGGCCTGCATCTCCCTCCTGAAGGCCTGCCTGCCTGTCCCCCCTGAAGGCCTGCCCCACCCCTCACCCCAAAGGACTGCTCACCCCCACCCCGGGAAGGCCTGCGTGTTACCCACGGCCTCCCACTGGCGTCCGGTTTCCCCCCTGGCCTCCCTGCAATGTTTAGCTTAAAGAAGCAGCCTGCAGACAAGATCACGATGCTAGCGATCTTTGCAAACTGCTTCTGAGCTGTTTCCTCCACCGCAATCCTGCCTCTGACGTCAAAGAAGGGGCGGGACCGCAGCAGAGGAAACAGCTTAGAAGCAGTTTGCAAAGATTGCTAGCATCGTGATCTTGTCTGCAGGCTGCTTCTTTAAGCTAAACACTGCAAGGAGGCCAGGGGGGAAACCGGACGCCGGGGGGGGGGGCAAACTGGACACCAGGGGGGAAGCCGGATGCCAGCACTAACCGGCTGACCCTCCCCCTTCGCCTTCTAAAGCAGGTGTGGCAGCGGTCGGCCAGCAAGAACAGCGCTGCCACTCCTGCTTTAGGGGGCGAGGAGAGAGGGTCAGCCGAATCGGGAAGAATTTTTTTGTGTGTTTTTATTCGATTTGAATCGATTCACCCAAAGTGAACCGATTCAAATTGTGAATCGGGCA
Organism: Geotrypetes seraphini; assembly: GCF_902459505.1. Classification (NCBI taxonomy): domain Eukaryota; kingdom Metazoa; phylum Chordata; class Amphibia; order Gymnophiona; family Dermophiidae; genus Geotrypetes; species Geotrypetes seraphini. Next base: position 245,759,062 of record NC_047085.1, on the reverse strand, counting down.
TTACTAGTATGTGCGATTTCATTCACATCTTTTTTGGGGGGTGGGGATGGAAGGGGTGTCAGTGATCACTGGGGTAGCAAGGTGAGGTTACACCTTCATTCATCCGGTGGTCATCTGGTTTATTTGGACTCCTTTTTGGCACTTATTCATTATTAAAACAGGTCTAGAACTAAATGTCTAAATGGTACCCTGGACATATTCTTAAATGTTCGATTATGGTAGAGAAATATCCAGAAAGAAAAAGAAAAGCACAAAGCACCTTCAAATCTGGGCAGTCAAACTTAGTGTTATTGGAACCTACACAGGCCATGTTTTGGCATATCTTAGGGTTATTAGATTTTCCCAAAGGAAAATCCGGACCCATGGCCTCACCCCCAGACCTGCCAAGTTCTGCCCACATCACGCTCTGTTCTGTCCCAAGCCCCACTCCCCTTAACCTGTTCTTGCGGCGGGACGGCTTCTGCACATGCATGCATGCGATGTGATGACACGTGTGCACGTGTGATGTCACCGCATTGCGTCTGGGTGTTCACAGATGCCGTCATGACATCGGAAGCTTTTCAAAACCCGGACAAAGTGCCAGATTTTGAAAAGCTATCGGGACACACGGACATGTCCTCAAAAGGAAGACAGGTCCGTGGAAATCCGGACATCTGGTAACCCTAGCATATCTGCCTGTGTAAGGGGTCAATCAATGAGTTATCAGAGAACACAAAATTGCCTGCCTTTAACCGCAAGCTCAAACTCACAGTAGAAAACGTCAGAAGCAAACATTCAGGTCATAAGCTCACCCTAGTCCTGTCCATGCCCCTTGAGATTTAGACGAGCTAGAAAATAGGTCTTGGAAATGGCGAATTGGAGAGGTTTGGCAAGAAAATAGCCCATCTGCTCTTTTATGCCACATTTTAGACATCTTTCTCTTTTGAAAATGAGCCCCTTATTCACATAGGGTCTGATATTTACAGTCAGTTATGCTCACCAGGATATGCTGAGCACTTACAGTAACTCACTTTTCCGTGTATTGATCAATTTAACCAGATATTTTCTGTATGAAATGAGTCCAGGTTCGGGGAGAGGCAAATATAGCATCAACATTTATTTGTTAAATAGATAAGTTAATTCACTTAATTTAGTCCTATCACAGCCATCTGCTGCTATTCTGATTCTCTCACGCTCTCTTTCTTCCCTTCTCTCCTGCTCACTCTTAATTACTCTCTCTTTTTCTCTCCGTGTGTATCTGGATCTCCTGAGTATGCAGGGATATAATAACCCTATTCCAAATGATCTAAGAAAATCCTGCTACCTGTGTGTAGTGATAACACCTTATTAAGATTTAACACCCACTGAGAGCTGACATAGAAGAATTGGTGTTATTTCCTCTGTGATATTCCTTTCACACTTTCCCAAAGGTCCCTGGATACCAGTTTTCTGTGAACTTTAGATAGGAGCTTGCAATTTGCATTTCATGTAATATCCTTCCTCATTAATGAAGCAAAATTTCCATATTGTGATTTATTTTCAGGGAAATGTTTTCACTACACTAAGAAGGAGTTTACTGCACGGGAACTTTAAGTAGCCAGGGACAGATTCAGTAACTGGTGCTCAAAAATCAGCACTGGGAAAATCGGCACTCAGCGCTATTCTATAGCATTTGCTCAGGACCTATATTCCCACTAAGTGAAGCACATGTAGGGTTATCAGGTTTTCTGTTTGGAAAATCCGGACCTCCCTAGCCCCGCCCCCAGGCCCGCCCAATTCCTCCCATCCCTGCCCCATCACCCCCCCCCCCGCCTCCACTCCCTCCCTAGCCCCGCCCCCGTTGCCTGCTCTCGTTGGGCAGGAGGGCATTTGCGCATGCACGAATGCCTTCCTGTCCGGCGATTTGATAGAAGCTTTTCAAAATCCGGACAAAGTATCAGGTTTTGAAAAGTTGCCCGTGGAAATCAGGACGTCTGGTAACCCTAAGCACATGAGCTATTGCTCAACCATTCTGGGAGTGTTGCTCACAGATTTTACATCTCACAAAAATACTTGCAAATCTGTAAAAATTGTTGGGTTTTAGAATTTGTTGCTTACACAAAAAAATTTGTTTAGAACTTGTTGCTCATATGAGAAAAAATTTGCATGCATCCAGTCAATCCTCAGAAGTAGCATTTGGTCAGGGCTGAGTGCCCTTTGTAGAATTGCCTGTAGTGCCAATTCCCACAGGCAAATTTAAGTTCCTACACTTAAACCTACTGAAACCAGGTATAATTCTTGATTCCCAATTTGGGTGGACATGCCCCGGTATGCTATAATACTGCATGCAAATTTTCAGAACACCCCTGACCCACCCGTGCCTTTCGCATGGCCACACCCCCTTTTGGGCTGCATGCTATAGAATTTGGACATCCAGAGTTATAGAATAATGTGAAATCAAATGCAAATCGGTGCCAATTAACACCAATTAGTGCCCAATCATCAGACACCAGTTATTCTAGTTAATTGGTGTGTTAGCCAATTAAGTTTTACATGCCTCTCAGGATCACACTTAAATTTTGGAGCACAAATTTGGGTAACCTTTTATAGAATTCAGCGATAATGCACAAATCAGCACAAGCTGACTGTTCACACACAAGCATGGTAACTTTTACTGAACTGATATAAGAACATGTGCTAATTTGTGTGTTAACTGCATGCTGTGTTAAGGAAAAAGGACTGGGTGAGTTATGGGTAAAAAAATAGGCACAGAGGCTGATTGCATATCAATAACATGACAACACCGGGTACTGCATCGCCAGCAAAGGTAGGCATCAGAAATGTAGGCCAGGGTTTGCTTGGCCTACATTTCTGGCACCTACCTATAATGTCAATTGCGCCTACTGAGGCACTTTGGGACAGCTAACACCACTTCTGGCATGAGCCACGCCCACAGTGGTGTTTGGTATCCTAAAACGCCTCTGTGGGTGTTATTAAAAGTATAATTTGAATGACATTTTTTTAATGAGTTTGGGCGCCTACTTGCATCTAAAAGATTGGTTCTGGTTGAGAATCCGGGCCAGAAGCCCAAACTCGTAGGTGCTGTTAGACGCACTTTCAATTCTCAGCATCGATAGGTAGCTCAGTCGGCTTGAGGGGGCCTAACTTTAGCCGTCTTTTATAGAATCGGGGCCAGACTATACACTGCAGCTGGTGCAGGGCAGTAACTGCATGCTAAATCTCACTTGTGAAGTAAGGACCAGATTCAGTTTAAGGCACTCCAATTTAAGTGCTAGAAAAAATAAAATCAGTATTGATTCTCATGCCTAAATGTGGGCAACATGGCTTATGTCTATTCTATAACTCTGTTGAATGAAAGAATGGAAAACAAAATAGTGTCCAAATAATCATGTAATGTAGCAAAAATGGATGGAACACTAGTGATGTATATAACGTGATTTAAATCAAGGGAAAAAAGACCTCAAAATACCCCTGAAATGTGAGCAATAAAGTCACAAATATTTTGGGGTTGGGTATCATCACTGGTCAAAAACCCTTGAAGTATTTTTAATATTTTTACTTTTAATTAATTTTTAATATTTTTAAATATTTTTAAAATATTTTTTCTATTAATGTGAATATAGTGTATATCATTTTTATATTCGCATTTTCTTTCTCTGGACAAATGAGCATATAAATGGCTAGCGACTGTTAGTTTAATACCAAAGTAATCATCATGCTTATAGTTGAATGATAATAAGCACTTATCTTTGATAACCCGACGGGGGCCCAGTCCGTTTCGCACTGATGGGCTTCTTCAGGGGTAATGAAAAGGCTTGTTGGATTGCCAGTTAGATTTCAACTTTGCTCAAAGATCTTTAACGGTGGTGAAACTTTCATCAACTCCTCACCGAATTCATTTGTCCAGAGAAAGAAAATGCGAATATAAAAATGATATACACTATATTCACATTAATAGAAAAAATATTTTAAAAATATTTAAAAATATTAAAAATTAATTAAAGTAAAAATATTAAAAATACTTCAAGGGTTTTTGACCAGTGATGATACCCAACCCCAAAATATTTGTGACTTTATTGCTCACATTTCAGGGGTATTTTGAGGTCTTTTTTCCCTTGATTTAAATCACGTTATATACATCACTAGTGTTCCATCCATTTTTGCTATATTCTATAACTCTGTACACACATTTCCAGAATGCCCTTGACCTCCCCGTGCCTTCCCCATAGCCACACCCTCTTCTGGGTTGCGCTTAATGGGGTGTGGGCACCCAGTGTTGTAACAAGGTGCATGCACAAATCCAAATTGGTTCCAATTAAAATCAATAATTGATTGTTAGTGCCCAATTACTGCCATTAAAAGTGACAAAAAGGTGTTATAGAGCAGTGTTTTTCAACCTTTTTACACCTATGGACCGGCAGAAATAAAAGAATTATTCTGTGGACCGGCATTGGTCCGTGGACCGGCAGTTAAAGAACACTGGGCTAAGTCGTAGGCCAGACCCCACCCATCTCCACCCAATCTCCACCCCAGACCCCGCCCCCATAATAGTACTAATTGCACCTTGCACGTCCTGTGCCTCATCTGGAAGCCTTCCCTCTGACGTTACAACATCAGAGAGAAGGCTTCCAGTTCAGGCGCAGGATGCCTGTGGCTTTGTGCACTGAATCAGTGAGGAAGAGGGAACTGGCTCGAAGATAACACCGCATCGATCGCACCGTGGACTGGCGGTTGAAGAACACTGTTTTGGGCCTGATGCACGTGCTGGCCCTGTGGACCGGCAGGAAATTTCTGTGGACCGGCACTGGTCCATGGACCGGTGGTTGAAGAACACTGAGGTCTCCATTCCCTTTCCCCTTCCCTTCTTCTCAAAAGGAGAGAATAAGTGCATTCATGCTAATCATGATTAGTCTTAACATGTAGTAGTGAACTTCTCTGTACAGTTGCACATTCCGAACAGTTACCACACAGCCTTTGTACCTACCACATGTTGAATTTTGTACAGAAACTGCCAAAACATATTGCCTGTTAATAAAAGGGCCCCTATTTTCTTTAAGCCCTATAGTGCTGCCCGATTCAGGAAAAAATAGTTTTATTTGATTCAGCCTATTGAATTGATTTTTCGATTCGATTTTCCTGCCCAATTGGGTGCATGTAGTATATCTAGTTTCATACCACATGTATAAATATTAGGTGAAATGTGAAACATGATGTAGAATCCAGAAAGTACATTTGATCATAATTTTCAGTCCATAGTAATCAATTTTAAAAAATTTTATTAGAGATATTTATGAATAAGGGATTTTGCTTCCTCTCACAACACTAACATCCTATTGTTCCTTATAGGCAAAGGACTTCAGTTTTTTGGGGGGTTTTCAGTCTATTATTGGAGAATATTGGGATTCGGTTCAGGACAATTTATCTTACAGGTTACACATTTTGAACCAGATTCTGCAAATGGCGCCTATAATAGTGGCCACCTATAAAAACACCACAAATCACATGGCAAGAAATTTATTGGCACTAAGTTGAAGAAGCCTAGCAGGCGAAACAGGTCTCGTCAGTATATTTAATTAAAAAAAAAAAAAAAAGACAAACCTCGCTTTAAGATAAGTGTTATATAGAGTCATAAAAGTTATTTTTCTACAAATGTCAAGTTATTTGAATGAATAATGATGAAAAGTAGGATCACCATGGGCATTTAGTGAAAGGTGTTGAATAAATGGTACCCTTGATAATTTAAAGATATAGACTTTTTCAATATACGAGGTAAGCATCATTCAATATACGAGAAGCATCATTTTATCTACTGAGTGCCGTTTAAACACAAAAAGTGATATTTTTTCTCTCAGTTTGCCACACATCTAAAGTCAAAACATTGAAGTTCTAAAATTAAGAAAAAAATATTTAAAATATATAAAATATTTATAAAAATAATATATGTCGATGTCAATATATAAAAAAATTGAAGGTTTTCAGGATTAATGAAAGATATCATAATCCATTTATAACAAAGAAACACTAATTGAGTCTATGGTATGGATTTCTGAGATCTTTTTCCTTTAAAAGCAAAATTAGAATCAAGTGATACAACACACCAACACACATTTTTTTTTAATAGACTGTCTGGGAGGATCAGAACAATATAATACCACACACAAACAGTGAAGATGACCAAAAGTGCTGGGAAAGTTTATTCTTCAAATGATAGACTTAACACAAATGTGTTTCAGCCTTCAGGCCTGCTTCAGGAGTCTGTTAGCCAAATATACAAATATAACATAAAAAATGAACAAGTTAATTCATAAATACTTACTGGCCCGGAACCTCCTCTCCGACGTCAGAATTACCGTCAGGGAGAAGAAGGATGGTTGGCCCGGAGCTTCTTCATCCTGGTTTACAGCGTCGGGATTCAGGTAGACCGCGAAGACAACGTGAGCCTATCACGGAGTCTGGGATGGGCTCTGCGATTGACTCGCATTGCCTTTGCAATCTACTCATCGATCGCGATTGACCTTTTGGGCACCCCTGGTATAAATCATTAAAAACTAGTTTAAAAACCTTAATAAGTTACAATTGCTTATATATTGTGACAGGGTGAAGTTCCTGTCACAGGCCAGCAAAGGGAAATTGAGCAGTGGCAAAGGAGCTCATTTGCATACAAGAGCTGCAAAGGCACCTGGGAACTGCCCATTCACCCTGAGTGGAAAAGGATGCTGAAAAGAACAGCTCCAAGACAGAGAGTTAAGAAGAACAGGAGCTCCTTCAGGAGCTAGGTGACCCTCGAGACAAAGAATGCTGGCTTGAGCTTAACCCTTGGTTATCCTGTTAGACTATGGGGGTCTTTTTCTAAGGCACGATAGCTGGTTTAGCGTGCGCTAAATGCTAACACGCCCATTATATTCTATGGACATATTAGCATTTAGTGCGCACTAATATTTAGGGGTTGGGGACCGGCAGGAGGGGTTGGGTACCCTCCTGCCGGCGATCTTCGGAGGGGGGTAGGGCCTACCAGCAGGAAGGGTTGAGCACCTTTCTGCTGGCGATCGTGGGTTCTGTGAGCAGGAGGGTTGGGTACCCTCCTGCCGCGATCATCGGGGGGGAAAGGGGAGACTGGTAGCCCTTGCCCTGATTAAGTATAGCGGCCGTATCTAAACAAACCCAATTCTGTAACCGTCATCTGCAACATGGACGTTGGTTACAAAATCAGGTTTAGTTTGGGCAGATTTTGTTCCAATTCTGTATAGAACGCCTGGGACAGGCATCATATACAGAATCCGGGCCTTAGTGTACACTAATATTTAGTGCACACTAAATCGGCTAGCATGCCTTAGTAAAAAAAAAACCTATATCCGCTCTCCTCATGACATCACTAATGACACAGGTGGCATGACAAACATTCTGGCAGTGGAGTACTGCCAGTATGTTTGCTACACCCCCTGTGACATTATTGACTATATGAGGAGGGAAGATATAGTGCACTGGCACTTAGAAAGAATGTGAAAGCCACAGGAGAGACAAACAGAAGCAATTCACTCACGCCCCATTGCCCTGAAAAAGCAGCAGGCAGCCATGAAACATGGGCTCCCCATTAGAAGGGGCTACTAATTGGTGTCTGTTTGATCATTTCACCCTCATTATTTTCCACAGCGTTCTGGAGGTTTTTTTGAGCCAATGATGTCTAAGGAGTAGAGCTACTGTGAGTGCTCGCTTCATGTCTGAGGCTTTTTCCTCCATTAAATTTTGATTTTCTGTGCTTTGCCAGAACAGCTATTCAAGTGGGGTAGTTCTTCATAAAAGTTAAACAATCAAAGTGCCATAGTCGATACATCAATATAAATAAGTAACTTCAATATAATCAAATGCATGAGAACAGTCATGAAAAACAATCACAAAAAAATTTTATATTTTGTTGTTTAAAACAATGGACCAGTCATATAGCTCAATAAAGAACATTGTACGAATGATGGTAAAGAATAAAAATACATATATATTATGTCAAACTTCCGTGCAATCTAGAGCTGAACCAAGTCGATATAATTAACTGACATCTGAACAAGAAAATTATTTGAAGGCGTATATGTGTCATACTGACTTTCCTTTTCATAGACTTGAGTTTTAATAAATGTGATTGTGTGTTGGTTTAGACATCTTGCTGCCTTTTTCTGTTTTGTACTGATGTATGCCAAGGCAAGTTTTCTTCTTGTTTCTTTTTTTATATTTGAATTACCATGATTATGAAGTCAAAATTCGATGCCATCAAATAAGCCCATTTTATGTGGAACTGCTTCATAAATTAAAAGACTTGGTTGAACTAAATGTAAACATTAAAAAAAAAATTAAAAAAAGGAAATTACATTTTAAAACTATGATGGAATTAAATAAGGAGACTAACCTCCTCTTTTACTAAGGTGCACTAACCGATTAGCGTGCGCTTATCAAATTAGCGCGCACTATATGCTAGCATGTCCATAGACTAACATACATGCGTTAGCATATAGCGTGCGCTACTCGGTTAGTGCACCTTAGTAAAAGAGGGCCTAAGAAAACTACTCTTTAACTCAAATAATAAAAAAAAATCAAAAAGAAACAGTGCTTCTCTTTTACTACAAGGTATAAAAGAAAATAATTAAAGTTGAACATTTACCAGTGGCCTAAAGGAGAGATCTAATTATAATCAGATTCACTTTATCAAAGAAATTGCCTTGCCTTGTCTTACCATGTCTCTTCAAACTTATCTGCAGCAACATAAAAAACTGCAAAGTGAATGTTCCAACGCTAAAAATGGTCAATTTAGCATCTATTGAATGTTTTTTAATGATTGTTCCAGAACTTGGAGGCAATGAGGATGGCTGTGTGAGTGCAGAGCTCCTCCCTTGGTCATTCACACTGAATATTTATCCTTCTCTAATTCCCTTCAATTTGACAAATTTTGATTTCTAATGGCATCAGGAAAACAACTAACTTTGGATTCTGCATTTATTATTAAGGGGAAAATCAAAAGATCAAAACCAACCCCAGTGACTTCATCTAAAGTGCCTTTACCATCTGACTCCATGGAGATCCTTGAACAGCTGATGGAAGGTATGAAAAGCCTGCAAGTGATGCTAAAGGATAACTCTCAACAGCTTCAGGACAATTCTTTAAAGTTAGCCTCACTCCAGGAAGAGATGACAAATTTGACCCATCAAATACAAATTTCTAATACTAGGCTGGATAGTTGTAAACAAAGAATCTCAAACTGTGAGACAAAGCTGGTCCAGCCCCAGAAGGATCATCAAGCTCTCCTTATAACAAAAAAAACTGGAGGATCTGGAGAACCGGGAAAGAAGGAATAACCTCAGGCTTCTAGGATTTCCTGAAAACATCGAGGGTCAAGATATGGCAGGCTTTTTGAATGACTTAATTCCTAAGATATTATCAATAAAGTTTTCTCCACCTCTGGAAATTGAAAGGGCTCACAGAATCCTTTCAAGGAAATTATTCTGGTACTAGCCCCATACATAAGTGATGGAAATTTTAAAGGCAGCCAAGGAGCAGAGAAAAATAAAGTGGCAGGAGGCTAAGCTGTCTTTTTTTCCAGACTATGCAAAGGTCACAGCTAT